>NC_080672.1:138921083-139231838 GCF_030247195.1 Topomyia yanbarensis | reverse complement strand
AAATTCAAAACAAAACTATCAACACTATATTTGTCACGAAATGGGCTTATTTTGCACGCAATTTGCTTTTATAATGAAAATGTTGATAAAAGTCGCCAAACATTTTGAAAGGACATGTATTTAAAATAATTGAAAAACATATGTAATTTTTTTTCATCTCCCGGGCGCTTTGCATGGGACGAGGGGGAGGGGGTAGGTAAATGCTACGTTTTTTACGAGGGGGAGGTTAGAATTTTGTGACCAAATGCTACGAAGGGGAGGGAGGGGTCAAAAATCGCCGAAAAAAAGCTACGTCATTTGTGTACGACCCCTAAAATTCCTGTTTATTTTTTTACTGGAAACTTCTACTCTGATAATTTACGTTTATTTAGAGAGCGTTATATTAAAACGTTTTTGTCCTTGTAGATTTTTCTAAGTGTTCCTGTTCGTAGTCATTCAAGACAAATGAAGACAAGGTATTAGAAAAATAAATCTGGTATCCCTGATGGTATCCCCAACGTGGAACTGAAGACCGCGATCCTGGCATTTCCGAACATGTTCAGGATAGTCCTACAGAAATGCCTGGACGAAGGCTATATCCCGGATAGATGGAAGATACAGAAGCTGGTGTTGCTGCCAAAACCAGGAAAACCACCAGGAGATCCAGCATCGTATCGACCTATATGCCTGCTGGATACTCTTGATAAACTTCTGGAAAGGGTCATACTCAACAGGCTGACGACCTACGCTGAAAGTGAGAACGGACTATCGTAAAAGCAGTTCGGGTTCCGGAAAGGGATATCGACGGTGGACGCCATCCGCACAGTCATCGCGAACGCGGAGAAAGCATGAAAGTAAAAGAGAAGGGGTAATCGCTACTGCGCCGTGGTAACGATAGACGTGAAGAACGCGGTCAGCAGTGCTAGCTGGGGAGCTATCACCGTAGCGCTGCACAGAATGCGGGTTCCGGACTATCTGCTGAAAAGTCACTTCCAGAATCAAGTACTGGTCTACAAAACGAACATGGGACAGAGATCGATTAGGGTCACGGCGGGAGTACCTCTGGGTTCCATACTCGGCCCAACGCTCTGAAATATAATGTACAACGGAGTGTTGACACTGGAACTGCCCAGGAGAGTGGAGATCGTCGGCTTTGCATGATGATTTTGTCCTGACGATAACGGGCGAAACCATTGAGGAGATGGTGATGTTAACGGCAGAGCCAATAAGCATCGTGGAAACCTATATGCATGACGTCAAATTGTAGCGAGATAGTGTTGGTCAGCAACCGTAATCCAGCGTATCGTGATCAGCGTTGAGGGACAATCCATCTCATCGATGCGTGCCCTGAAGCACCTGGGTATGGGGGGAGTTCAACGAGTAAGTGGTGATGAATGATACGAGTTCTGGACAAGAGCAGCTTTTATAAGCGGGTCGGGTGGCAGCCCAAACCCGTTCGCTGAGATACCAACATTTTTTCCTGGTAAGGGCTTTTTTGAAAGTTTTTTTCTGCTTCGTAAAAACGCACAGACATTGTCCCAAATCATCGAGCTGAGTCGAGTTCGACCCTGCGGACCTCGGAAAAACTCTTGAAAGTTTGAGCGAATTATATACATTTCTATTATAAAGAAATTACACAAAGACATACAGGTGCCCACATAGTCACAAACAAACCGTGAAAGAACAGATTAAAGATATACTAGAAAATGGCATAATCATACAATCTGACTATCAGCAAACGATGCGTCAGGACTCCGCAAATTGTTAAGGTTGTTCGGGAGCGAATCCGTCGTGGCTGCGATCGGTCAGCAAGAAAAATGGCAACCGAACTGAATATCAGTCAGCAATCTATCCACCAAAATTTAAAGTAACGTGTAGGTATGAAAACAAAAATTCACGGTTTAAGGGAAACAACGAATAGAAAGATCCAAAATTTTGCTTTCTTTTCACGCTGATTGTGAGATAATCCTTTCGGTCGATTTTCGTTAATTTATAAGTTTGACGTAGCAAACAGAACGTTGGTGTTGGACTAGAGACTAATTGAACACTTTTCTTTCGATTGGCGAAAAACTTTTAACAATTAGTTGAGCAGGAAAGGAAATGACGTCTAAAATCCAATAAACAAAGAAAAATTTGGGCGTGAATGCAGGTTTTAGAGAAAACTCGAACAAGTTCGAATTCTAAATTACGCAAAAATAGTGTTATTCTCTGAGCAATTTCAACATTTTTTGGAGATATGTCACACGATCTTGCTAAACAATCAATGTAGTTGCTAACTTGTACAAATAGAGCGTAGGAAAAGTACCAAACTGCAATTCAAAATTAGCTACACCGAACACTATTAAGAAGGGTTACGAAACGCTGCTCTATTCTAGAGTACAGTAAAACTGAAATTAATGTTCTGTTTTTTATCAGTAACTACCGGTTCAAAAATGCATCTCACATTGTGCTATACTTCGTTAGTGTTACAACAGCTAAAAGGCCCTTCCAGTCGGAACTAACGAAGGGATTCTAATGTAGCAGGTAAGCATGAGGTGATCTTCTTTTTCCAGAGACCGTACACTGACAAAACCGTAGCTTCAATTGAAATACTTGTTCGTTTCACTACTTAAGTTTTACCTACTATTTGCTGTTTTTACATTTCATTAAATCCTATGTACAAATAACATCATTATTCTTGGCCTGTCGTTAATTGCTATATTTCTTTCTATATCACACGCCTTAACTACTGGAAGGTGCCTCTCACAACGCTCGTGCTACCGGCTCAAAACTAGAGGAAAAACTAGTGGAGTCTTCGATTACTCAGCCGTCAATCTGTAACTGCTAGTCTCAAAAGGGGTGCTCTAACAGCTTTGTGCTCGCTAATCCGCCCCATATCTTCCTACTTATCAACAAGCGATGAATTAATTATCTTCAGTATGGCACATGGTTTGGATTTTTTATTTCCTATACTTTTACGTGGCTTCTTTGTAAGATTCAATATTTATCAATATATTAATAGCAGGTTTTGAAAAATTCCATAAAAATCGTTTGACCTAGTATGTACAAAATTCGTCGTTCCCGTATTACGCAGGTATAAAGATACAGATTATTGTTGTTAAAATTGAATACTTACAGAATGTTCCGACTGCGCCCGTTCAGCACCAGAGGTTTGCTGCCCCCACTACTCACCACCTGGGGCTGATGATGATTGGCACCACCATTACTCAGTAGATCATCCGTGCTTAGCACCAGAGTTTCGATTTCGTCGTCGTTTTCCGCGAAATCGTCATCGCAGTCCACCCCCAGCACGTCCGAGTCCCGGTGAACCACGTGCGGCGCCTCATTGAACTCGTCCAGTTCGTCCATGCCTGAAAGGGTAAAGATGATTTCACTAATTGCCATACATTATTTTTATAATAAATAGATATTACTCTGATCTGATTACCATAACCGAACAGTCCTAAATTTGTCCGTTTTTATTGTTCTTGTATTTTGAACTAAAGCCCCAGCGAATGTCTATGTAATCTACAGTGTTGGAAGCAATTTAGTTTTAGCAACACGAGTTTCGAGGTGTGTGCGACGATCACATTGGAAGAGCGATCTGAGCTTGAGCTTGTGCGATCACCCCTGGCTGCTACCCCGTTATCGATCTGGATTAGCTGAAGTTGCACAGGGAATCACTAGATAATTATGCTTGGGAGTAGCGAAACATCTTTCAATGTGCAACTCTTGGTAATCCTAAAATGCTTATTGATCAATACCGGCGCCGGCCAGGCCCGAATGTGGATCGCGGAAGGAAAGGGAAGGAATTGTTAGTCTGATACTTGCTTTTGCTAGAGGCCGTATATATACTGCGCACTCCACAAGTATCACGGGAGGAAGATATTTATAGATGTAAGTATAGAAGTTGGATTCTACTTCTTCTTTACCGGCGCCAGAGAGGTGACTCCGCTATCTGGACGAGATATCGATCCATCAACTCATTGACCGCGGACCAATGGCTTTACTTCCCTTCCGAAGGAAGACGTGACCACAGATTTTCACCTCAGAAAATCTCAACGACCTCGGCTGGAATTGAACCCAGGCCAACTGGAATGAGTGGCGGTCACGCTTACCACTCAACCTCCGGCGCCGTCGATCGCATTGGAAGAGCGATCTGTGGAACAAATAAGCCAAAGTGCAAGAAAGAAGAACGATGCAGTTTCGCAAGTGCGTTGTGCGGTAGTGAACAAATCATGGAAACAGGTACCGTTTGGGTGAAGTGTAGCCATTGCGTTGGTGAAAAGATCGTCAACACGTTTGCGAATTGGTGGGTGCACCATAAAGTAGGATTTTCGGGCAAACGCAATCGCGCGGTTAGAATAAAGATTCGCGTGAAATCAAGCGCGCAAGTGGAAAAGCCGCAACACGACGGCAAGTGATACAGATGGTGTGGTGGAAAGGTGGGACTTTGGGGCTGGTCGCTATTCAACGGATCAGGAAGTAGTTGACTCCCGACAGCCACATCTGCAGAGCCATTTCGGACGCTAAACGAGCGTCGCTTGGGAAGCTGTTGTTGTCAGTGAAGGTACTGGTGATAAATGTCACTGCCTTGTCATTAAGGTACAGTTCTGGTTCCGGACTGGAATCTCCGGTGAGTCCATTCCAACTTTCCGCCAAACGTGGCTTGTAGTAGCGTTTTTTATTGGTTAAGCCAGTGGGTAACCTTCAGTCATCGTGGCAATCGGTGGACGGTCCGCGAATCGAGTGGAAAATTGTTTCGCGCCCTCGATTTGCGATATCGCTTAGAAGTGAGTTAGTTCACGACGGGAAGAAGCAATCGTTCAATAATAAAACTGCTCACTTCCGTTCGAATTTTCCGTTCGCGAAGGGCAATTCATCGCGTTGGACAAGTTCTTCCACCGATACAAGTTCTTCCACCGATACGATCCTGCACATGATTCTTGTCAGTTGAATGTTCGTGTAGAGTCGCAAGATCCAGCTTATGTGCAGTTCATGGAGGCCACAATCCTTCCTGAGGGCCTCCAGAACCATCGTTAAACGCCATTATCACAGCCTGAAGCGCCGTTTGCAACGAGAACCAGCAATCAAGGAATCGTAACATCGCTTCATGGACGTCAAATCGGTCACATGAGAAGTCTTGACGAGGGTGTAGATGACGTGAAGCCTCAATGTTCTCTCTCACATCATCCCGTTTTCAAGGAGTCCAGCACCACGACAAAGGTCAGGGTCGTGTTCGACGCATCCTGCAAGACGGCGTCAGAATATTCACTGAACGACGCGTTTTTGGGCGGACCCACAGTTCAGCAAGATCTACTCTAAATCAGGATGAGATTTTGAACGCATTACATCATTCATTGCGGACATCGTGAAGATGTACCGGCATGTATTCCTCCATCCTGATAATCAGCCGTTTCAGAGAATTCTGTGGCATACAGGCCCAGATGAACCCATCACTGCGCATGAACTGCAGACAGTAACATACGAAACAGCGAGCGCTTCGTACCTAGCAACGCGTACTCTACAGCAGATTGCACAGGATACCAGACAGTCGTATCCAGTCGCGAGTGGACCAGTTACGGGAGGCTTCTACGTCGACAATTTTCTTTCTGAGGTGCCGGACGTAGAATCCGCCATCAAGCTGCTCACGACGCAACTCGGAAATACTAGCATCCTCTGGATTACCGCTTAAGAAATCGAACTCTCCGGAGGTTCTGAAGGATGTACCATCTTATGATCTGGCAATTCCATCATTCCACAATCTTCACGGTGACCAGGCCGTCACCAGGCTCGGCCTCATTTGGGAACCGAAGTTAGACATACTCCGGTTCAAGATTCAGTTGCCGCTAGCCGCATCCGTCCTGACGAAACGCAAGGTGACATCGTACATCGTCCAAATCTTTGATCCACTCGGACTCGATGTCTAACGATCACCAAAGCCAAACTCTTCATGCAGCGACTGTGGACTCGAAAGCAGAATGGCGAAGCTTATGAATGGGACACAACGCGTCTGAGCGCGCATATGACAATGTAGCTTCGTTTTCTACTCGTCATAGAATCACCAGACTGGAACTCTGCGCCGCGCATTTGTCGACCCAGCTGTACAAGGAGCTGACCGCAACGCAGAAGCTTCCTGCAATTGTCTATTTCTGGACAGATTCCTTTACCATTCTCCAATGGCTTACGGGAACCCGAGCCGTTGGAGGACTTTCGTCGCAAACCGGGATTCGCAGATGCAGTTATCAACCGATCTCAACCACTGGAAGCATGTTCCTGGAGTCGACAATCCTGCTGACGATATTTCCCGAGGATTGAGTTCTGCCGACATCTTCAACTGTACACGATGTTGAACTGGGACACCGTGGCTATGAAGCTCTCCAGAGTTTGGGTCGAATTCTACGTTACACGCAGAAGAATCCCCCGAAATGTCCGCCGAAGGACGCAAGATACCGCTAGTTGCAATGATCACGGAACGGCTGAGCTTCTGCACCGAGCTATTCGCTCGCTACTTCAGCTGCGCCGAGTGTCAGCTCTCGTTCAGTGATATATGCATGTGCTTCGCAAACGAGCCTCGCAACGGCATTCGGAAAAGGAGAAGTACAAACCACAAGCCATCCCAAGCATTCACCCGCATCTAGTCCAACCACTTACCGCACAAGGGCTTCAACACGTCGAACTTTCGCTCTGTCATCTCGCGCAGGATGAACTCTTCGCTGAGGAGACTCCCGAACTCGCTAGTGGTGAACCTACTGCAAGGTCGTCCGCGCTGAAGTAGTGTCGGTGGCCGGCTTCGCAATGCCGCGCTGACTGATGCAAAGAAACACCCGATCAGGACGATCTACTGTTCAATTGGTTAGTTTTTATCATTTACAGCTACTGTACGCAGGCACTGCATACCGGCAATTCTCCGCCAGAAGTTTTGGATTCTGGGCGTCGAAAATCTCGTAATATCCGTCTGTTACCGTTGCCACACTTGCTTCCGTAGCAAGCCCACACTAGTCAAACAGAGCACAGCAGATATTCCGGCATCGAGAGTTTCGTCAAGCCGACCGGTTTCCGTCTGCGAAGTCGATTACTGCGGACCGTTTTATTTGAAGTCCGCCATCCTTAACCGTGATCCAACGAAAGTGTACGTGGCCATATTCGTCTGCTTCTCTGCGAAGGCAGTTCACATCGAGCTAGTGAGCGACCTGACTACTCCAGCGTTCCTAACTTTACTCCGTCGTCTGGTCGCGGTAGGTAGGAAAGGTGGTAGAGTTACACTCTACACCAACAGTTCTCAACCTTTTTCGTACCACGGACCCCTTAGAAATTGCCCTGGGTCGCTGCGGACCCCCACGGATGAACATTTTGTATGCTATCAATATGTTATTTTCAGTTTGTTAGGAAATAAGACTTGAAATTCCAATCTGCGCTCGAAAAATATATTTTTCTTCGCGGACCCCCAGCAATGACTTCGCGGCCCCCTAGGGGTCCGCGGACCCCAGGTTGAGAGTCACTGCTCTACACTAACGCTTTCAATGGTGCTTCGAACGCACTTGACCAAATCTACCGCATGCTGAAGGTCGATGAGTATGATCGGAATCAGATCTTCGACTGGTGCTCCGACAACGAAATTGGCTGGAAATTTATCCCATCTCGAGTTCCACACTTTGGCGGTCTTTAGAAAGCCGCAGTGAAATCTGCGAAGACACACCTGTTGAAGGCAATCAAAAACATGAACGTTGCGTACTAGGACATGCTCACACTGCTGGTGCAGATTGATGTGACTCAATTCTCGCCTGCTGATGCCAATGCCGGACGATCCGTCCGATCTCCAGGTTCTCACACCAGGACATTTACTCGTTGGGAGTAATCTCCAAGCTATTCCGGAAGCTGGTTTGAAGGAGACTCCTGACAACCGCTTGAACCACTGGGAATTGACCACGAAACGGCTCCAAACAATTTGGTCTCGCTGGTACCCGAAATATCTTTCAAGTTGTTCGATTTGCTCCGTCGTGACATTTCACAAGCGTGGGATTGGTCAATTGGTTCACCAGTTACTTGCTGCGACGAGGGGTATCGGCAACATTCCCCGACCCGTGAACCATTGCCACTTCCGGAGCAAGTTGCTCCGGCTGATGACTACTGCTTACAACATCAAGACCGAACACTTTACTACCAGCCTAGCGAACACCCCTCTGGCTGTCTGCACTGTCGCACGCCTGACCTGTCCGGAGTTGTCAGGGAAGATTTCCAGGATGCGTCCTCGTTTCCATCGGTTCCTAGCATGTTCGTCGATTATGATGACTGGGTCGCCCGGTTCCAGGGGCTTGACTGCATCGAACCATTTCGTCCGCCTGGTTAGCACTGGGAGGTATTCTCGAACCCACCTTTGTCAGAACTGATCCAAAATTTCTTTGACAACTTTCCAATTGGCTCGAAGAACACATCGGCCATCTGGCTGATCCGCGATTGGCTGTTTTATTCCATTTGAACCGTACAGTAAAAAATGATTCGGAGTTAGTGCCTTAATCTACAGCATCCAATGGAGCATAGGTTAATTGACGGCAATTGACGATCCCTTTCGTTTCCAACATTATTGCCTCCAAGATCTCATCACTCGGATGATGTAGATTATCGGAGATGGCTTATATTGCTTTTTTGACAATCCTCACCATTCACCCCCACGGCCCACCCATGGGAGGAGCTGCGGGAACGTTAAAATACCTCTGAGCTCGAGCGATGGTGAACGTGGATGCACATGGTACGTTTATCTCGGTAATCTTCCTCATCTCTTCTAATAACTGACGACTTGCTCTCACAAACAGAGCCACGAAATTTCAAAATCAGTTACCTATTTCTGCTTGCATTTACCGAAACCGACATTCAGATTCAACGCCTCCCTCATTCATTCACTTTCCAACTGACTGAAATTTCATGCAGAATCGAATGCTTGAATGCAGAGGAAATATAAATTCATTAACCAACCAAAGCATTCATTTGTTATTATGTCGACAGTTTGAAGGCAGAAGTTAGCATCTTCTACATTTTCGAGCCTAAGTGAACTGCGTAATCTATATCTGGTGCACTTTTGCTCAATAATCCCTCTCAGTGCTAGCATAGAAACAAAATTCACTTTGCTTCTGAAACCGAACATGTTCGAACCTGACTGCGCTACGTTGGGAGAACGAATGACGAGAGAAACGAAGCAAACATTTCATTCATCGCAGCGGGGGTGAATTGAATTTTGTTTTCTTTCAAGTTCACGTAGAAATGTCAATTTTTTCAGGCTCTGCTCACAAAGCTTCATCCACGAATGGGGACAGCATACAAAGTGACCTGCCTTTGGAAACGCTACGTCCATCAACCAACAGAGATAGTTCCTCTGGGTATGCTTGTGCCTGTGCTTGACACCACAACATCTCTTCTGCCTCTGTGTACTCGGTCTGATTCAGAACTACTCTGTGTTTCCATACATTAATAACACGATGAACATACGCCATTGCACGTAGCAGTCGGTTTCAATTGGAAAAACGTTCCGCATTCACCACTTCTGTTACTGTTAGATGTACGACGAACACTCGAATTTCTTAGTTTTCTGCATTTAGCGCTGCAAAATATCTCCTGGTCGCCCTGTAGGTCATTGACTCTCTGGATCTAGCAGAAATGGCGGCCTCTGGTACCAAAGTTGGATTGAATGATGACCCTGAGCTCCATTTTGCGGCATAATCTGCAACGATTTCTCGAGAAGGCACGTAGCGCCACTCATTTATACTGGTGAGTGATAGAATCTCGCCAACCCGAAAGGAGACGAACTGATGGTAACGGCGACTATCGGAGCAGAGCCAGGCAAGAACTGTTGCCGAATCAGGAAGCGCCTTTGAGTGCTAATAGTAAGAGTAACAGATATTATGTAATAACCTGGATCCCATCATAGCCGCTTGTAGCTCCAAACGCGGGATTAATTGCGCTCGAAGTGGAGCAACTTTAGTTTTCACCGCTATCAATGAACACCAGCTCTCCCTCTTAACTGCTATGCTTAAGTAGGCCATGAACGCGCAGGCTGCTACGCTAGCGTCCGTGAATATATGAACCTGGACATCAGGAATTTCCTGCGGCGAGAAATTCCGGAAGAAATAGCGAGGAACTTTCGCTTTACTAATCTTCAGTCGCATCCAGTTGTCCTGTACAATGCAATCCACATCATCGTGTAACTGCTCAACGATCGGCTCGTCTCAGTCCGTACCAGAACACCAAATTTCCTGCATAAGAATTTTCCCTTGTACAATGAATCCTAAGGGTCGTATAACCTCATTACATCACGCAACACTGGCCGTTGTGTAGGAATTTCATGGTCAAGATCGATAAATTCCTCCAACACAGTCGGATCTAATGTAAAATGGTCTTCCGACGTAACCCATCCACCTAGAACGCGTTCGACTGTTCCGTCCTTATCGAGGTGCAACGATTTACTTATTGCTGGTTCCACTTCTCCGAGTTGCTCGTTGGACAGTATTTTGCCAAACTGGAATCTCGCTGCTGCGTGAATAACTTGCACGTCCTTAACAAGTACTACGGTCTCATTTACCGAGTCGACACTATTCTCGTCGAGAACTCATGGTACCAAACATCGCCGGGTTGATCACGTAAACTTCTATGTTTTCCGCTTCTCCATAGAAAACATTGTGACCATCTATCTTCATCTCGGATGAGAACTCGTAAAAACATTTCCCGTATATCGGAATACACCGCGACTTTGCCTTGTCTGAACCGCAGTAAGACTTTTACCAGTGACACAAGCAGATATGTCCCTTTCAGCAGTAGATCGTTCAAGCAAATTCCACTAGACTTTGCGGACGCATCCCTCGTAGTGAGCTCGTAGCTGCCGATTTGCTCGTTCACCCTTCGTCTTAGCTCTGGATCTTTAGCTAGCCGCTTTTCTATACCTCGCAGCCTGCTCAGCACCATTTTGTAGCTCTCCGAGAATAGAATGTTGTCCTTTCGCCAAAGCAAACCAGACTCAATTCGGGATCCCCCGCGTACTGTAATAACTTCCAAAATATTTTGAGCTCGCTGATCCTCTTCTGACCGAATTGGTTCAGGTACAATAGCTTCTTCGACTTCATAATCGAATCATACATGTCACTGTTAGTCACACCTTTGCAGACGTGTGGGATCAACTGTTCTACGATTCTGTCGCTCCCGAAATTTCTTCCGTAAATACATCAGCGGGAGAGTCGGGTTGTCATCGCCACTGGATCTGTCTTTCTACCCTCTCGATATCTTCAGGTTGGTGAGCAAATGCACGTGCTCGATACCTATAATCATGCCTGGTATTATGTAACTGGTGACTGGAAGATCTTGTAGATGTGGGTACTCTTTTACTAGCTCGGGATAGTTCAAGATTTGACTGAGAAGACCAAGCTCACTTACTGCTGTACATTCCGCAACTGAAACGTCTGCTTCTTGCCTGTACTCGAAAGTTGAACGCTCACACTCTTGGAGCCTTTCTCTTGTCTTCCAATCTTTCTAGTCCAGCCTAGTCAGAGGTTTTGCGGTTCTCCGTTAATTCCCAACTGAAATGCTAATGACTCTTCTAGCAAAGTCGACTATGACACATCATCCAGGTAGATATCGGAATAGCGAAAGGGACTTCATGTGATGATGATGGTGGTGTACGGTCTCGATTGACTTCGCTGATTCGGATTGCCTGGCTGATGTGATGGCGAACGCGACATCCTTCCACACCACACTCCTTCGAGCGACAAGGCTGATGTGGTACGAGACACAACCGGCACAAGTTCTTCAGGCGCATCGCCTTCCATCTCCCTGCGATGTTCAATGACTTAAAACTAGAACAGTTCAGGATCTGACGACTATCGTTTCCGCAGTACGAACAGGCCTTCGAAATAATTTCCACTGGGACCTTCCTTTCCTTCCTTGTCTCGTTGGCATGAGTAAACGGCTTTTCCCGCTGCTTTGGCTTCTCTGGCTTATCAAGTTATGATTATTTTCAGCAGAGTCTACGTCGACGATTAGTTACGGAGCCAGATTAACAAGGCCGGCCATAAAACTGTTGAACGTAGCCAGTTTAACGCATGTGATTGCTTGCTTATAGGTTGCCCACTGTATCGTCAGTGGTTTTGGCAGTTTGTCTACCAATACTTGTAGTAACATTGGATTCGACAAATACGCTTGTTGCTTGGATAAGACAATATGATCAACTAAATTCTGCATCACTAGACTATAGGCGATAATTGTGCTCAGATTCTCCGACTTGGGTGGGGGTACGTTTCGCACTTGCTTCAAAAGCGAGCTAATCAATATTCCTAGCCTACAGTTTGTGAAGCGTATCCATTACATATGGAAAAGATGCTGAAAGTAGCAGACGACTTCGTACGGCCTCCAATGCGGAACCCCCCAAACATCGCTGCAACCTAGCCAAATTTTCCACTTCCTTATACCCACACACTTCTGTTATATTGCCAAAGGAGCTACAGAAGATAGGCCACTCTTGCGGATCTCCACTGAACCTCGGCAGCTCACGTGGCATTACCTGTCTTGCTGACAATTGTGCACTTGTTGGTCCTAGGGTGGTTCCAGTATGCCTGCTGAATTTAATGAGCCTACATTCCCGTATGAGGCGGCAGTTGGAATATTAATAAATCCGTTTTGTATTGAATTCACCTGTTCCCATCCATCTGTACCGCTGCATACGTTGGCGTTGATTGTGAGATAGGAAACCGCCTGATTGCGCCTACTGCTCTTGATCTAGCTGCTTCCTCTTCTAGCTTCTTCACTTTCAGCTCCTCTTCCGCCCGCAGCTTGCTATGTTTTCTTTGCTCCACCAGATGCTGCAAACTAAACCGTAATCTTTGTGACATACTTTTACTAACGGACGATTCGTTGAACGACAATCCCGAGCGCGACGTATTGTCGTTACCATCCGAGTCTGCGAGACAGGCTCTGCACTGCCAGCTTTTATGCGCAATAGATTTATTAACGCCCGCTCAATGAAAATGTTCTTACTCCCTTGCACATATCGCAACAGACCCAGTTTTCATCAACTTGTTTTTGTTTACACGTTTTTCACGGTTTATCCACACCCACACTACTTTTACAGTAAATGACAAGTTACGAAGGACAGCCTAGAACAAAGATACAATGGCCTACAGATCGCCAGCATCTAGTTTAACCCACCTAGCCGCCTTTTTGTCTACTGGGTATCTACCGTATTTGTGATGTTTTTGCCTTTCGTTGGCATAGTCGAATAACCAATTTTATTTCCCTACAACAAAGGGTTTCATGCGCTGCCCAGTGCAGGAATCTCGAACGGACTTCTTCTTGGATGTACAGGATCCTCTGACTGTTATCCAACCTTGGATGAATTTTTTTTAACCCCAATCGTTCGATCTACCTGGTTTTTACTTTATTCTCGGTCGATGTCGATGAACTACTCCAAGGACAATGGTTGCCCGTCACTGGATTTATGGTGGACATATGTCATATGATATACGAGCAACTGAGCTAAAACATTCCCAAGTAGCACCTTCAACCGTGACAACCGACATCAAATACCAGGAGGAAGCACCGAAAGAGAAAAAAAAACAACTTTTCAAAACAACGACGTGTTTCAAGGTGGCCGGAATATTCGGCACATCACAAAAATAATAAATCTCATGTTGGCAGATCGATCCTGAAAGTCGTCAGTATGCAACATAAATTTAGGATTCCCCAACGATTTGGTAGACTTGATGGTTTGATGCTAGGTACGGTGAGCCGTGGTACAATAACAGCACAGCTGGACTTTGGCTGTCTATTTGGTTTTGACGGCGGCGATTTCTTGATTAAGTTTGCCTTGTTCACGGTGGAGTTTCGTGGTGTGTACGTCGATCACATTGGTAGAGCGATCTGTGAAACAAATCGGCCAAAGAGCAAGAAAGAAGAACGTTGCGTTCCGTATTTTGATGATTGTTCGGGGCGCTCTTTCGGTGCTAATTTGTTGAACATCTAGGAAGTAAGTTCTTCGGTGATCAACAAAAGTTCGTGGCTCGAACAGGAAGCATTGCGCGAACTAAGCGCCGAATTGCGTTCCCAACTTTAGAGCGATGAAAAATAATCCGTGGAAGAAACCGGACATAAACGTTTGCGTGTTTTTGACACTTCCCACCATTACGATTTCGATAGGATCCTCGCTTGAAAATGATCTACAGACTTACCGGCATAGTTGATACCCGTCAGCAGAAGATATTGACCAGCCCGGTTTGGCCACAACAGACCCATCATTACGCAGTAAGCAAGACAGTCTGCTGAGTTCGTTATTCCTAAAAAAAATAATTCAATGTAAATTTACAAACAATTGAATGTAATAAACCTAAATTCTTACCCATCAGCAGCTTATATCGCCAAAGTGGACTAACATTCACTGCGATGATTGCCACAATGGGCAAATATATGAACCACACTAAACTTGAAGCGCCGAAGTGCAGCAAAAAATCCAATTTTTGTGTGGAGTGTTCATACTTCATCGTTGTACGCAGTTCCCACAGAAACCACAACATCATAGTTGACCTGTGAACAATTTTGACTTAATGTTTCTCATAATTCGATGATATGAGTATATCATCGCCGTACCTGCAAGCCAGCACTAACCATCCAGGCCACGTCTGATATTCGTCGATATCGGATATAATGTCGACTTCAGTCTGCAATTTTTGAAAACGTTAGCAAAACGTAAATGAATTATATTTTAAAACATACCCTATTCCAAATGTACAAAAGTACGTGAATCGCGCAGTAAGGAATCCAAATAACCATCAGCAAGATCCAGCTGCTGACGGAAATCTGCATCCGTGTGACGGCCCAACCTTTCGCCAATAGTAGTAATATCAACATGAATGAAGTCTACAATAATGTAAAACATTCGTTAATTACGTAATGAGACTACATCAAAAAATCAAACCATCTTACCCTGCTGAAAATATCGAAAATATCCCCGGTGATGGCCACCTTCTCATTCCCCACACCATTCATCGCATAACGAACGGTGTGAGTTAGCAGCAAGCACACGCTGATAAACTCCAAAGTTAAACTGATCGTGAAGAGTCTCGTGACCGGGTGTTTCTGCAGCCGAACCGCGTAGATCTGCATCGGAACCATCACCAGGTAGATGACGAAAAATATCAAATACATTTCCAGCGTATTTTGCTGATCGAACGAAAAGTGGAAAAGCAAAGGATTGAAGAAGGATAAACTCTGCCGGTTCGGGTTTCCATTGACGAGCTGGATGTCGTATTCGATTCGTGGCGGCGCGTCCGCGTGATACTTCCGATAGTCGTAATAGTGCCACTGGCAGGTGGTGGCATTCTGATAGCAGGACACCAAAGAGACGTACCAAAATCTGTAAAACGAAATATGTAATGGTTTGATATATATTTTCGCATCGTTGCTTAGAATTTACAATAAACAACCAAGAGCAAATGCATATATTTTCGTTTTTTTCTCTGAGCGACCGTGATAACATCTTGTATCAAGTAGCCATTTACACAAATTGAAATGTGATTGCTACGCCGTATCTTAATCTTTCAACTCAAATAACCTTTCAAGCTACCACAAACAGCTACAGTCTGAGATTTCTACTTCGATGTTTACTCAAGTGACATGCAATGCCACATTCAACACATCCATGGAAGCAATCGGATTAGACATTAATCTCCAGCACCGTACGTCGCAGCTACTCGAGATAATTTTGATTGTACACGACAGATACAATGCTTATCACATACGTGAGAACAGGTTTCAATAAGTGCATCGATAAAGTGGCAAAGAAAAGCGTCACGCAGATGCTCAATAAATAACGATTTACTCACCTCGGCACGTTGGGATCGCTAATCACATAAGTAAACTGACTCCCAGCGACCACATTCGTCGGATTGTCTTCATCCGCACAGAGTGAACCCTTCTTGCAGGGAATTCTCCGCAAGTAATCGGCTTCAGCTCCCTTGTTGCATCCGCTGTTGAAGGCCACCTTATCTAACTTATCGAACATCCGCTGGCAAGCTACTTCCCGATTGTAATTGTTCCGGTTAGCGTAGTACTCTAAAAAATTGTGCTTGTCTAGTACGGCTAACGTTATTGGCATCGAAAAATTCCACTGGGACGTAATGTTCCCGTAAATGTATCCGAATGTGTCCGATTCGGTGTTCTTTTGGGAATGTTTCTCCGTTTTTTGGAACCCGAACTTAATCAAAAACCGAAAAAATCCGTCTACAGGAAACGACCCCGTTAGATGGGCACCGTCCGACGACTGATGGCCACCTATCACCACCAGAAATATCAGAGCCAACCCTCTCGGGCACCATTTTGCGAGCATTGTCGCCGCTGGAAAAAAGAACTATTTTCACAACTTCAGCGCTTTTGTTGAACTTGTCGTCCCCGCTGCTGTTGGCCCAGATTCACTTTTACTTTTTGAAGGTAACTGCAGAATCCTGCAAGGGCGCGTTACACTTCCCCCTTTTTCCACCCACAAAACCAAATAATGATTTATGAGTTGCAGTCCATTCTTCCTCCAGAAAAACTTGCGGAAGCTATATCGTTGACATTCCGTTGCGTTTGTCTACTACAACACGACTCATCTGAAACACCGAGTCGTTTGCTACGAAAAGTACCAAGCTGAGCAGTTTTTTGCTACACACTTGCGTTTAAAATGTTATTGAAAACCCACTCTGTTGATTTGGAACTGTTTGTGGAAGTATAAAATATGAATGAATGTAATTTTACAACGCGACAAACAAGAAACTCGTAACAAAAGAGATATCGTGAGAAATGTCAATGCAGCAATTGAATGCAGAGATGCCAGGTACTTTTTTCAAATGTCTGCAATAATAATTTTAAAAGTCTGGGAAGAACAAAAAATGTCAGGAAAGCTAGTGTAACCAAAAGCCTTTATATTCAAAAATCTGCAAATATCTGCAACAAAACTAAAAAATCTGCAAATATCTGCAACCAAACTAGAAAATCTGCAAATATCTGCGTCATCGAAAAAATCTGCTGCTTAAATTAAGTCTGCGAATTTGCAGACTTGTCTGCAAATCTGGCATCCCTGATTGAATGAACTTTTTGGAACAGTGGTGCAGTTTTACGGTAGGGGCAAGTTTTCACTGGTCCATCCCGCCCAGAGTTACCATTTATACAGATTTTCAACAAACTGGTACAGATCTGATACGGAATAATAATATAATATATTTTATTCAAATACAATACAGATTTACACTAGGATTTACACATATTTTATAAAAACTCAAATCCTTTTTTAACATTGTCTATTTTTGCGTTTTGTAATAATTTAGGTATCATAAAATCAGTCAAGAAACGGCAATAGGATTGCTGCATTGAACTAAAAAGGTTGTTTTAAGGTTCTCATTACAAATTAGTTTTCTAAAGTGTTAACAATAAACGATTCTTTAAACTGTTGAACGCGCAAACATTATAAAAATGATCTTTTATTTACGGAATACAGAGAAATTCAGATTTTTATAAGGACAGTAGAGATTACCTTTGAAATCATCTGGCAGCTATGATACACAGCTTATAGAGAACAGTTGCGCAAAGAGTGAAGTCAAAAAACTGTACCTATCGAGCACAATTGGAATCCATCTCTGATAGCTCTGTGGCAAAGTTGGATTCTAATTTTGCTCGATAGGTAGACTTTTTGTCGTGGCTAACGACTTACCTTTCAATATAGGGGCCCCTTTTCAAAATGTCGGAAAAAAATAATGTAAGATTTTGAACGCTTATATCTTTTGTTGTACTGAATGGATTCTATCAATTTCTTCGACATTTTGTCTAAAATATTTGTACCAATGTTGTATTAAATTTTGGAATATGTAGGACATTCATTATCAACGGAAAAATTGTGTTTTGAAAAATCTTTCGAAAACGACCGAGAAAAGTGAAATTTTTCAGCCCATCCCGCACAGAGCCGTCGATATGGTGCAACAACCGAACAATAAAATAATGAAAAGTTTATATGTAGGTCCACTACATGTTTGTTCCTATGATTATTCGTATTGGGTTGCTTGACGAGAGCAGTTGGTGGGGGAAAGCCGGCATATTAGTTTTGGTTATGCCATTAGAAGCCGGACGGAAAGGAAAGGCTCATACACGGCACGAGAACGAGCGAGAAAGCGATAGTAGTGCAAATTAGCGAAAGCGGTATGTACATTTTGAACCATAATAACTTTCCTTCTACTAAATGGATTGCCAATCTTGTTTCATAAATCGGAATGAAAACGTTCAACGCTTGCTACCGATACGTTGCTTGCTATATAAAATTTGTTTAAATAGTTCAAAAACTACTTTAAATGAGAATCTACATTAATGATAAAACCTATAAATAGGGGTGTCGCAGCTTTTTTCAATGCAAGACGTTTGTAAGACGCAGTGCATAACAGACGTGCGTGGTGGTGAGAAGTTGCATCGGACGACCAATCAAATCGGCTACCACCGGAGAGAAGAAAATCGTTGGTGGAGGTGGTAGCGGTGAGAAGGCCAAAAAGCCAAAGGCTAAGAAACGCAGTCACTGAAAAGGCGGTAGTAACTGCCACTAAAAATCCCACGAATACATCGAAGGCTGCAGCGAGCAAGCTAAAGAAGGCCGCCAAGCCTGCCAAGAAAGCTGCCCGAATAAGATAAGTAAATTCACGCGTCTCTAATGTTGCCAACAGTCCTTTTCAGGACTAACAAAATACTTGTAAAGAATTAGTGGTGCTTATTTTCCGTTAACGCTGTTAATTGTAGATGGATTTGTTTCATAGTTGTATGCAAACCGTTCTTAGGATGAATATATAATGGAAAACGAATTTTATTAGGAAGTGCCTTTTATTAATTTGTTGAATTAAAAATAATTATATAAGAAAATATTTTTCAAATTAATCTACAAACCCGAAGGTTTTTGCAAATCCTTCCAAGAAAATCAGTGAATGTGGCAACTCTGCCACTAAGCGAAAGCTACACCAAAACCAATGATGAAAATATTTTCATTTATCGCACAAAAGGATGGCCCTCCATCTGCTTTGAAAAGTCAATAAATAGGAACGCCTTGATGCGAAGCGTGCTCATTCGGTGTGAGCTGCGAAAGGGGAAAGATCGTATGTATGCACGCAGTAAAAACAATCGTCGACAAGGTTTGAATTGCTTCAAAAGATTCTCGTCTTGTATCAACATAGTTATCAACAAACCGTCCTTATTAGGACGACTGAAAAATAGAAAAAGATGGGTTGGTAATGTATATGACATAACAGGGGTGTCGTGACCACACTTCGAAGTTATTTCAAATCTTGCAAAGCATAAATTGACATAGTTTCAATGATTGTTCATATATGAATGAAATGACAAATTTTCAGGTCATCGCATCGCAATAACTTTGCAATTTATAGAACAATTTTATATTTTTAGTTATCATATATTAACTGTCATCTCTTCCAAACAACTTAACCCTCTGCTGCCAACCCCGTGGTTTTGCAGGGTTAAGAAGAATCATTGTAAAATGTCCAATACACGATTTTATGTTGTTACCTCCACCAAAACACTTCAGAACACTCCCACCTGTCATACATGTACATTGTCTGCTTGTTGAAATTATTAAATGAAATTATTGACCTGTATTCAATGCGGAGAACTCGGTAATACAATTGTTTTGCTGAATATACTAACGAACGGGATCCCCAGGAAAATTTCGCTGAGCCCGGTGAATCTAACTTAATGCGTAAAATTTAGCCATTTGAAAGAGATATGTCCCGGACATTACCCGCCCCTAGAGACTTGACTAGTTCCGTTGGGTTGAAAACTATGTCCTCATCTTCACCGGTGGCCCCCAGTTATCCAAAACAATCACAATACATGGAGATGTGTTCGCATTTTCTCAGAAAATCATGTATAGATCGCTGAAAACAGTAGAAATATTAGTGCACTTTAATCACAGAAAATAGTTATTTTCCCTTGGTTTGAAAAATAGTTTGGATTACTATTATTAACTATTTTAAAAAGCAAACGGTTTGTTTTCTTGTCCATTTGTTTTTCTTCTTGCGTAACCAAGCGATGCAACAAATTATTTGGAAAAAATAACAACAGCCTATTCAGTGTTCCTAGTTTCATACATTCTTTAACCAAAAGTCATATTTGACAGTACCAGTTACCTGAGTCACTGAGGGGTAGTCAGATTTGCGATACAGTTTTGGATTGCCAGTGTCTAGCAGGGCAGGAAAATTTCGAAAAATGAATTGATTGCTGTTCGAAGCTTCACCAAGCACCTTCTCAAGCATACCACATGCAATCGATGAGTTTGACACAATCGCTGCGAACATTTAGGGGTAAAACTTATCTCTGCTCGGACGAAGCGAGCTTCGCATCTAGTTCGCTCTTTACAATGTTCGAAAAAGTTCACATTAACCTTAGAAGCACACATCGTCGAACACGAGGTAAGCTCTTGGCTCGTGGTTTTTGCGTTTTTGGAACATTTCCACAGAGTTTCGAAGCGATATTCGGCGAACACATATAAAGCGAATGCCTCGTTTATTTGAGAATCGCGAACATCGAAGTTTTATATCGCTTCAAGCATCAGCATCATGAGGCCACCGCGAACATGTTCGCTACGTGACTATCTGTATTAAAATCATAAACTGTAAATCTTATTTTGAGTATAAATAAAATGGATTATTTTAAGATTATAATTTAGGATTTAGGGATTAGGTGCGTCGCATACCTTACCAATTTATGAGCCACGAGTTTGAATGAGCGTAGTGGTAGTGAAATTCAAATTCTGTTTTTCGGAATACAATTATGTTTACTAGCTACTTTGATTGCAAACTCGTCTTTTCTTCTTCAATCGGAGTATATTTTCCCTGCCAAGGAGTTTAGGTGAAGATGTAGAAAGTATGTTTAAGGGGGTAAGGGTTTCAGCGTGAAAAAATGTTTTTTGGTGAAATGCATTATAATGTACAAAAGTTTTGATCAATTCGCTTCGCACAAATTTCTAAAAAAATCGCAAATAGTATTTTTTAACGCTAAAACCATTACCCCTCTCTTAATAATCTCCCTATCTAAAACAAATTCTTCCTAAAAAGAACAATTTTCGGATGGAATCTCACTGCTGACGTCCGAGTTCAGTTAGACGGCGAACTTCAGTTATTTGCATCCACTGAGGGGTAGTTAGGCGTAGTCCGTTGGCCTTTGTTTTCAACTTGTTGCGGTTTCTAACGTTCTTGCGCAACATTCCTAAATCGGCTAGTCATATTCACTCAATAATATGCGATGATTTGTGTGTTAAACGTTATTTTTAATTTTACCAAATGAATTTATTAACAAATACCTACATACTTGAATCCATTATTATTGTCATTAATTGAATTATAATTTCTTGGCATCTGTACCAAACCAAGAGGAAAGCTTCCAAATGATTTTTATAATATTGTTTTATAAGTTTATTGGTTGATTACCTAATCACAAGAGACAAAATATTTATTTTCAAACATTTTCGACAAAATCTGTTCACTTAATAAATGAAGTGTCAAACTTATTACATGTTCCACTTTTATGAAATTTATTTCCTGACTCCTGTACATGTGTTTTGTGATAAATAATGAGAAGGTTATTCCAACTTGTTTGTATTGTATTTGTTAACTAATTACTGATGGAGAAACGCAAAGAACTTACAAACAATGTTCTAGTGATTTTTTTTTTGTTGGAAATCCAAAAACAATTCTGAAAAGGACAAAATTTGGTTTATCTTCTCCATGATGTAATCTTCCCTTATTTGACTTTTACTAATAAAAAATAAAAGAAAGAAATCTTTAGGGCCCCCTGTATTTTTTTTGAATCAGTTATAGCCGAAATGCTTTATGTAAGGGAAATCTCGGAAAATGAGAAGCGAAATAAATAACTCCAAGTAGAATGAAAGTCGTTCTAAACTCGAACTTTTTCGAATACTGTCTTTCCATTATTATTCGCTTTTTGTCGCATTCCATATTTTGATATATTATTTTGAAGACCCATATTTAAGATCAATACAATAGTAATTCTTCAAAAGGGCTAATGAGACTTTTGTAAACAAACTTATTTCGCTCATTTTTCCGCTACATAGTTGAATTTTATGAAAAATACACATGAATCAACATCTTTGCCCTTGGTAGAATCGATTTCAAATGTTTTCTGTGTTGAAATGATAACAAATTAAGAGAAATCAGCAAAACAAAAGTTTGTTCACAAATCTTATTAGCCCTATTCAAATGTTGATATGGAATAATAAAATCAATCAAGATCAATTTCGATTTTTTTTTTTAAATTTTGCGGTGGTGTAATCCCTTAAGTGGTTGATTTAACGGCTTCTTTCAAAATTGATCGAACCTACTCCCATTCGTTCATTCGTTAGAGTAGTTTATGTTAAAGAGAGTGTACTAAATTAATAGGAACACTTAAATTTAGGAAGTTATGACCCTCGCTCCACAATGCAGTTTGCGACAGAATTGCTCAACTGAAAATTATTAAATGAAATGAATGAAAACAAACATTAGACTATAGCATTTTGTACGCATGCACTTCAGAGGTCCAAGGGTTACAATTTCTGTGCTAGTTCTCGGATCGCCAACACATTTTTTTCGATTTTTTGGCCCAGTTCTCAAGGGAAATCCAGTTTTTAACTTTTTGCATACATATTGCATTGAATGAAGAACTTAGATAATGTATTAGTAATAATTCGATTGTCCGTTCATTTTAAAAGGCTATTTTCTATAACTCTACAACTGATTTAATTTCACTTTCAAAATTTCTCGAAATATCATATTCTAAAAGTTCTCAACCGATATAATATTCGAAAACAGTTATAAAAATGTCTCATCACACTGGTAGATGGATTCAAAGCGTTTTTTTAAATAAGTGCACGAAAAAACATGCGCCCTTCTAAAACATACTTCTGAATCAAAATGGTTTTACTGTTAGTCGAAAACAAGATTTACAAAACGACCAGAACTGCCAAATATGAATCGGGAATGGTCGAGTTTATTGACATTCCCTATTTATTTCTAGGATTCATCATACACATAATGACGTTATTTATTTAACTGATAATCGATTTTTTCCTTTGAATGGATATCGATATCTTTATCCTCAAGAAACTGACATAACTGGATCCTCAAGAAACTGACATAGGAACATGACTAAGATAAGCGAGCCACTCAATACGTTGTGTACATTGTGTTTAACTTCATTTTCTAGCCCTAATTTATTTCATTTGAAAATTTATCCCCGCCCTGTCACGAAATCTTGATTTTATCCCTACTTGTATTATATCAGTAGGGTATCTTAAATAAACTTGTTACGTCACTTTTCAGTTAACCCCAGCATCCATAAGCTACACATTGTCACAATTATTTTTCACCTATTCCACCCTTAATACAAGGCCTCTGTCTAGAATATACTTTTTTTGCATAACTAGTAGGTAGGTATTTGAATAAAGAAAACTAATATCGTCCGGCGAACATGTTAGCGATGGCCCTCGCGATGCTAAATTGATATAATCCTTCGGTGTTCGCGATTCTGAAATACTTCGAGGTAATCTTTTTTCTGTGTTCGCGAACATCGCTTCGAAGCTCCGTGTAACTGTTTCAAAAATATCGATCACACGAACCAAGAGCTTAGCTCGTGTTCGTCGAAAACTACGCAAAAGCTTTTACATATCTCTCCGAACATCAATGAAATGAACAAGAAGCTTCATTTGTCCTCGCCGAAGAGCATGCAAAAGTATCGCCCAAATGTCCGCAATTACGATGGTAAGCGATTGTGATGCGAAGCTTGTGAATACGAACCAGTAACGCAAAGCTTCGCGCTTTGAAAGTATTCGAACATAGGTTCGGTTCGAATATTTCCTGCCCTGGTGTCTAGTCGTGTCGTTGAAAGTAGTATCTATTTAACCACGGCAAACCACAACTCATTGCTAGGTTGCGCACACTCAGCTTTGAATTAAGTAAACTGAAATTTAAGTTCAATTTATCTCATTTTAAGAAAAGCTCAAACAACTCACAAGTACCTTATTTAACGGAAGAGCCACAGAGAACAGACGTCAATTTTGAACATTCAACTTGTGTTCTTGTGTATAAATTCCTAACATTTTCGAAGATACTTGGAATATCTCCCCAGGTGCGCTACTGTCATATTTTTTAGTGGCTGAGTTCGACTGAATTGACAGCGGTTATGCCTCTACCCCCTCGTTTTGTTTGAAACGGCATTAATAAGTATGAATGAAATGCAAAGATGAAAACTGCCTTAAATAAAAGTTGTAAAAACCTACACGGAAAAATAAAACAACCCACAGAATAAGTTCTTTTAACTTAAATTTAGGTACTTTTGAGTTTTGCATCGCTTTCGCACTTATTAGTGTTGTCAAAACAAAGCGAGAGATTCGACTCAATCGAGGTCTTCCGTAGAATAAGGTACTTTTGAGTTGTTTGAGATATACTCAAAATGAGGTAGATTCGACTTAAATTTAAGTATATTTAACTCAAGGTTGAGTATTAAAAACCTATCAATGAGTTATGATTTTTGTCGTAGTTAAAGGGAAACTACCTTCAACACGGTTTACCTAATTTTATCTTATTCCACAACACCCCAAGATTGAGTCAAAAGAGCTCAACTTTGGGTAGTTTCGTATCCGTATATTCTTTGGGCTGTTTTATTTTTCTGTGTATAGCAATTATTACTAAAATCAGCAAAATCCATTGAGTTCTTTGCGACCGGTCTCACGAACACTAATAAAGTTTCCTGGTTGAAAACAATTCCATTTACTTGTGCCGTCTTTGTTTATTATTTTCCACCAGCTTGTGATGTAGAATTTGTGTTATGTGGCGTGTACGCCCCAATAGAAATGTACAGTAACAAAACCATGATTTTCACTGTGACAGTACAGTAATTTTACAATAATTTACAGTAAGTTTTAGCACAGATAACAGACGTTTAGGCTCGATTTGAATCGTGTGTAAATACCCGCTACTGAAATTCCGAATAAATCAGACGTCTGAAACACGTTTGGCAAACGTTTGCAGATGGCGCAGTGATCGATACAATGCAGTTAGAGTGCAGCTGTCAAACATGTGAAGCACACAGTTGCGCAGATGGCAATAGTGAAACACGGATTTCCAACGTTTATCAATTTGAAAGTTTACACAGGTTTTTGAAGAAATTTTGTTCTAGCCTAAACGTCTGTTATCTGTGGTTTTAGTGTTATGCTACAATACAAAAACAATAAACTTTAACGTTTTTACAGTAAATTTCAATGTAAAATAGACTTTTACAGTGAAAAAGGGGGGTGGTTATGTATCTTAACATTAAAAAAATAAATTTTTCTCCATACATTTTTTTTCGAAAACAGTAAAATTTAATGTGAATGCACTGTATCAGTTTTTTGCTGAACAGCGAAATTTATTGTTACATGAAATTTTATTGTAAATCTACTGTGAGAACTTGGCATCGAACAATGTTGAAACAGTAATAACTATAATATTTATTGTTTTATGATTGTTTGTAGGGTAAATGCTATTGTAAAATTCTATCCGGGCGTACATGAGCCGTAGAAAAGTCTATAAGAAAAATCCTGAAATGATTTTTTTTCGTTGGAAATCTGCATCGGTTAGGCGGGCTTCACATCCAGCGACCCCTCGGAATGAATCTTTCGAGCTTTCTTTGCCATTTCTCTTTACGCCCCATTCATAGTCAGAACTGTCAAAATTTCATTAATATTTTTTGTGCAGTTCCATCCAGTAGCAGAAGTGTACTCAGTAGCATTACCGAGAACAGTTTTCTTTTCAAATCCAAGTGTTTTCCATTAATCCCAGATCTAACAGTAAAATTCGTGGTGTTAGAAGTGTTTCGTTCGATTCAAATTATGGCGACGCGCGGGTATCCTAAGCGGAATATATAATCGACAATTGTTCTGAACAGGACCTTGGCTCGGGAAAGATGATGATTTCAGACTTCCTGAAAAGTGATAATCCCATACAACAGACGAAAAAACAACAGTGAAAAAATGATTTTCAACCTTGAACAGCAAACATAAATCATCGTCATCGCCGTAGTCGTCGATTTCATTTTTGCTGTCCGATTAATTTGGAGAGTGAGATATCGGAAAATTTTGATATATTTGCCATTGAATGGTGTCCTTTTGTGGTTGGGCTGTAGTGATTTGCGCGGAGAGGTGAAAATATCAGTTGCAAATTATAATTGACGTGTTGTGCTGTGCGGTTGGAGAAAAAATAAACAGCTCCCGTGGAAGCGCTAGCGCTCAAAGAGGAGTGTGTTATTTGTGGACGGAAGAAGCAAGAGGGACCCAACAACGGGAGATTCTTATCAGCATAAGGGCGTGAATTGAGTCGTCTTGCTAGCTGGCTATAAGTATTGCCCCGTGTGGGGGAAAGTAAGATATACCGCCTGGAGGAGTGTCGTTCTAATTCAGAAGGCAAAGTAGACTGGTCTGAACGAGGGACGGAAACTGACGAAGACGAAGATAGAACGGAAAGCACCGAAAGTAAACAATGGGAAGCGTTTGGAAGCGGCTGCAGCGTGTCAACAAGCGGGCGGCCAAGTTTTCCTTCACCGTGTCCTACCATGAACTGCAGATGGAAACCACTGCCAAATGGTAAGCTGTTATTTTTGGTTAAGCTAGACGTCCGGAGCTCGTGTTCGAGTTGTTTATGATGGTTAGGGTATGCGGTATATTTCGATGGTTCTGAAAAAGGTCTGGAACTGTATGCATTCGTTGTTTTTTTATGTTAGGGTTTTTGATATGATGAATGGTCAAATTATGGTATCCTGTATGTTAAATAAATTAAAAGATGTTTCTGTCAACATTGTGAATATATTACAAACGCCAAAGCATTTCAAACAATAACTGCAGTGGCCTACCGATCCTTCAAGAATACTGCTGATTAACCAAAACACATAAAACAAATTTTACCTTAATAGTGAATGTTAAAGTAAAATAAGTTCCTTAAAAAAACAAAACTTTTTTTTTTACCTTAAAGGTGATTGTTATTGAGACAGTATAATGTAAAAATTATACTACGGTATTTCCGTAGAAAAAAAACGTTTTAAAATGTTTTTCTGTCGATAAAAAAATGTTAATCTTTTCAATCAATTCCCATACATTTGTAATTGCATTTTTTAACCCTCCCCTAGCTTGATGGGTTTGACGGTATTGCAAACATCATCAAGCATATTGGTGCATCAGTTTCGAAGAACCTCTGAAAAACAACTGCTTTAAGATGGTTATTGCATTATGCCTCGATAGCAGGGTTACCATTATTTTTCAAAGAAAATCTGGCAGTTCAACTAAAAATTTCTGACAAAATCTGGAACGTGACAGCAACCTCAAAGTCATCGAAATTTGGCATATATTTTAGTTTCATAGAATGTGCATTAATCGATTTTTGTAAAATTTGGGATATTATTACATAATTTTTCAAAATGTGTATGTAGCAACTTCCAAAACATAAAAATCTGGCAAAATGAGAGATTTATCTTTTTGTCTGGAAGCTGCCAAAACCTATAGCTGTGCCAGAAAAATCTGGCACAATGGCATCTCTAGTCGATAGTGGTGCATTGAGGAGACCGAGAAGGCCAATGGGCCTTGTTTATGTTATATGTTTTAGAAATGGTCGGGTTTAAATTTTTTCGAACCCGAACCCAACCCGAACCCGAGAGCATGAAAATTTTAAAACCCGAACCCGACCCGAGCCCAACATTATAAAATTTGGAAAACCTGAACCCAACCCGAGCTCGAACATTTTAAAACTTAAAAACCCGAACCCGACCCGTACCTGACAATGAAAATTTTGTAAAACCTTTTTTGAACCCGACCCGACCTGCGAATTATAAAATTTGAAAACCCGAACCCGAAAATTTAAAATTTGAGAAGCCCGATCTGAATCCAACTTGCTAATACGGAGAATCAACCAAAGATGTCGAAGATTTTTAATTCTAGGCACCCGAGCTGGAGCCCAGGCTCATCTAAGAATAGTAGAATCACTCGAATCTTAAGTAGCACCATACGCATTGAGTTATATCTGCATGTGGCCAAACAAATCACTGCCGAGTAGAATCCGCATTCATATTTACTATTATTGAACGTCGAATTTGTAATGTTCTGAGAAACTTATAAATCGTTGATATCTTAACCGGAAATCAAGTTAAATCGGCGGGTAACTCATGGGGAAACAGAAAGCTTAATGGTCACAGTTTCCAACAACCTTGCCCGTCGTACTTAACCAAAATTTCTAATTTTTTTTTTATCAGAAACCATTCCTGCAAGGCAGTTTCGTATAATTTATTAGTGTATTAAATTAAGCTATGGTAATTCGTATACGACAGTTTACATGACGTCACCCACGTTACTGGTTGGAACGGTCAAACCTGTATCGAAGGGTATCAATCAAGATTTTCTGACGTGCTCTTGATGTCTCATTATTGGCGATAAAAGATTTATGATTGGGTATCTAAGTTATTTTATGCTTCAGATTATACGGTAAACGCGCCAATAGAGATGCTTCGCCATCTCCATTGGAGCTCTCGGAACGACTCCAAACTTTTAAAAATCATTAACGGATTAACGGCTTCAACTGAACACACAAAATTTTTGCGATTAATTCCTTAAGTTCGTGGAAATTCATGTATTCTCATGAAGGAATCCGGATCATGCAACAGCTCATCCCGGGAACGATCCGACAGAAAGTGCTTTTTTATTATTATTTTCTATTTGATTATATTGTTTTGTTTGCATTACATTTCTAATTTAGTATATTGGGTGTTCTGCCACAAGTGGTGACTTTTCATCCATATTGTTTACATGATTCAGTTAATTATTATCAAGTTATAATATGCTTTTGCAGTTAAGTATTTTTTTCAGTACGATGTTTTAAACCTACTTGTCTTCAGGATAAGGAGCTAAACAAATCTTATAAACTATAAAGAGAGCTAATCGTTGCAATTGAAGATTGCAACGATTTTTGTTGGAAGTTGCTTATAATACCGTTCGTTATAATTTCTAACGTTTCTATGTTTGCGAGTCTGTGCAACTCATTTGTGCTAAACCAGGGAGGACGCTTCAAAATCATTTTCAGAATTTTATTCTGAATCCTTTGAAGCGTTTTCTTCCTAGTAGCACAACAAGGTTGGCACTGCATATAGCATTGCCGGTCTAAATATTTTTTTTATAAATTAATAGTTTGTTCTTTAGGCAGAGCCTAGAATTCTTACACTAAAAAAAAGTAAATGTTATGCCTATTGATTTTACACATAGATTTTTGCAATTAACGGAGGCATATAGACACTATTTGCTGGCACATAAACTTAATGTGTGTATTTACAAGAAATATTAATCTTACATTCACATTTCATAACTATTAGGCACATAAAACACCATTCTATAACGATATGCATGTATAACTACATAGTTTATACAGTTGACATATAGAAAGTATGTGTGCGCGAGATAACAATAGCATTTATTCTTCATATGAATTTTAAACGGTTTGAAGCAAATAGAATTAACGTTTGGATTTTTTCAGGATTAAGAGGGTAAAAACATTTTATATATTTGTTGCATTTTGTTTGGATTCCTTCAATGTGATCCTTAAAAGTGAGTTTTTTATCGTAAATCAAACCCAAGTATTTAACTTGATCTGACCACGTTAAATTCAAACCATTACATTTAATAATATGGTTATTATTTGGTTTAAAAGAAGAAGCTCTTGGCTTGTGCGGAAACACAATCAATTGTGTTTATGCCGCATTAGGGGAAATTTTCCATTTTTTCAGGCAATCATTGAAATTATTTAAGCTTCGTTGTAGTCGACTGCAGATAATACGAAGACTCCTACCAGTGGCTGAGATGCTAGTATCATCACAGAAAAGTGACTGTTTACAGCCTGTAGGTAGATTTGGAAGATCAGAGGTAAAAATTTTATATAGTATTGGTGCGACGCTTGATCCTTGAGGGACGCCTGTTTTAACGGGTAGCTTATTAGATTTACAATTCTGATAAGAAACCCGTAGGGTACGGTTAGTAAGATAATTTTTAATTATCTTTATTATGTAAATTGGAAAATTCAAATCCCACATTTTGGCAATTAAACCTTTGTGCCAAACACTGTCGAAAGCTTTTTCGATGTCTAGAAGAGCAACTCCAGTGGAATAGCTCTCTGCAGGATTGTAATGCACCTCAGAGCAAATAAAGAGAACAATAAAAACGCTCTTTGCACTTTTCATGCGAACCACCGCTCTTCTCTTTCACAATAAACCTCTTCACTCCGATGTGTGTTGCTCCCAAACGTGCATTCTACTCCACGGCTGCACACCACAAAGAGTAGAAATAAAGAGGCTCTTTAGTGTGAATCTTGGTCCCACGCGCACAGAAGCAGAGAAGGCAACCAAAAAACATTTACCAAACGTTCTTCCGATCAAACTCTACCTGTATTGATTTGATTCGTTTGATTCGTTTTCGCACCTGTTTGCCAGTGAGGGGAGGCACAAAAAAGTGGCTCTTCAAGGTGACTCTTTGAACGAAATTGTGTAGCTCTTGGTGCACAGATATTTCTCTTTTTCGTTTTCAAGTTTGTCTTTGTGCGGTCGTTCTGCACATCGTAGTGTTTTGGTGCTGCTCTGTTTTCCATTGGTGCATTTCGCTCTTTGTGGCACATTGTGTGAGCAAATAACAAGCCTGGCCCTCTGAGATATTTGCCTTTATCATGTTAGTTTCTCTCATAAGTTGATGAGTAGTTGAATGCCCAATACGAAATCCAAACTGCTCAGGAAGAAAAATAGAATTCTCGTTGATATATGACATCATTCTAGTTAGGATGATTTTTTCAAATAATTTACTAATAGAAGAGAGTAAGCTAATTGGTCGATAGCTGGATGCTTCTGCTGGGTTTTTATCTGGCTTCAAATCAGGAATAACCTTGGCATTTTTCCATCTTTCAGGGAAGTATGCTAATTGAAAACCTTTGTTGAATATTTTGACCAAGTATCTCATGGTGATTTCGGGAAGGTTTTTAAGAAGAATGTTAAAAAATCCATCATAACCTGGAGCTTTCATATTTTTTAACTTTTTCATGATGGATTTGATCTCATCATAGTTCGCTTCAACAATATCGTCTAGAGACAATACTTGATTTGAAACGTTTTCATATTTTTGTAAGACTTCGGTTACAATAGGACTCACAACGTTGAGATTAAAATTATGGACGCTTTCAAACTGCTGAGCAAGTTTTTGAGCTTTTTCTTCGTTTGTAAGAAGTATGTGGTCACCTTCCTTCAAAGCTGGAATAGGTTTCTTAGGTTTCTTAAGAACCTTAGAAAGTTTCCAGAAATGTTTAGAATTTCGCTTGATTTGTTCAACCTCTTTCGCGAAATTTTCATTTCTTAAGAGTGTGAATCTATGTTTAATTTCTTTTTGTATATCCTGATAGATACATTTCATAGCATGATCACAAGAACGTTGATATCGACGTCTTCGAACATTCTTCAAGCGAATCAGAAGTTGAAGATCGTCATCAATAATAGGAGCATTAATTTTTTTCTGTGTTGTTGGTACTGATAAATTTCTAGCATCAACTATAGAGTTACTTAAATTTTGTAATGCCGTATCAATGTCAGCTTTATTTTGTAAATCAAGGTCATGATTAAAATTATTCTCAATATAAGTTTTGTACCTTTCCCAATTCGCTTTGTGATAATTGAACACTGAGCTAATAGGATTGGAAACAGCTTCTTGAGAAAGTGAAAAAGTTACTGGAAGATGATCAGAATCAAAGTCAGCATGTGTAATCAATTCGCTACAAAGGTGACTTTGATCTGTTAAAACCAAATCAATTGTTGATGGATTCCTTACAGACGAATAGCATGTAGGACCACTCGGGAACAAAATTGAATAATAACCAGCAGAGCAATCATTAAAAAGTAGTTTGCCGTTGGAATTGCTTTGAGCATTATTCAGGCTCGGTGTTTGGCGTTAAAATCACCGATTATGAAGAATTTCGACCGATTTCTTGTAAGTTTTTGTAAGCCTCCTTTCAAGAAATTCATTTGCTCGCCAGTGCACTGAAAAGGCAAATAGGCTGCAGCTATAAAAATGATACCAAGATCAGTTTCAACTTCGATACCCAAACTCTCGATCACCTTGGTGTTAAGAGACGGCGTAACGGAATGTTTGATCCTGCGATTAATCGCTATTGCGATTCCTCCGCCGAATCCAACAATTCGATCAAATCGATGAATAACAAAATTAGAGTTACTCTTCAATTTAATATTTGGTTTTAAAAAAGTTTCGGTCACAACGGCTATATGCACATTATGTATCCTCAAGAAGTTGAAAATTTCGTCTTCGCACGTTTTTAATGAACGAGCATTCCAAAATAATAAATTTAAATGATTATTTAAAGTCATTGTTAAACTTTAATTTCATTACAATTTTGTTAGCAAATTCCCACCCCGCTTGAAAAGTCCCTCACCAAGGTTTAGGGGTTTGACGGTATTGCAAACATCATTAAGCATCAATTACTTTAAGATGGGTATTGCATTACGCCTCGATAGTGGTGCATCGAGGAGACCGAGAGGGCTTATGCGCCTTTTTTATGTTGTCTTTTCATACTCCGCACCAGCGCATATCAACGCTAAACCACTGGTCTATGGGCGGTGGCATGGCCGACTGGCGGATCAACGTAGATTGACTTTTGCTGTGTGCCATGTTTGCAAATATTGTTCTATTGGTGGTATTCGTAGACGGGGCTCACGGAGGGAGTCATTGTGTGTCCATTTATCGGTTGGCTTCGTTATCTTGCATAGACTAAATAAATTAATTTAATAATTAAATTAATTTAATATTTAAATTAATTTATTAATTAAATTAATTGAATAAAGTAGAATAAGTGGAAACCTATTAGTTGTAGCTTTGTGATAATCGTAGTTTTTCGTACTAGTATACAGCTGTTATGTGCTAGTCGTATGTCTATCTATGTATGTATTCGTCTGAGTATTTGTGACAGTTGGGTCAGGAAATGGATGAAGAACTGGCGTATATGATAGAATAGTGGCTAATACTTCTGGTGATCAATCTGAGCATTTGGTTCTATTCATTGGAGAAAGTCGGGCTGGATAAATTAGCTTTGCATCTTTGTTTTCTTTATTCGGCATGTTTTGATTCCTTTTAATATATCTCTACTATACGCTATCTATACTCATATAGGTACAAACGCTCGTGGCCTTCGCGATAACACAAACCTGGCCACAAACGCGACCATGCAATTGCAATAATCCACATATACTTACGCCCGCGATTTCGCCTACATGAAAACACCCCGGTAGTTAAGTAAACGTGGCATCTTTAAACTTCCAAACGCGGTCTCAAACATTAACCCATCACTCGCGCGATCATGAAACGGTCCGGTCCGAAAGTTTAACAGTCTGGACTAATGCCTTCACCACTAACCAATCAAAAAAGTGACGCTCATATTCACTAAACAATCATGGTGACATGACCTGGAACTCAACTTTCTCCATAGGGAAACGGACTACCATCTGTAACATACACTAAAAATTAATCATCAGATTCACGGTCCGCGCGCGATCGAACAAGAATACACGCTACATCATTATAAAATCAAAATTATACACGCGAAGTCACATACACGTGACAAACACGTTAATATACAAATTCTTGAGCCTTTCGCGACCATCCCCGGCAACTACACCCGCGATCTCGTAAACATGATAACATCCCGGTGATAAAGTGAACGTCTCAGCTCCTATAAATTTTCAAGCGCGGTCTCAAGCGTGAACCTAAAAACTCCCGCACTCGCACGATCATGAATCGGTCACTTCCAGATGTTTCTATCTTTGATATCAGCAGACTTGGTCCTTGCCTTCAATTTGATCAATTAAAAAAGAAAGCTCTCATATCCACTGGATACCGCGTTACTGGGGTAACTTACTCCCTGTCAGAATGTGAATTGTACACCATAAACTAACTATCAGAATGAAGGTCCGCGTCACCTTCCAAGAACGCACGCGTATATAGGAAATGCCACAAGGTTACAAAATCCAGTCGTGTACACGCGAAGTCACATGAACGCGAGCACACGTGACAAACACGTTAAGGTACGAACGCTTAAGCCCTTCGCGATTAACAACGCACACCTACGTTCGCGATCGCGCAAACTTAATAACACCCCGGTAGTAAGGAGAACGTTTTAGCACTCACGAAGTTTCAAACGCTGTCTCAAACACGAACCTACAAACGTCCGTTTTCGCGCGCTCATGAATCTGTCACGTCCTGAAGCCATTACTCTCTGTCCTAAAAACTTAGGTCCATACATTCAGTGGGACCAATAAAAAAATAAAGCAAATATCCACTAGACAACGCGTTCCATGGCGACGTCACCGGGCACTCTAGTGATATGGAGGATCTCACACTCTTTTAGCACCTTAGCAGTACACCAAAAAATAAAGTATTAAATTCACGGTCCGCGCGCGATTATCCAAGAACACACGCGAATATACGAAAGGCACACGGTTACAGAATGGAATTCATACACGCGAAGTTACATACACGTTAGCACACGCGACATACAAACGCACACGCGATCGAACACGTTAACGTACAAATGCTCGAGCTCTTCGCGATGATACACGCGATCGCGAGTCCCTACGCCCGCACATACCTGAACCGTACAATGAATATCACATTCAGAATCACGGCCCGCTACAATTGACCTAATGCAGTGTTTTAGTGGGCGACATTGCCTGTCTCGTCTGCAAATTGTAGCATGTATTTCTGACGGGGAGCCCTTCCGAGAACCTAGCTCTACAGCTCCAGTAGGACAACTCTCGAAAAAAAAAATTGTCACAAGAATGAAAATGCTGACCTAGTTTACTGCATATGTTTTCGTTCTTTTTATGGACGACTTGCATTGACTGCTTTACGTCGTTAAGTAATTGTTCGATGGTACCGAACAATTCAAGACTGTGGCTCTTTAGGTCAGCTGTGGTTCGATGTTGTGTGTCCGTATGCGACTTCATCATTTTAGCAGCTGATCTTGTAGATAGATCATTTTGCGTGTGTCGACCTCTGTCCTAATAATGTGCTGGCGGTCCGCACACACAGGCACCGTAAATGCCCGGATAAAATTTTCCTGATTACGCTGCACGCCTACACAGGCAGCATGGTACGATCTGCTGCAAAAATCACACTTCCAGAGGAAGCGGTCGTCGTTTATGTTACAAGTTTTTACACCGCACTGTATTATTTTACTATTACATGAAGTTCAATAGCACTGTGACTTACGAGGCACGCGCGCGATGTTTGTTTACGTAGGTAAAAAATACTAATTAATAAATTACTTGCGGAGCGCTTCGAGAGGCGTCCGCACTCGTTGACTGTTCGAGCGTATTAAACTACTTAAAAAATAAAGAAACCTTTCCGAAGACATCAAAGTGGCATAGCCAATAGTTTCGTCGCAGATATCAATGTCCGGCTTTTTTTGATTCCGTCCCACTGTGCGACATTCCCAACGGCGTTCGTATTGTGAGGATGCGAGTGATTAAACCAATACCTTCTTACATGACTATCGAATGCAAATCACCGAAGGAAGGCGTGACCTATAAGCAAACAACGCTAATCACATATCCCGGGCAGACCCCGACATGCCAATTCTGTAACCATACAGCTCACTACGGAAAAACCAAACCAACAACTAGCATCGCCAATAAAGAAGTAAACACCGATGAAGACGGATTTACAACAGCGACCCGTAAGAACGTAGAAACGAATAAGAACCTCTGATCGTGAACAGTAAGAAAGCAGTACCGATGATGACATAAACGGGAACAATAACGCGAGAGAAGGCAGACTGAATGACCTCCAAGCGGCTTCACCGCCAAGGAAAAGGATCTGAACACGCAGCAGCAAACAGCGACATTCTTAGTATTTTTTTTATTTTTACTTATTGTAAAAAAAATTAAAAGACCCACGGCTCAGCAGTGCTAACGCATTGAGCCGTTTCAAATAAATCTTTGGATTAAAAAAAGGATGGATAAATTGTCAACTGTGGCATCTTTGTCAAAAATATGTTACCCAGAGGATAATCTTTGATTCGCCTTTGCATGCTGAAACATAAATAACTACTTTGAGAAAAATACTCAAACAAAGTTCATAAGGCTCAATGAATAAGTAAATCTTGAACAGTGTTTTTTTCGGCTTGGAGTTTTTCGCTTTGGGATTTATATGCATTTTCTTGAATCTCCAAAACAAGTTTCCTGGCTATTGCCGAAGACTGCACATTAAGAAGACTGATATCTCTTTCCTTCCCCCATATTGGAGGAAGGTAGGAAGCTTAATATATATGTATTTGTGTGTGTCCATCACTATGGGAATTACTACCTTTACTCGCAAGTGGCGTTGCTGTTACTGTCTCCAGATTCTGGACAGAGTTGTCAGTCTTCTTGATATGCACTCTTCGGTATTGCGCTACATTCAAATCGTAAATTTAATATAAATCAAGCAGTTTACATAATTTCGTTAGTACGAACTGTTTGGCGTAATGTAGCCTACCTTTGGGAGTTACTGCGTCAATTTTTAATTATTTATATCTCATACTCGATCTAGATTTTCCAGAAATTCTTTTCACTATCATTAAAAGTAATTCTATAATACGTGAAACATTAAACAGTTTCAAATTTGAAGTGCGTGAGTATGAAGCAAAAAAAATCTATTTTTGGCGTAAACCCTCGATTACGGTATGTAAAATTTAATGAATCGATCAATTCGTTCTGTGGTGCATCTGGTTTCTTGATTGATATGCAATTTTCGTAGCGAATAGAGCAGTGAGTCGAACAGTCTGGTGTTGGTATTTGCACTCAACAACACTTGAACAGCGATGATCGCAATTTATTCAAAATGGCAATCAATGGAACGGTTTTTAATTGAACTGCATGCATACATCAATTATTCCCGATTCAGGTCTATATACATATACATTTCTAATTCAATCGGAGAAAACATGTTAACAGCCAATCATCTTTCGGCGAGCTATACCTGACGTCAGTTTCAGCAGCGTGAAACGAATTTGTACACGGAAGTAAGTTTTGACTTCTTCTGGACAGAACGCATATCTCATGACTACTCTTGGGGCGCGATCCCAGCAGCCGCCCCATTGATGTGAGTGCATATATAGACCACAACGAACGGACGTATGTAAATATCATGAAACAGAAGAGAACACGGGATTTGAGGGGAACTGGGTGCGAATGAGATGAACGCGATCGCACATGCAATCGATAGGTCAAGGAATTGTTTACTTCACTTCAAAGCTACTTCGTTCGTCGGTACACTTGTTTTCCGCGTCTTAACCATTAGGTCCCATCCATGCACGGCTGCGAACTGTGGAGTGGTAGTTGATGAAGGAAGCTCTTCGTTCTCTGTGCTATATCGTATAGAGTAAGTAGGTAGGGGAACGTAGGGTTATGTCAAGGGTCATGTGGTCACACAGAGGGCAATGGATGTATGAAAATAAACAAATATTCTAAAATTCTCCATATCTCCAACAATATCTAAAATGTAGCGAGGCAAAGTTGTGAGAATTATTCGTATAGCTTTTCAAATAAAATCAGAAATATGATTTTAAATTTGGTATGGAAATTAGTATAAGATAACTAGTTTGCTGTTTCGCATTTTCATTTCTGAAGTTAGTATGCAGTTACGTGAATGCATAGCTAAGAAGGTGCATAACAATTTTACAGCAGAAAATATTGAGCTCGAATGTTTCTAAAAACCTTACAGCTTATTCAAATAATTGAATAAAAATATTTTTTTTCTGAGATCACTCTACAGTCTACAAGATGCGAAACTTGAGTTTTTTAGATTTAAAACTGTACTTCCATCTATGAAATTAACAAATGCTTTCAAATAATAATTCTAAATATACTGAAATGTTATTTTGGTTTGCAATGATGATGATCTAATGATTGACAAAACCTCAATGCTCCACATATATTTGTTCCAAATCAACTGACACCTCAAATTTCAGCCATTGCATTGAAATAACATGTTGAACAATTGGCAGGAGTTTGATAGATGAAAATGAATATTCAGTAGTTTACGTCTCATCAGTATCTTGCAGATCGACTTGGTCGGCCGAAAGTCGCAAAATCCAAAATAAGATACTAGTTTTTCCACAAGTGAAACGTGACCAGTTACGAGATATATATCGCCACCATCTAATGGTTTGCACCTAAATTTTTCTCCTTAGGGAGAAATATAACATAGTGCATATTGCATTGGCTTGCTAAGGCGAACCAAGTGTCGATAAATTAATAAATAAATAAATAATTAGAGGCTGGCTTAGGAACACAAATTGTGCCTCTGTTTTTGGAGCTTACGTCAATCCAGCGCTAGATTAGTTTTCACACTAAGTTAATGTTTGGATGAGACTAAGTCGAAACGCTAATTCCGTGTCATGAGTTTTGCTAATGTTTTTTTTTCATATAACATTATTGGGATACAGTAGATTGCGGAACTGTATGCCTTTGGTTCATTCTGAAGAATACTGTGTAGACTTGAATGCAATTGAAAATTATAATATTACCCGATCTAATGATATTCAGAGTTTTCCGCAAAACAAGAAGTGCTTATTCGACCCCACATGACCTTACCCTCCCCTATAAGTATGCGGGTGCTGGCTACTGCGCTATATGGTGAATACTGTGTTTGTTCTCATTTGGCTTCCGAGCAAGATTTATTTTTGGCCGATGATTCCTCGGTCTCGACTCGAAGCAATTGATTTTGCGAGAACGTAAACGTCTTATTGTGGATCTGCCAGAAAATGGTATGCGGCGTATATCGATATAAGCAAGCAATCAGCATATGTTCCAATGGAAATGAAAAGAAGAGCTCTTTTGCGCGAACGTAACCCTGTGCTGTCCGATAGCGAATTTGTTGGTTTTGGATATATTATTTCGATTATTTTTGAAGTAGAATACTTCTAACGTTTCAATATGGGGGCCCGTTTCAAAATATCGGCTGTGGCAGTCGCGTCAGATTTTGAACGTTAATAACTTCCATCATACTTAATAGAATGATTTGAGATTTAAGGCAATTTTATCGAAAATATGTTCCGCAATGTAGTATTAAAATTTGGAGTATGTATAACATGCATTAATAACTAAAATACTGTGTTTAAAAAAATCTTTCAAAAACTACCGAAAATGGTGAAAATTTTCAGCTCATCTCGGCCAGAGCCGTCAATATGGTGCACCAACCGAACAATTAAACGATGAAAAGTTTTAAATATAGGTCCGCTACAGACTTGTTTCGATCAACATTCGTATTTGGTTGCTTGGCGCGAACGGATGGCTGTACAATACCGAGAAATATTTGTGAGCTGCACACGACTGGTGGATGAATCAGTTTGTAGTGAAACGTGCTACTAGCAGAAGCCATCATTTTTATTTCTGATGGATGAAAGATAGCATACACACACAAAAAAACGATTTCAAATCATCTGATTGAAGCTCGTTCCTGATTGGTTCCCGCTAATTTCATGAAGCCGCAAATCTGGTCAGAAAGAATTGTCATTTCAGTCGGTTTCAGCAAGTCCAGGTGATTATTATGATTCATCTCCGTGGATTAATTTGTGCAGCTCCGTGTTAGAAAGCAGGAACAATTGGAACAAAAATCACCCGGAGAATATTTTCTTCGGCAAACAAATTCTCGACAAACATGTGATTACGGCCTAAAAGCCAGCTGTCAAAATCCACTTTGAATGGAAATTTCAGACAAACCGTAATAATATGTTTGTCGAGAATTAGCCCTTTTCAGCGCTATCATTCCATTAGAAAGAATTAAATTTGAAAATCTTTTCTTTCGCCAACTATTAATGTGACTACGACAAACGTTTCAAAATAGAAACCCCATTTCAAAATTTCGGAAAAAAACCGAAGATCGCGTTTCGATAGTTTGTAACTTTCATTGTACTTAACCAAAATACACAATGTTTGAACCAATCAATCAGAAAAGTAATCAGGAATCTTGTATTAGATTTGTACGTATGTATAACTTGCATGAATAAAGAAAAAAATGAAGAGTTGTGTACAAGAAAGGACCACGATGACATTAAAAATGCGACCATTTTTGTGAGCCAGCCATATTATTCGTGGATACATCCTGTAATGCCATCGACTTATTTAGGACTACACACAAAAGGTAACAAATCGTATCATCTACGGAATCTACTACACAATTGTTTTGATTATTTCCCAACAAATCGCGCAAAAATCTGTTTGTTCCGTACATCACAGCGCAAATAATTGAGGTTGGAAAACAACGGCAACTTCAGCTGCCAAACACTTAGAAACGATCGAAGCATTTTTCCGTCAATGTCACTTTTCTGACTCAAATTTTTGTAGGTATTTTCTTGCTTCCGTCCAATTGGTCAGTTTATTTGTTTTATCGTACATTTTTCGGATATTATTATAGAAAATAACTAACCCGATAAGAGGGAAGTTATTTTCCAAAGCACGAAATGGAAATTTCAATTGTAATTCTTCTGAGAACAATTTTGTGGTCCTAATAAGGAACGTTTGTTGTGAATATTATTTCGACGTTTAATAATGCGACTTCTGTACACGTCTAGTGATGGAGGCAATTTTGAGAGCGCCTTTGTTTGATGCTGCTAACGGGGAGTATTCCATCCAGGAACTAACGAAGCGGGTCGCCGGCGACAAACGAACTGATTTCAACGATGATCAAATGCAAAATGAAAACATTTTTCTATAGACAATTCGTTTTACCTATCTCAGATGTGGTTCATTGTCAAAAAGTCGACGCTAACAAGTAAACCACCAATCAAAGCGCGGCTAATTAATGCTTTTACAAAATCATTTCTATCAAAATTTACGGTAATCGTATCCTCTACGGAATCTGCTACACAATTGTTATGATTATTTCCCAACCCAAGTAACGAATGATAAGGCAAAAAGGAAATTCAGCCCATATATTTATAACTTTCCCTTGTTTGATTGACCTCTTAAATGCTCTGTATTGACGGCCCTGCTCGTGTTTGCACATTTCCCCATTTTTCGTGAAATTTTTCAATTTCAATTCAACCGATTTTCAATAGAATACTTATATAGTACGTCAAACTTATTAGCAACTATATTCAAGTTAGGTGTTTCTGAATCGATTGGTGTATAAATTATTGAAATCCATCAACTAATTGCGAAGTTATAACCGTACAAACCTTACATAGTTTCGTTACATACGAGATTTTCAAAATTTAGAATGACACCCAGCACCAGATAGTGGAGTAAGACGTTTTTAATGTCAAAAGACGAGCATGTAATGTCTGACAACCGAAGTGTTACGAAGTTTCAATTAAAAATTCTTGCAATATAGTTAATTCGGGCCTGAAAAGGACCATTGGTTTGTTTTATCGTGGGAGGAAACTTCCGTTCATTTTCGATAGCGGCGAATTTCTCACAGGGTGACAATTCCTTTTCCGTAGAATTTGGCTCCTCAACGCCACCAGGGGTTGAGATACTTTCGCGGATGGTTTTCGTTGCTGACTGCTTACGGGTGGTCTGTTTGGTACGGGCTATGACGCGAAAATTTCTGCTATTCTGGTGTACAACGAATGATGAGAGAACCGATCGACCAATATTTAGTATAGCAGCGCGAATCCGCACTACTATCAAGCTCTTGCACGTTTTCGTTCCTTTTTATTCCTTTCTGTTACTAATACTAGCATAACCTAAACGAATACGCGTCTTTCACCCACCATCCATTTAGTGGGCAGTGCTGTCAAACGCATTTTCAGCTTTTCATCAATAAAATTTCAACAATATTTTCAAAGAATGTTGCAGATTAAAAAGGAAGAATAATAGTTGACGATGGAAATATTAATTTTTAATTTCTTGACCATAATTATCATAACGAATCATTTGAAAATTTCCCATTCAAACGTGATTGCGTTCAATAGCATTAGATTTGAATTAAAGCCCCAAAGTGTAGTCACGACACTCTGGTTATGTCGCAGACATTACCCACCCATATTTTTTAACTAACTCGAAAAATAATTTCAAATTTGACCACTCTACACATCACTAGCAGACTGAGCAATGAGTGATGTGTGCGGGTACCGTCTGAGGTAGATCAGTGCGTTGCGTCTTCCGCCCAAATGTTCAAACAAACTTGACAAAGATAATATTGTTAGTGTTTTTTGCCCTGAAGAAGATGAAGACCTTCGAAACGCAGGTGGTAGACGCAATACAATATTATTGTAAGAAACCCGTGACCAAACGCCATCTTTCTTTAATTGATCCAGCAATTTAATATTTTCATTATACGATGCAGAAAGAAACCATAAACGGTTTATAACGCTACAGCTACACCAATCATGTGAGTATCGCACCCATGGACAACAGTTCAATCCGGAAATAGAGAGCAGAAGTGAGCAGCATCAAACGAGAATCGAATCCAGCGAATCATTTGCCAAAGCGAACATCAACGGTCCTTTTCAGGAACACCATTATTTTAATGAAGAATTAATTAGAAGTAATAGAAATCTAAGAAAACAATCATTATTCTAGTTGCTAACTAAATCACATTTTTTCTAAAAGAAAAACTCTTTTAACCCACTTAGTGGTGCAATTGTGCCTTTCTCATTGCTCCCAAGTATGATTCAATGGCTGGTTATGTTCAATATAATTGTGGAAATGTCTATTACTTTCTTAGTAAATGCAATGGCTCGCCAGCCACGAACTTGATGAGCTACGTGATGACGCTGAAAAACTTGAAACACAAAATATAATATTCAATAAATTTAATCAGTATTTTTATAATGTTGTCTTCCTGCTAACTTATTTTGGTATGCAGGGGGGGGGGGGGGTGAGGTTGACGAATAACTCACAATTGAACTACACCCCAGATTAATTTGCTATGCTTGCTAGGTGAATCAGGATGAAGGTACACCCCTACTAATTTTTTTCTAAAATTTTTAATCTAACAAATTTGATTGACGATTTTCAGAGTGATGGCATGACCTTTCTATATGCGAAAGGCAAAAATGTGCCAAATTAACTAAGTCCAATTTTGACAAAAGTTTTGTTTTCGAGTTTACATCAAATTTCGACGCTTCATACGTTCTAAATATCTTTGGCTTCAAAATGACGAATTCGATTTTTAAATTTTCCCGTCCTGTCCCTTTGAACTTTTTTCAGTTTCTGCTTATAGGGAATCAATAACCGTACCGATCCGGCTCTGAACGCATAACCTCGCGAAGGATCGCGTCAACCCTCGTATGCGGCCTCACTGCTTGCAAAGGTAACTATGGGGTCATATAGAGGCGACTACTTACTACGGGCTTAGAAACCCAAGTAACAATTGAAGCTTTATAGAACGCTACAAGTGCAATCTAAATTTTATGAGTGGCCATAACACTACTATAAAACCTCAATTGCTATGTGGGAAGCAGCTACACGGAAACGCTCGCGATCGCATAGCAGCTAAATTATTAGCTGTGGATCTGAAATCGACTAGTTAAAATTTGGTACAGCTAAACGATTGTTGATTTTTCTAAACTGTCATTTTTGTTTTAGCATCAAAAAAAACGTTGGCAGAAATAACTAATTTTCTAGTCAAAAAATGATGCTGTCAGTCAGTCAGCACTCAAGCTTCTCAATTTCAATGCATACATTTAGTTGTATCAACTAAACTCATTGTTAATTGAAACAGGTTATGAATTGAAATTCAAAGTAGCTTTCGTTGTTTCAACTATGTAAATTATACATTTAGGTAGATCAACTAAAATCATTGTTGAATCAAAAAGCTTGTTGATTAAAATTCAAAATAACTTTAGTTGTTTCAACAGTCAAATTAAAAAAAATAGCTGGAGCAACTAAATAATTTCAAATTCAAAAAACTTGCGCATTGAAATTTGAAATAGTTTTAGCTGCTTCAACTATATGAATGACAGATTTAACTAGATGAACTAAACTCATTGTTGAAACAAAAAAGGTTCTTGATTAAAATTCAAAATAAATTTAGTTGTTTCAATTGTGTAATTAATAAATTTAGCTGGATCTACTAAAACCACTGCTGATTAAAAAATCTTCTGAATTAAAATTCAAAGCGGCTTTAGTTGATTCAACTAAAATTGTATTATTCATTATAATTATTTATGGCTGTGATACGCACACACCCGTGCGTGAACGCATATATACGTTCGCGCACGGGTGTGTTTGTGGTGGAGGAGGGGGGGGGGGGGGCAGGGGAATATTTCTCAACAAAAAACTAAATCGAAAAACGTTGAATATTTGTTGACTATATTTTGGTTAAGTTTTAAAAAAATCGTAATCACTTACATTTAGCTTAATAGTATACTTGTTTCGAAAACGAAACTTATTCGAACGAACTTTAATTCGTTTGTTCTGTCAATTCTGCACACAATGCATCAACGCACTGAAAACGTCGATCATAAATTGTTGTTATTCCGTAGAAAAATGTCTGCACGAACGTCCATACGGAACGTGCTTCGGGTGGATACGAAGCATCTATCAGCATACATGTTTTGAATATAATATCGATTGCGTGTACCATGCTGTTTGCTTTTTGCATGTTACCTGCGTCGATGTACGTATAGAAATGGGAAACGGCGTCGTTGCAAACTGCAACTACGCGTGGTTGCAATCGTACGCCCTTCTCCGCCATATGCTCACGGTGTTTGTTTATGGCATTGATGACGTCATTCTCGCTCTGAAATATTTTTGTTAAAACAATTATTATGTGACCTATGCTTATATACACCACAAAAGCAGAAGCACACACATCAAATAAAACGCAAACCCTATCGTATACCAACATAAAAACTCGTAAATAGGAATCATGGGGCAACAAATGCGGACCAACACTTACGACCAAACACACAAAACACACACTACATACAAACACATACAGGAAGACATACAAAAGCAGTAAGACGAGCAAAATACAATAAAAAAACGCAGCCACATACAAACATACACACGGAGAAACACACACAGACAGCCACTCAAAGGACGAAGGGATTTGTATTACTCAAGAGAGGCTGACACAATTCGTTAAGGTACTATTCGTATTACGTAACGGTTTAAGGGGGAGGGAAGGGGGTAAGACAAAGTTTGACACGTTGTGACATGTGGGAGAGGGGAAGTAAACTAGAACGTTACGTAACAAATTTTCACAGAAGAAAAAAGTTTTTTTGAAGAATTTATTACGTAATAGGGGAAGGGGGTAGAGAAATTTATGACAATTTGTTACATGGGGAGGGGGGGAGTCAATTTTGGGCAATTTTTGAGTTACGTAATTTATGAATGGTCCCTAATCAAACGAGTACAATAAAAACACATATACGAACCAACACTCTCACACGTTACCTGCACAAGTAGTACAAAACCCTTCTCAACATCCTGAAACGATGGCTTGAAATTTTGTTTCACCAATCCAGGGTTGAGCATTCCGCACATCAAATGCGCAAATAGTACCTCATTCTTTTTTGCACCATATTCTTCAATCATCTGAACATGTCGCGCACTTTTGAGTTGTTTTTTTGCCAATTTATAAATTTTTTCAATGAACATTGGCCATTTTTGGAAGAGGGTATTTTGGCAGGCGAAGGTCTGTTGAAAATCGTACTCCATCTAGAAGGAAAGGTTGGTTTTTATGTCAGTTATCAGTACGAAACTTTGAAAATCTCACCAGCTCTGGTCCTGTAGGCTGCGCTAAAATTGGCCAACTATCCTCAGCCCACAGACTGCAAACGTCAGCTCCATCCAATGAAGTAAACTCTTTACGCCGCAGAATATAGCTTGCTTTCCATTGGTGGATGACCTCTTCCCAGGGTTCGCGTCCATATCGTAACCATTCTTTGGCTGCTATCATATTCTGCTCTGTTTAAAAAGGGGTATGTTAATAAATTTTACTAAACTATTCTGCCCATGATCGCACATCAGTCCCATAAAGATAGGAAATCCCATAGAAAACGGGACAACTATGCGATCATGGGTAGTATTAAGCTCAAAAATAGTTGGTACCTGTTGTTTCTCCTGCTAGCACAACAGCGGGCGTTTTTTTGTTGGATTTTGGCGGTCCAGTTTTGAGCCTTTTGTTCAAATTGTACTTTATCATGGCTAGTTTGCCTGAATAAACCTTGAAGTGCTACAATGTTTTTTTTTTGAAATTGAAACACACACAAATTCCATTTAGTCGCTCTTAATGTTCAAACACAATGGATGCGGATTTCATACATTTACAACTACCGCAATGTTTGTCACGTCGACCATGATTCACGTAGCTCGTCGCAACGCACTATTTATTAAATCCATTGTGTTTGGACCTTATCCATTATGGGTGATACTTACACCAGCCTCCATAGGAAATATTTTGGTAATTTCCTTATGAATAATAGTGTACCACGCCGCGGTTATGTCCGTAATACTCATTTCGCAGAGTAAATTTTCCATAACCAGTTTCAGTAGTTTACCACGGTGGAACCTGTCCAATTCGTTGTTTATACTATAATATTTTAGTACAAGCTTTCCTTGTAGCGTTTGAAGCAGTTCATCTAGTTTCTGATAGAAGTGATAAGTGTACGAAACAATATATTATATAACTTTTTTTAATACAACGAATAACATGCATCGCAAGTTTATCTTATTCTTGTTGCAGTAGAAAATCAAATTGGTTTACTAGCGATATTCGAGTTCTCCTGTTCTATTCGAATATTGTGAAAATTAGCTGTAATCCTATATACAACATAGAATAGGAGACAGAACGATAGTCTAAAGTAAACATGTTGACTTTCAACTTAAACGAGAATGCATATTACACTGGAGACATTTCAGCATCTAGACAAGGCTAGACTGAAGACTTCATTAAATACTCCCAAAGAATATGCATAGGAAAATGCCAGAATTATATGCATCATGCTGAATATCTGAATAGAGCCAAAAACCAAGATTTTAAGTAAAGAATAATCCAAACCCACATACTTCAATTCGCAATTCTTGCGTTGCGTTGCGAAGCACGGTGCTATTCGTAGATTGCATACTAACGATTATCATGTTGCCTAAAGGTAGTTCAACTCATCTTGCTTGTGAGATAAATGATCGGGAATGAACTTTATCTCTTTTGAGTTCAGTAAACCAATAGCATGAAAATCATTATTAACACATACTTCAATTCGCAATTCTCTCTATTTTCTCTAGTAGAATTAGTTATATATGCGATTCGATCGTATAATACAAACACAACATAAATTTAAGAATTAACACCATACACAAAGAACAATCACACTATACCAGACGCAGAACGAAATTGTATTGTGTAGCTAGGTAATTATTTTTGTTACCAATTTGGAAGCGTCGGGAATCAATACTGTGTCAATAGATCGTTTGGACGAATTTCGTTTGCCTCTTTCCTCCTTCGTGGCCAACTGCGCGATCCCTCGTGATGCTTGTTCCTTCAGTTATAATCGTAAGTTATTTAATTGCATATAAAATATTGCTTATGTGCTAAGAACGAATCATGAGAGACATCGTTCAAGAGATGCTTGTGTTAAAAATATCCGAACCCGTAGATAACTTTTGAATTACCATTGTAAAACCCAATTTTGCGTTTTCTTAATATTTGTGTAACGTCATAACTCAAATAAAAACTGATTTGACAAACAATAGATGCTAATGCAAATATGCTGATATGCAAATAGATTACAATATATAACATTAATACAAAAGCGCTATAATTTGCTCAGGTACGAATGACCACAGAGTTAAAGTGCCTAGCTAAACTAGCTAATTATAATTTGCATGTACTCTAAGAATCGGATGCTCAGTATGTAAAAATATAAGGTCGAGATTTTCCACCAGGCAATAAAAGAACTAATGTTTTTTCATGATTTTATTTGAAGTTAAAAGTTTTCTTAAGAAACTATGCCACTTCTTATTCTTGTTTACAACAAATGCAAGATTCGAATGAAAGTGGTTGGACTGTTCGTTTACGAGAGCATAGTCGAATGGGTTAACTATTCGTTCGAACCGCTTTCGAACGAATCTCGTATTTATCCCAAACAATAATAAGGGTGTATGTCGCATAAATTAACCGAATATTTGAACTCACCGCCTCAATGCACAATCGTAGACGAACTTTCACACCCAATGTATATCCAGCAGTTAAAATCTCCATCTCTCTCTCCGTTAGTCGAACGAACAAATCCACATCATCCAGTTCTTGCTCGTGCACACTGGGGATTAAACATTCTAATCCATTGTTTTGAAGAAGAGTGTCCACTAGTGATTGCTCTGTACAGTCTTCATCCAAGGCGATTTCTTCAGATATAAAATCCTCGAAGACTGCATCCATTGTACACACTGTAATTCGCTGATGATCTAAACTATAATAAAAAAATAGGATAAAGTTAGTACGATATGGGTTATTTCAACAAATGTTGCAATTTAGGTGTATTTTCTATCCGTTAGGCAAAAATGCTGATAAGAAAACAGTGCAATATTCAAATGAAGTTATTTTTAATCACTAAATTATCTAAGAGGATTACAAGTCTACATATGAAATGATCTTAGTATAGACCGGAGACATGCTCAAGAACCAACCATAATATTTCGTTACGCACTCAGCGTCAGGCGTAATATTCTTGATGGGTTTTTTTTCTACAGTTAGCGAAGCGGTAGAGGTCAGCGGTGTGTATTCTTTCGAAGTCCCCGCCTGCCATAGTAAAAGCGAATGCGACAAACATGAAAATCTTTCCTTTTCCGAGTCATAATGCCATCTAGGGTAAGGATATTTCTAATTTTTCACTCTGAGGATTTTCATACCAGTTGGGAGAAAATGAACTTTGTTTGGTGGCAACATGATGTCCACAGCTTTAATAACCTGGTAAGCATGTAACTCGTTTAATTCATACCCATCATAGTGAGCATTGTATGTCGGAGAAATAAATTCTTTGCAAAGAAAAACTATTTCTGACTCTACTTCTATAATATGGAATATTTGGAAAAAATTATACGAAGTAGTATTTTTCATGGTTATAACCATACCGTTTGTAATTTTTAGATCAGATAATAAAACGAAATTGAATGTCACAATAGTATTAAGCGATAATTCAATGTCCCAGCTGGAAATTTCATTGGTGCTGACGAATGACCTACTACCAGTTTGGAAGACATCTTTCCTATTTCTTATATTAGCCAACAAATGATGTGCCACGACCAGCTGATTTTTAATAGCTATTGTTAGACAAATATTTCTTCTCGACGAAGTACTTAAAGCAAATACCTTTAGATGATGATGGAATGCTTCAAGTCTCATTGTCCAATATCCACGCACCGGACCGAAATATTTGATTGTCGAAGGGTAATGAGTGAGAAAATGAGCTTTCGGTTTCAAATGGAGTGGGAAACCAAAAACATTTTGGTAATCGGTCAAAACGATTTTGATATTTTCATTGAGTATGAGCAAATCGTTTGCACTGAAACTATTTTTATGCAATAGATTACAAAGTTTGTTGAACATTATCAAAAAAGTCCAAACTTTATTTCTGGGCGGCACCAAATCACCAATTGCCAATGGAATATTATGAACAAATTTCATCATTTGCGCTGCTGTCATTTTAAATCGATTGGTGGCGAGATGTTTATCAGTTATATCTCTATTTCCAAAATCACGCAGATCATTTATATCATAGTCAAACTTTCTCAATCGGTCATTGAGAATATGTATTGTGAAGAACTTGTTTTTTATAAAATATTTCAAAGCATGGCTTAAGACATCATGAGCAAATCCTTCGTATATGTCATGCATAAAATCAGTGATTTTATTTTGTGTGACGTTAAAGAAAGGAATTCGATTAAACACAGAATCCTTTTTCACACCCGTCATAGAAGGATCATTTGTAGCGACATCGTTTGCATGATTTTCTGAGTTTCGTATTAAGTCTAGTCTTTCTGATGTTTCTGTTCTTAAATCATTTGTGGAAATTCGACATATGCGGCACACGAAATTAGCACGAAATGAAGACACATAATCCAAAAGCTCATTTAAACCTTTGTTATCTCCCAAAATTCCACCCAATAGAAAATACACCTGCTCTACGCCTTTGGCAGTATTAATTGTAAGAGGTGCTGACTCTAATTCAATAATTTCATCAACCATTCTTTTCAAAACTTTGCAATTACTGTAACCACTTAATTCTTTGGGATAGGATAGCATGGTTAAAAAAATGTTGTTGATACGTCCAACGAGATGTCTTGGTAGCAATGGAAGTGTGATGTAAAAACCACCAACAACTTGTTTACCTGAATTACCCCCTAACGGGTTTGTGATTTCAAACTCATCGAAGTATAAGAAATATGGAATACAATTCTTATTTGAATATCTCTCCATTTTGTTTTGCCAAAACTTACATTTTACGTAATGAGAATATTCGTCGGAACAATCCATAACTTTTTTTTCGTTTTCTTTCATTAAAGAATAGTTTTCCCCATTTTCACAAAACATTTTCAAAGTGATACCTAAAGGGACATAAATATTATATAAAGTTTCTATTTTTGATTCTGGCTGTGGCTGGTCAATAACAGTGACCAGCTCATTTTCAATGGGAATTTTCACGGGTTCCTGATACACACCCAAAGATTTTAAAATTGCTATAAGCTTTTTGTCAGTTTCAAAGCCTTCAAATATTCTTGATATGCCATCTATAACACACTTGGCATTTGAAGAACAATTCTCTTGTATCATTGGTCCAAGCTGATCGTTTAGATAATTTATAATTCCCGGTAATAATGTTTGGATTATATCATGTTGGATACTAAAAACCATTTCGCGATTGTAACGAGGCTGCCCACTTAATTTCGCGGTGAATCTCAAGCCAATTTCATTGAGTCTGGTCAAATTAATTAAATTTTTGCTGTCTTCGCTTGCCTCGATCTCGTTAGATGGGTCATCAAAATCACAATCATCAATTTCAGCTGAAATTGTATTCGGTATCACTCTTGCACTGACAGTGGTACATTCTTTTTGCACTTGATTTAAAACACATGAACTATCAGAAAATGGCGGTCGAATTTCATCACAACTTTGGGACTGTAAAACACTATTCGAGCAAATGTTTTTAGTCTCATGTGATTTAAGATGCTTTATAAACACAGAAGATGTATTGAATTCTTTTTCACAAGTCCCGGACCCACGTGGCTGAAAACAAACAAATTCTTGGTAACTATACAGTCTATGTTGACCGTTCTTGTCCAATAAATGTTTCATAAGAGTTGGTATAGAAACAAAGGATTTTTTGCATAAAAAGCAGACGAAAAACATGATATAGGTTATATTAGACTATTCTCTATCGATATCACAAACAAAATTATGCACTTCGTAGCTAGTTATTGGTTTCACAGTAAAATGCGTACTGAATGACCTATATTATAATTTCAGACTTTATACTGCAAATAGAAAAGGAAAAGCATACATTTTTACCTAATATATACAGAACAGTGCAACATAATGTAGGTAGTCCATAATCTATGGAATAGTGTAGTATATAATAAAGTCCAGTTGTGCTTGGCAGGTCCACCCGTAGGTAAATTATGGTAAAACCGACACTGTGGGTAAACTGATACCCCACGATTTTGAGCCACATGACGGTTTTTAATGCTTTCGAAAAAAATTCGCTGCTGGGGTAAAATCGACACCCTTTGGTTGGGGTAAGAACGACACGCTGTTTAGATAGTTGTGTATAGGGTGATGAGCCTATTTTGGCACCATTAGGGAGAGGGTCGCACTATTTGTTGAACAACTTTAAAAGAAGCCATATTATCTATAACCTTTCTCAGAATAAAGTATCAGTGTACTGTTTCTTAAACATCTATATAATGCTTATTTAGCAGAATTGCCTCAATTTTCAGCATAAATGAAAATAAATGTTCCATTCTGTGCATCTATTTCCACCTCAACGATTCAATTATCGCCTCATGGGTGTGCCAATTTCCACCTCATCGAAAAACAATCTAGTTGAAACGCAATGCCTCATATTCCATTTGCGTCGATTCTAACTAGATATCCAGATCATGGACGCCAACGTGTGATTTGTAAAACGAATCATTCTGCTTTTTTCAGCCGATCAAAACAAACGTAAACATCACGCACATCAATGAAACTCATCAGCTGTTAGTAGAAGAGCGCCCAGAATTGCGCACGCAGGAAATAACCATGCGACGGTAATTGTTACTGGAATGACAAGTTTCATATTACACATTGCTTTCTCTCGATCCGAATTGTATGTGCAGATGAAAATAAAATATCTGCAATCAACAATTAGTTGAATAACTTGAAATAATTGATTACTTATACCTGAAATCGCATTACATTATATTTACAAGTTCATGTTTTGGTTTGGCCGCACTGGTGATTCTTTTCTGTATGATGGATGCAAAAAGTTGGTTTTGATTGTGGTAGTGTATCAGCAAAACATGCCAATAATAGGAACCCCCGTATTTAGTTTTATCCTATTATAACACTAGGTCTATTCTAGTGTTTGACGAGTGATTTTAAAGTGAAATTATCGTAAAAAGATTCTCCAGCTAAAATAAAGGTATGTATCAATGCAATGTTTAGTATATTTGTGCCGGAATAACGAGATATGGGCCGGTAAATGCTGGCTCGTAAGTGTTTATTTTGCTAAGCGCCGTTGCATCCAGTTTCGGTTCTCTACGTGAGTGCGGCGGATTAGTAGATATTTCAATAAGGTGATTTTGTTTTAATTAAAAGTTGGATTTAGAGGATAGTTCTAAATACATATGTGCACAACAAATAAAGAATATAACTATATCTTATTTTTTCTCACCTGTTTTAGCCAAATCGATAGTGTCATTATCTCATATGCTTGGGTCGAAACCAAGGGGTACGAAATAGGGTCACAATAGGCTCTACTGCCATAATAGGCACATCACCCTACTTGTAATTCACCATGAATGACTGAGAATCTTTGAAATATTTCAATAGCGCCAGCAGACATTTCTTGTATGCCTCATGAAATTTATTTTTGAAGCTATATCTACAATGTGCTCCCTAAACCGAATTTCTTGGTTAGCCCAATATAAACCTGGTAGCTTTACTACGAAGTGTATGTCACTTCTAAGTGAATGAATTCTAACAGCAGAGAATGTAGAATGCTAGTAAATCGGCTCTTAAGGCTAGTTTACAGTTCGGAAAATGGGTCACGGGATTTGTGCCAGAATTTGATCAGGGAAAATTTTCCACCGATATCTCTCCAAACTGTCAAAATAAAAAATTATGCTGCTTCTAAAAAATACCAACAGTATAAAAATAGCACCGAGTTTCAAACCTACTAAATTGTTATGTTGAATTGTTACCGGCCGAATTTTTGTGTGGTCAGTAAAAAGTGGAGAAAATAAATTAAGGGACAACCTCCCTCCCGGCCACTGTGCCTGGAAAATGTCGTTTTTTTTTCAAGTTTTTTCAATCAATAAGCAGACAATTTATACGATAAACGCCTGTGCTTGCAATGGATTCTGGAGTGCTTTTACAATGGATTCTGCCGGTTGTGTTACGTGCTGAATTTCGTCGAATCCCTTGCATGATTGTCAATCACTACTAAAGGAAAAAAATCAAGCATTTATTACCTATTCCAGCTTCAACTGACAAACTTACGTTAGAAAATATTTTGTCCAAAAAAAAACTTCATTTTAATAAAAACATTTTCAATTTAAAAAAAACAACGCTAAATGTTATTTAAATAAATGCTATTGAGTTTAATAACCAAATTTGTCTCCCAGCCAATAGTTTTATATATTGAATTCGATACATATTTATATTGAACATACATCTCTGCGTGTAGCTATTGTAATGTCGCGTTTATAAACCCGCCACTGAGCCAAAATATCATACAAACTTAAATGAAAACACGAAAATATCAAAAATAACCAATCACGTGTAACAATTGAGGTTCAATATTATCTTTATATACATTTTATATAAAATCACATAAACGCAACAAATTCCCCTAAAATTTTTTCTCTTCTGTTAATAATTCGGTCGCTTTAACATTTATCCCTCAATTCTTTGCATAATATGCTAGTCAAAGCCACCGTCTTTCGATCTGTACTGCAAAATAAGTGAAAAATGCTATTGTGACGCCGTACAAATTGAAAGAGAAAGTAAACAAAGAGTCACTCATTGCAGATATGTCTTTTTGAAAAAACGCTCAAGATTTATGTGTGCTACTATAAATTGCAAAAAATCAAGTGTGCCGTTATCCTAATGGCATTTTCGTTTTTGACTGTGCACTACACTGGTGTAGTCGGTGCTACACTCATTCAAACTTGGGTGTAATCAGTCTATCTCTTTTTTGCGCCACACCGGTGTAGCACCGAGAAAAAAACGAAAACGCCATCATTTTTACCTCTGCTTCGGAAAATATTTAAAAATGTTTTAAAAATACTTACCGATAGTTATCTTTAACAACACCGACAATTTTCTTCAACACCACCGACACTGAACACTGTATTTAATTCCGCTGCGTGGCGTAAAACAAATTTAATTATTTAAATAAAAAGCGCTTCAATAAAGCGAGCTGACGGTTCACAAAATGAAGTCTACGCAGAATGCACATTTGGAAAGTCGTCACCGCCAGAAGGATTTGTCTCTAGGAATGGGCGATATCGATGCGATGTTTTCAAAATCGATCTTTATATTCCAAAAAATCGATCTTATTCCAATCCATCAGGTAAAAAGAGATTATAACTACTAGAGGGAGCAAAGCGCTACTGTCTCCATGCATTCACGGACTGAAACATGGGGTCTCGCTCTAGCATATTGAATTCCATTACTTTGACAGGTGTATACCCGGGGTAATAGGTGTCAAACTAATGGACCTAACATATGTGAGAGTGAGATGATAAATTTTCAGTGTTAGCAGCGACATGCGACCTATAATCTCTTTTATCAGGTAAGGCGAGTAACGACGGAATTCCCATGCAATTTCAGGTATATTATCATTACTTAGTAGGAGTGGTAAAATGAACATGTCAAGGAAAGTAATTATTTTCGAAGTAAGAATTTTCTAAGGAGATACTACAATCACCACCGATTTAGTTTATGTAAACATCGGGAGGATTTTTTTGGGGGATGCGATTCTTTCAAAATGGATCCGTTTACTTCAAAAATCGTTGTTTAACTCGATCTTTCCGATTCTATCTTTAAGCTATTCCTGAACCGATTTGGAATCTAAAATAGATTCTGAATTGATTACAGCTCACTCAAATGGACCAACCGATTGAGTCGGAATCGATTATTGCATTTGGACTAGAATCCAATGCATGAAATTTACAGCAGAAGTAACGAGAGGCAGATAGAACAGTATGCTATCGATGCATAAATAAATTCTGCGTGTACTCAGTCAAACAATTCCGGCTCAAATGCATCAACCGATTGAGTCGGAACCGGTTGTTTTCTTGGAGCCAAACACTATACTGATTCATTTCAGGAATTCGAACCGGTTCCGGAATGGATTTGACGTATAGTAACGTTTTTCAGTCGTGATTCGCATCTGAACGTCGAAATCTCATGTAAAATTCATTTCTAGTCTAGAAATAATCGAATATGCGTTAATCGAGTAATTTTTAGGAGCTTGATTGATTGATTCGATTAATCGACCAAGATAATCGATTAGGATCAATATTCGCTTAGGTAGAATCAGCCCTCTGGCATCCCTATACCATTATATGGAGTTTGACAGCGACCTACATATATGGGGCGTTATAGCTATAAAGCCCCAAACAAAGAATTATGTTCGGTACTATACACGACATTCAAGCATTCCACACAACGTTTTGCACCTTGTGGGATGATTTAACACCGTATTATTCAGAAAAACTACGTTTAGTAACTAATTACAGCTTTAATCAATCGATTCAAAGTTAATGTTTTGGTTTGTATGGCAGTGATGCTGGCTGCACAGGGACGTCGTCCTTGACAGGGGGCTGCGTAGAATAGTTTGTCGCTGGGTCTATTGTCTGTCTCGAAATAATCTAGCGTTTCGTCCAGTTCTCGCTATATAAAAAGCACTCGCGAGTGAATCAAGCGAATCAAACGTTAAATCGTTTGCACACTCGCACTGATGCAAATTGAATGGCCGCGTAATTTGACGCACGGCTAGTCGCAAAGCGGATTTAAGAAAAGATTCGTAATATTTTCATATTTTGAGGCACTTGCATTTTTGTCCTGTGAATTTCATATTTAGCGATAGCACATGCCTTTCATGAATTGCCAATTCTCGACAAACATATGATTAAAGCCCAAAAGCCAACTGTCACAAATCTCTTTAAATTAAATTCCACACAAACCATCACTGGCCGAACCCAGTTCACAGCACTTAATGCAAGAGAAAACTTTTCTCTTTCATTCACTATCGATTGGCGAATGACCGTTTGTCCGGAATTTTCATACATAGTAAATTTCGACAGTTGGATTTTACGCCGTAATCATATGTTTATCGAGAATTAATTGATATCAGCTAATCGATTTACGCGATTATACCAATAGCTTATAATCGATTATTGATTTTTCGATTATTTTAGAGATTAATCGATTATTTGCGTCAATCAAGTAAAAAACACTTCACTAACACGCAAAAATTTATTTATGCATCGATAGCATATTTTTCTATCTACCTCTCGTTTCTTCTGCTGTAAATTTTATGCATTGGACATATTCGGTCTATCCACTCATACTGATAGCTTACTAGAAGTATATGCTAGAAAATGCATAAAGATCACTGCAGAAAAAAGAGACGGGAATAGAAAGTATGCTAACAATGCATACTTTTATTTCTGAGTGAATGTTCTTTGACGTTTTTTCTCATCATGGCGGCGCTGATTCTGCTTTGTGTTTTGTCTATTTTCACATTTCTTACTCTACAGCAGCGATTAAACAAATCGGGAATAATCGTGTTGTAGAACCGAACGGGAATGATCTCGACAGTATTCGCTTACCGGTTGCTTATCATCCAGTGCGCGGCGGTAAGTTGCTATTAAAAATTATTCACTTTTACTGCGATAGAAGGATTTCCGTTTATTTGCAGTGTTATTCGTCTGGACGGTCGTTTCTGGATAACGTCAAAAACGCGATGGAGAATAATTACGAGATGCAGACCAATGCTACAATGTTTCGGGAGGAAGCACCATCCGTTCAGAAGGATATTCGTGGTAGCTCAAGTATTTTCAAGTATTACAATGACTGCGTTTCCAATCGATCACCTTTCTTTTACAGTGTCTTCCGATGAGATTTAACAGCCCCTCTATGACGACAGATTCATCTAATTTCCATTATTCCATAAACTGCTCCGGACTATAACTTCACACGTCCAGCCTGTTGCGGTCCATTTGGCAAACAACCATCAGAGGACAAGAATGCTTTGAGATTCATGTCACCAAGTGATTCCTGAAATCGGTTACATTTTCTATTATAATTGGGCTGATTGGAAAGAACATGTAGAACGCCAGCACTGTATGTTGTCCAACCGGACGATAACTAGGTAAATTATTTAGGTTCATTCAGTGCTGTATTATATGGCGTTCCACTATTGTTATAATAATTTCCGTCGGTGATAATGCAATCACATAAATGATACTGCTTGTCGCTTGTCTTCGTACAACTGTCATCGTTTCTCGTTAAATCGGGTGCCTCGGTGGATGATGACCTATGTGGTTTGGTTGTATCTAGGGAATCCGTACTACCGTGGTGTCATCGGAGGCGATAGAGGTTTTCAACTGATTGATTGCTGGGCGTCGCATGTGGGGTTTGTTTATATTTCCGTGTGATGACTGCTTAGAGTCGGTTAGTAGTTAACTGAATATGAGTGGATAAAGCTTTCCTGGTTATGCGTGTACTCATTCTGTAGGGCCAAAACAGCTTGCATTTTCTAGCGACATTATGATCGGATGGATAGTCTGAATTTTTAAATATCCAATAAAATGTTTTTATTTTAGAATTGTTTCACTAATAACCTTTTATAATTTCATTCAATTTCCTGATCCTGAGTCATCCTGATTAGATCACCGACTCACTCTCTTCATCCACCCATATACCACATAACACTTCTGCTTGTATAATATAATTGATAGTTATCACTGATGACCAATCAGACATTCTTTGAAAATATATTGTCCACTATCGACACTTCCGGCTTTTGGACATATTCCACATTTAAAGTCACATCGGTTCTTCGGTGCTGACTGAACTTTTTTCTTAAACCACGTCTTAAATAACAGGTATAATGGCTGTTGCACCGCCCCTCCCCTTACCCTTATACCACCCCTCTTCATCGCCGGCCTTCAAGAAGCGCATATTTAACGTTAAAATACTTCACTACTATTTTTCTCAAATAGGCTCTATTGAGCATTCTTTAAACACTGTTTGTAGTTTCACGGGTGGATTAGCGGAATATGTTTGCTTAGCACTATAATAATAGCTTTTGCATTGGTTCTCTTGCTTTAAAAAACTTAATCCTAGTAATTGCTTACTGGTAGAATTTAAAGATTTGTTATGTCCTGCATGTGCAGTTTCAGATTTTACTAATAAACACGGTGCTGCCATCCAATTTCACAAGTTATATGCCAGAGCCAATTGTAATTGTAATTTATTTGTCGCACGGTAACCTGTTAGCTAAGCTATACATCGGGTCAAAATCAAGGAATCTTACATAGTGATAATTTTGTTACATGTACGTAGGAAAGACTTATCCAATCGAGCATGACGTTACATTTTTTTTCGATGGGATGTTACTACGGGTCACTAACCGTACCGCAAAAGTTTCCAAAACTATTTCGACGATATGAAAACAAGTTCAACTAGACTCATTGTCTTAAAATGTCATAAACATCAGTTGCTCATTAAAGCAAGAATCCCATAGTGAAAGACAGCAAACCGAGATAAACGCTGTTCAAAATTTACTTTTTCATTGAGCCTTATGCTGCCTACAATCGCATGTTATTCCATGTAGATAGGGAATCCCATCGAACATGGGGCTGACTTGCGATTATGAGCCATATGGATGAGACAACTATGTTTTGATATTTTTGTAGATATTTTGCAAACAAACCGGCTAGTTTTATTTTGACATTATGAATCAAAGGTGATTCAGAGACTCTTATGCTTTAATGGGCAGAAGAGCCTCATTGGAGTTTTTCCCGGGTTCTTTAGTGCATCAACTGCGTTCATACTGAAACAAATTGTGCTTTTATCATCGACTTTTTCGAACTCATCTAAGCCTAGTACGTATTGGTATAGCTCTAGCAGATAAATTCAGTGTAAGATCACGGTAAACTTTCTGATACCTAATGGACAATCGGTTTAAATGCTATGCACACCACGTCCTAACGTGTACGGGACGGAGCATCACCGTGGAGAATAACAAATCTTGGCCGTGTGGCGTACATACAGGAGTACATGGCATGTGGAAAGAATACTTTCAATATTAACTATTCCGAATTTTTATTAATGTATTTTTTACGAATACATTAGAGCTTCCCCGTAAAAGGGAAGGGAATGTTAGTTAAATACCTACTTAAGAAGATACGGGGAACCCACGCAATCTCCATAGATATTACGGATGTTTGATTTTGTTAGTATGGAAGGAAAATGGGATGTGGGTTTGGAGTGATTTCATATATTTAATAAAATGGATAATGATAATTATTATAAATCGGATTGATCTCACCTCACTACTTTCTCCAAACATCTTGCTTAGCTGGGTCAGCATAGCAATGGAAACTTGAGATGTAGTTGACAAAAAGGCATCGGTGAAGACCCGGGTGACGATTCTGACTGCAAATCAGACACAAACAGATATCGATGCTAACGTTTTCACTAAACTGACTGATTTTCACTATTTTGCATACTCGCACAAGAAAGCTTCACAGTTTTGAACAACTCATTGCTTCAGTACAAAAAGTCTAAACTTGCAGTATCAAGAACTCAGTTGAACTTTGAACTTATTATTTAAACAAATATTCAAACCTACCTCGAAAGTATAGCTATTTGGATTAAACGAAACATTTTTTGAATCACTTAAATGTTGCACGTTTTATCAATTCGACTAAAAACAAAGAAGCAATATGCACATTTTCAATTCAAAAGACGAATATTATGAACGAGCTGAAGTGCCGCTTTCAACTAATAACTTAGTTGAATCAGTATTGAAATTTTTGTTTTCTTTTTGCTGTCTATTCTCAGACAACTGACAGCTATCAGAAACAACAATATTTTTCAACAAATTAGTAATTGAAATATCAACAAACGCGTTAGTTGTATCAGCCATTTTTAGTTAAGTCAGCCAAAATAAAAATCAACAATTGCAATATCATAATTTTGCGATTGACGGGTTCTCCGTGTAGGAGTTGGAACCCAAAAAACATGGAAGATGACAAAAACATCAAAAATAAAAAATCTAACGGAGCAAGTGTGGAGAACTCGTTCGCCAAATGTGGGTTAGCGGTGTCGTCGACTCAGCAAAACGACCAAGTACAACCGGAACATCTGCAGCGGCGAGAGCAGCTCTGGGAGACCTTGCCAAGCACGATTGGCGAAAAACCAATAGGGCGACAAGAAAAGAGAGGATTTCAGGTGCGCGCGCCGAAATCAAACAGTACCCAAGAAGACCAACAGACTGGGTTGCTCAAAATGACAAAGCAGAGGCAAAAAACTGAAGAGCTACGAATTCATGAAAAGTAAGGGTAACGTGCATGGACAGATCAGGAATCTAGTCATCTGTATCAAATCCGCCGTAGCAGCAGCCAAATATGAACAGATGGCGCTACTGGAGAGAGCTGAACACACTGAGGACCATGCAGGTAATGAGATGTCGAAGGGTTACCATTCTGTGAAAAGAGTAAAGAGAAACACCAGGAGGAGGAACCGAAGAAGCCCAAGAAGTTCGGCGAAAGACAACGAACAGCCGATAAACATAGAGTGAATGACGAACCGTAGAAACCGTGGAGAAGAGGACAAAAAGCAAAGAAAAGGATGAAAAGAAGAATGATCTTCGGTCGCGTCGGGAGAGCGACAAATGACGGCGTGACGTACGCTGCGTTAATAAAAAGTATGAGAAAGGATCCCAAGCTGAAGGATCATAGGAGGAGAACGTAATTAGGACCAGGCGCTCATAAAGGTGAGATGTTTTTCGAGTTGAAGAAGGATCCATTGATGAAGAGCTCGACCTATCAGGAACTCGTTGATGCAGACGTTGGAAATGCTGGATACTTTTGGTAAACGTCTAATAATGGTCATTCTCAACAGGCTGATGACCTACGCTGAAAGTGAGAACGGACAAAAGTTCGGTGGACGCTATCCGCACAGTCATTGCGAGCGCGGAAAAAGCATTGAAGCAAAGAAGAAGGGGTAATTGCTACTGCGCTGTGTTTACGATCGACACGAAGAACGCGTTCAACAGCGTTAGGTGGATGGTTATCGCCGTAGCACTGCACAGAATGCGGGTTCGAACTAAAAGTTACTTTCAGGACCAAGTACTGGTTTTCGAGACGAACATGAGGTAGAGGTCGATTAGGGTCACGGCGGGGGTACCTCAGGGCTCCATATTCGGCCTAACGTTCTTGAATGTAATGTACAATGTTAACACTGGAACTACCCAAAGGATTTGAGATTGCTGGCTTTGCAGATGACGTTGTCCTGACGATAACCGGTGAGACCCTTGAGGAGGTTGTAATGTTGACGGCAGGGATAACAGGCATCGTGGAAACGTGGATGGCTGACGCCAAGTTGCAGATTGCTCACCACAAGACGGAGGTAATGCTGGTCAGCAACCATAAAAAAATCCAGGCGTCGTGATCAGCGTTGGAGGACACTCAATCTCATCGATGCATGCGCAGAAGCATGGGTGTGAGAGCCGACGATCGGTTAAATTACAACAGACATGACGACTATGTATGTGAGAAGGCTGCGCATTGGCAAAGATCATGCCAAACATTAGAGTAGCAAGATGCAGCACGAGACGTCACCTGGCGGCTATCTCATTCTCAATACTGAGGTATGGCGTATGTGCCTGGGCTGGTGCGCTGAACTTAAAGCGGAACCGGACGAAGTTGACAAGCACGTTTTATCCAATGGCTGTTTGTGTCGCGAGCGCGTACAGAACGATATCGTCGGAGGCGGTATACGTAATTGCCGGGATGATCCAAATTTACATCACTCTGGCTGAGGACGTGGAATGCTACCAGCGGAGGAATGCACGACATGCAAGGAGATTAGCCAGAGCGGACACGTTTGTTAAGTGGCAGAAAGAGTGGGACAACGTGAAGAAAGGTGGACCCACCAAATCATCCCAATTGCGTCTGCTCGGGTGCATAGGAAGCATGGAGAGGTGAACTTTCAATTGACGCAGTTTTTGTCCGAGCACGGATGCTTCTGGAAGTACCTTCACCAGTTTGGACACGCTTCGTCACCCCTTTATTCGGAGTGTTTGGACGTGTCTTCGAATGTCCTAGGTTCGAAGAAGTTGTATGTCTGGTGTGACAGTTTACAATAACGTCGAAGAAATGTGCCACGACGAGCATATCTGGAATGCTATCAACAGAGTTACGAGTATGCTCTCTGAGCTACAGAGAAAGTGGCGAAGGGACCAACAAAGTAGCGCTACCTGGCAGAAAGCCGCCGTGAAACCACAAATCGGATCTCGGGAGAAATTCCGCCACCGGAGAACTTTACAATCCGGATCAATTTGCTGTATCTCCATGATAAATAAATAGGATGAAGCTAAAGTTGTGCACGAAAGCAATATACCTATCTTTAATTAGTCGGATATATGTATTTCACCTTCGTCTCATCAGTAGCTATCAGACCGACTTGGTCGCCAGTAAGCCACTAAATCCAAAAAATGTCTTACAACTTGTGTGTACAATTGACGGACATGCCGATTAGCACAGAAGTTCTGATTTATCATTTCTTTTTTTTGTGTCAGACAGAGGTTTCCTATTGAAGAAAATTTTTGAAAATTTTGTGATGTTCCGGGAGAACAGTGAAAATTTTCGTGCAATTTTCCGGACAAATTCGAATAGATATTGTTTTCGGACAAATCTGTGTTGTCTATCCAAATTCCGTAAATTCGTCCAATATTTCAGTAGCATTTGAGGTAACTCTCGTCTTAAAATTTTCATCAAATTCTCCTTATCATCCAGAATCGACTATTTTGATTGAATATCCGAATACATTTCAGATTCAACTGTTGGGTCAGTCCAGGGTTAACGATTACTCATTGCCTAATGGAAACTGTATTCTGATGTTTTTGTTAGTTAATGTTGAGGGTATTCGCTCTGTTGATTTGATTGTTGCGTCTTTTTCTTTTCTATTCCATATTGTGCTTTGCAAGATAATCGCTCGATATGCGATTATATGAAAGCTCAATCCAGATAAGCGCGTGACAGCCGCCTATATAAATTCATTGGCAGCTTTTTCTTTGAATCTTTTGAAAAATACAAACATTGCAAGAGAAGATCCTCTACATTCATTTGCAATAGAGACTGATTATCACTCCTATAGTTCGCTTATGTTCGACTGTCTCATTGTCTAGTGGCTCCACTGAAATCGGCTTGCGGAGCAACTGCGGCTATATTTGATGCGCCTTTCAGACACCCGCAATGTGAGATTTTATTATAAGCGCGACAATAATAATCATATCAGCCCCGCCGTCTAGGTCGCGAATTCATCTCTCGTGGCATAAATATTTGTTTGATGTTGTTTCCTTTTTGCGTGTTCCGAATCGAATTTCTGCGAGTGACCGTTATTTTTGAGCACGTAAATTGACGTAAGAATGTGACGCCGTTTGGTAATTAGTGAAATGGCTAGCCGAAAGTCATGGTTTGTGTAGTTAATCTTTCAAATTATATTGGGTTGGCTGACAAAAATAGAAATAAAAAATGTATAAATCGCCATCAGTTGTCACACTCACGCATAGTATAATAATTCAATTTTTTCGCTACTTCAAGCCGTTAAGCGGTTTGTATTATTCGACTCTGGGGCAGAGCTGCCATTTATACAGCTTTATCTGTATTGTACAGATTTTTAAGCGCAGATACAAACCTGATCCAGAATACAGATTTTCAATACACCATCGATTTATACAGGTTTTTGGAAATTTCAATTGACAACGTTTTCATTAAGAATAGCCATTTCCTCAACAATTTATTGTCAACTGAACCATAACACTTTTTACATTAATATTATTTATATTGAGCCGGGAAATATACAGATTACTTCAAAGTACTGATTTCAAACGCCTATTCAACGTTTGTATTTATAGTAGACATCACTTAAAAAAATTAAATACGCATCAATTATCAAAATTCCTTTTCTGCAACAAATGCAGACAAATACAAATATTTTATAACGAGGATACAGATTTTCAACAAAATCATCTGGCAGCTCTGGTTATCGAGTAATGCAATACAATATTAGATATAAGCCTAATCCAAGAATAAGCTTAAAGATTTTATTTATTTTGAATTAATCTTTCGATCTATTTCATTTCTATTTTAGGCGCCCTCACAGTCTACATATCGTCTGGACCCGCCGATCGCGACGTGTTGTGTCCAGTGCCCTCGCATGGGAACCGGATCTGGTTAATCCGGTGAGCAGCACAATGGCCTGGACGATGCCGGACAACCACACGATTGCGGTCACCCTGTTCAAGGACATTCGAACGCACGAACTGGAGGATAAAGACTGGACCTTCGTGTTGGAGGACGTTTCACAGATGGGTAAAAAACGCCTGCTCGCATCGGCAACGATCAATATGCGCAAATATGCCAGCATAGAATCCACCCAGCAAACATTTATCTTGGAGCTGAGGCCCGTTTCGAAGAAAATTGTATCCGCTCAGCTCGAACTAACGTTGAGCTGTGTGTTTCTGCGGGAAGGTAAAGCAACCGACGAGGATATGCAGAGCATAATTTCGCTCATGTCGGTGAACAATGTGTCCGACATTGCCCCGCTAGACGATCTGGAGGACATTCCAGATTTGGAGAATTCCATTGAGATTTCAGAACATATGTTGGATTTCACGCACCAGCTGGAACAGTTGACTACCAGTTTGAACAGTTCCGAGTTGGCAACGCCGATGAGCGGTGAGTAGCGTTGTTGTCAGTCTTATTTTTTTTTGAATTTTGATGGATGCTGACCAGTAGGATCGCAGCACTAACTCTGTAATTGTCCTGCACTTTAAGATTCGGTTACTAGGTCTGTTAAAACCAGTAGGGAATGTTCCGCTACAGAATGTAGTACCGATGGCTTTGCTTTTTATTATATGTATGGGGGTTGGTAATGTAGTCCACGTCAATGGCTTATAAGCCAAATGGATTGTTCACGTTATGACCCTCTCTCCTCATCATTTTCCATGGGATTCTATTGCTTGCTGCAACAGCGATTTCCTTGTTTCGTTTACCGGTTTGGTACACGTCTGTTTGCTTGTCATGCAGAGAATGAATTTAGTTTCTCTGCGTGCGATGTAGTCATTTTACAATTATAATTTTATCAAGGTATTACACACTTCCCACCAACCTGGACTCCGCAGTTTCAAAGTGCGAGTGATCAAACTACTACTGAAAACTACCAGCTGTCAAAACACATGTATTTCAAGTGATAGAGATAGCGCTTTCATAGACAGACCAGTCAAACTAATCATCTAGTCTATAAGAAGAATTTAATGGAAGAATAGTAAGTGCACAGTGCGGTTAGAATCCAGTTTTTAGTGCCTCAAGCAGTGATTTGAGTCGTTTTTAGGGTGCAAAGCTTTGAACACAAAAAAACGCTTTCACCAAATATATCGTAAAGAAGTCTTCAAGCTAAGCAGTGCATCATTTGTTACTTATGGTGAGTGGCTCCTAAAAGTAGTTTGAAGAAATCGTTCTTCCAAAAACAATTATGTAGAAACTAGGTGTCTTCAGCAAAATTGCTCCGTATTCCACTTGTTTATATGACACGACACGTTCGTTAGCTTGAAACTGATAATTTTTATGTATGCGCAATTTCATCATAAATGTTTCCAATTTAAAATACAGAGGGTAAAGCGCTGGTATCATAAGCTACTCGTCATATGTTAGCCTCGAAAATGTTCCTTTGTAATCAGTGGGATCGTAACAATAGCCCTGTAAATTATGGATGTTTTTGTCAATATGCGTTACCTAGGTGCTTCGTTGTAGTTACTATTTAATTTCAATCTTCTCTCTGTCTCTACAGTTCCTTCTCTCTCGGACGATCAAACCCCCATAGTCAGCGGATCGAAGGACATGTTCAAAGAGTTCCTAAATGATCGCGGTTATATCTCGTTGGCCAGCGAAGGCAGCACAAAGTGGTCGGAAGAAAACGACCGCCAGAATAAAGCTCTGGAAATAAAGACAAAGATTATTCACCCGGCTCCGACGGAACTGGATAGCAGTCGGGACGATTTTCTGCCAGTCAAATATCAGGATACGGACTATCCATTTGAAGAGTCCGAGAAAGAGACAGACGAACAGCAAGATCCATTGGAAGCTCTGGAAGAAGAGAAAACTCCTGTTAAACCATCAACCCCAGCAGCACCACCACCAGCACCTGAACCCATACCTCTGCGAGTATCTCCGGTAATAACTAGTTTAGACAGTGAATCGAGTAGCAGAAAATCTCCGGAAGAAAAACAAAATAGTCGAGCGGAGTTGAAGCCCTTGAATCTGATCAAAAGTTACGACCATAAACCGCCGGAAAGTAAGGTGCCTTCGGTTACAATTCCCCTGGCGGAACCGGAGGTACCCATCAAGAAACCACTGCTGAGGGATAGCACACCGGGCCAGGATTTGCTGGAATGGTGCAAGGAGACCACGAAATGCTATAATGGAGTAAAGGTTACAAATCTCACTACCAGCTGGCGAAACGGAATGGCATTTTGTGCTATTATTCACCATTTTTATCCTAGTCTAATGTAAGTGTTTACTACCTGCTAATTCCATTGCTCGAGAGTTGATTTATTTTTTCTGTTTGATTTCAGTGATATGACGAAGCTCTCCCCCGGGAATGTGATAGAAAACTGCAGGACAGCTTTCGACGCAGCAGAAAAACTAGGAATCCCACGTGTTATTGAACCGCGCGATATGAATATGCTTGCAGTACCGGACAAGCTGGCAGTAATGACCTATCTGTACCAACTGCGAGCACATTTCACCGGTCACCAATTGGAGGTTCACACGATCGGTAAGTTTTACTCTGTTCCAAAGATATCACCAACATTCGTCCCTCTCTCGTGAGGGAGAAGATTTAAATGGTGGTGGTAACAATATTGATATTTTATTCCCATCCAACTAGATTCGGGTGTTCCATGTCAGGCTTGCTTCCTAGCGGCCGAACAAGCTATGTGCATTTATTCCCAAACGAAAAATAGAGGTAGTAGTTTTAGGGGATAGTGGAAATTGCGGCAACTAACCTCGAGCATGAGCTTTCGTTGGAATGAAGTGAAGCCTACCGCGCTTGGGAAAATCGCTTGCTTTTGAGTATTAGTATCGTCTCCAAAGACTGAGCTGTCAGAAGAGATGAACATACACTGTAAATTATGCCTAGCTCACCAGCTTACATTTAGCATTATGACCGATAGATCGTAGTCGTAGTTGAGTAATTTACCTTGCTGACCGTTACACCTTATGACATTTTCGTTTTTGGCAGTGCAATACACCAGTGTAGTCGGTGCTAGACTCATTCAAACTTAGGAGTAATACGTCTATCTCTTCTTTTGCACTACACCGGTGTTAGCACCAAGCAAAAACCAAAACGCTCTTAGTCATGAGGCACGGTCAGATTTTCGCATTCATTCTTAGTTTTATAAAGAAACAATCATGCGTAACCTTCGTTATCAATTGACGTTGGTTGTTATAACACTATAATTGGGTATTTATATGACCGTGCAGGCATTTTTTTCGAAGGCCTTATTGTATGACCTCTGACCAGTCATCGTTGTTCCAATAGTCGTTCACTATGCTACTATGTGTTATGCATCTCGGGTTGTTCTCTAACAGCACTGATATGCGGCCTGTGTTAAGCCAAACCGAACTGAGCGCCATATTTTTTTCTTGCATTTTTCGTGCCAAAATTCATTTTTCGATAACTTATCATTCACATAGAAAGTTAAAGAACACCTACTTGTCTGACAGGCTTTCTTAGCGTTTTCGATAGATAACTTTAACAAGCCTGTACGCAAAGCGTCCTTGGCCTGTTTCGTGCAGTTGATTGAAATGCAACGACAAAAAGAATTGCGTCGGTTTACGATCAGTTTACGACACGGATTGTATTCCCTATAGATAAATGTTAAAAGTTTCTATTTTTATATTTTTCTATAATCATGATCGATATCACCTCTTTGCTGTAGTGGCATCTTGCCCAGTCTTGTAGGAACATCTGTGGGCCTTTGTGAGTAATGAAAGATTGTATACAATTCTCCCGGTACTCTTGTTTATATAGCTTCGAATGCATCGTTTTATTGGTGATAAAATCTTGATTTAAAATCCCTTGCCAAATCATCAGTTTCTGGGCGATTTTAACAGCGAAAATAAAGCTAAATTTGCTGGGAAAATCACCCCGTGCTGTGACCAGTTAAATCTTTTTTACTGCTAGAAATCCAGCCAGATATAGGTTTCGCTGTTCATGAGAAATGATCTCTTATATTTATCATAATCCATTCGTTCACCTTCCAGGTGTATGATCTGGCCACTACATTCTGCTATAGCGTATAGATTGTCCAAACAGTACTACGGCTGCCGCCGTATTTTTAGACTACATTGCGATCTTAAATTGCTGTCGATCGTCAACAGCAGGTTTTTGACGTGTGTGTGCAGGATCAATTTTCCTTTTCTATCTTCCATCTAGCATAATTTTTTGCGACTGCGCATATAGTGGGTTCTTTCACCACTGAAACACGTCTACTTGCAAAACAAATGACTGTCAATGCGTCGCTACAATAGAATAAGTAAAGCGTCCGGATTCTAGGGAAACCAGTCTTTATATGCATGGAAAGCGACCGAGAACAGATACAGGTTAGACAGGGTACAAATAACAAAATCCTTGCAATAATGATTATTAGGTTTGTTCCAGTACACGGAAGTCACTCCCTGTTGCTCCGGAGCAAAAAATTCTTGCTCCTTTTCACTCCGATTTGCTAACAGAAGATGAAAAAGAAAAGAAGATAATACAGGAACGATTTTCTCCCTGTTTGCTCCGGAGTACTTCCAGTTTCTCCTGGTACTGGAACAAACCTATTATCGATCGTCGTAGTCTCGGCATTGATGCGCCATAGGCATTGCATACGACAGGTACCTTTTAGATCATCAATATCATCCATTTGGACAACCGATTTTTTATTACATAAGTCCAAAGGCCTATAATATCGGCAGAACTAACTTACACACTTTGGCTTTGCCTAGCATTTTCTAAACACGACGCTTATACTGACAACCGAAGAACCATACCCACCACACATAGCTTTAATACCATTCCCTATTCTTTACCTGCCAGGTGAAACATCCGACGATTCCAGCTACGTGATCGGAAACTACAAATCGGACAAGCTAACCAAGGATCTGCTGAATCTGAATGAAATGATCACCCCGCGGGAGGACGATCCGCTACGGAAGGAAACCAGCAGGGCTCATCTGTTGGCGAATTCGAAAGCGCTGCTGGGTAAAATGCTGTCACCTACCAAAGAGAAGCAGCATGCGGTAAGCGTACTACCGCAGGAGCCGCTCTCCGTTTTAGATGGGAAGGGGGAACAGCTTCCGAACGGTACATCCTTCGATGATAATGGGTACTCCAACGGTGACAGTACGGGTGTAAACAATAACAATAGTTCCAGTGCAATTAATAATAATAGCATTAATAACAATTCGGCGGTAGAAACGAACGGAGAAGTGGGGGAAAGAATTAAACGGAATGAGCGTGAAGGGGACCAAGAGGAAGAGGAGTTACCACGGCTAGACGCGGCAATGGCAAATGTGAGTACATTGTACAATGGCTTTTTTCGATTGGGTTTTGGGAGTTTTTGAGTGCATTGTTTTACTTTGGTTATTTCTTGTTTTGGTTTTGTTTGATTTTTTTACTTCTAGAAATTATTATTGCGGCATAAGGAAATGAGTGAAAAGGCAAAAGTAATGATTGAAAAACTTAGAACATCTAGTGTAGATAAGGGTGGTGATGTTGACACTGTAAGTTTTGTTCTTTTATTAATAATAGTCTGGGCAATTAATGTATCACATTATCTATTAGAACGCACGAATATGAAAAACAATGTACAACGTTTTTTTTTCATTTTAACTAAGAGTTTACCAACAGATGAATTTAAAGTCACACAGAACGAAACGAAAATGGTTGAATAGTTGCAAAATACTGCGACAGTAACTGTTCAGACTATTAAATTTATATTAATTTGTATCTACCAACATTTCATAACAATTACTCTGTAGCGACCCATACACGAGACATGGACATGGAGTATTACCTAACTTTTCAATTTGAACCAAAAACGCCAAAATATTGTCTTGTTTTTGGGTCGCTTATCACCGTTTTCGCCATACCGCTTATAACACAATCCTCCTTTGCTTTGTCCGTTTTCCTCCAACCACTACCACATTCCAGAACGAACGCCAAGCTCGTTTGCGTGAACAAGCGCGTAAGTTGATTGCTGAAACCAAAGCCAAATCGCTCAATCTTGATTCGCCTTCATCACCGACGAGAACTGGTCCATCGCAGACGATCAGTTTTTCACCGGAACGAACGATTTCACCAATCAACAACGTACCGGAGTTTATCTTTCCCACTGTTGCCCTGCTTGGCAGTCGGAGCAGTAAAGAATCGCCAATCCGGCACAGTGTCGGTGGCGGAGGGGCTCCTACAACGGACGGTAGCGATGCCAACAGTAACCATTTACTGAAGAGGAGTTCGCCCTCGCCGAACAAATTGTCCCCGTCGATATTGGATATAATCAACCCGAAGAACGAGGGCAGGGTAAGTGGGCTTGATGTGTTGTTTTGCTTGGTCCAGAATTGAGGGAAATTTTAATTGGAACCAGGAGGAAATGAGAACACTCATGCTAACTTTTCTGTTCGTTTAGGTGGAAAAAGTCAACTACATTCAAAGTGAGCTGAACAAGCTTGAGCGTGAGCAGGAAGCGATAGACCAGAAAGCCAATGCGTTAGAGAAAAAGTTACGAGCTGTGATGGGAGGAACAATGACAAGTAAGTATTTTTTAAATTTATTTCTTATCTTAGGTATACAACGTACAGACGCATTTAAAACTATATGTTTCTTATTAATAACTTATATCTATGCTTGGAAATGTTAAAATCAAACACTGAAGAAGCTTCGATAATTCTGCGGCAGCATCTTTCCAGTGAATTATTTTGTCCATATGAAGTACGGTGCCTAGGGATCCACAACAGAGTGGGGTTACGAAGAACACAAGGAGGCACATACAGATTAACTTTCGATATTACCTGACAGTAAGTCGAAAACAAAAACTCTTTGCAGGAAGATACGGCGAGTCGCCAGAATCTGCAGACCGAGTAGCATACATCTATCGGCATAAGGAGGCATTTCCTGAGGGCGAATCGCACAAAACATCTTTGTATACGTTCTAGTCGCTCACTTTGAATGGCATGGTATGGTGCCCACACTTGCACAGCATACTCCAGAACACTTCTGATCAGGGCACAGTAAAGGGCTTTGAGTGCGTAGAAGTCATGGAAATCCGCCGTGTTCCGCTTTAAGAAGCCCAGCATTCCGAAAGCCTTAGCAGTTGCCGTGGTGATATGGTTGGAAAAACTCATCTTCCTATCGAAAAACACTCCCAAGTCACGGATTGAGTCGACGCTTTCAATTGTTCTTCCTTTTAGGCTGTATTCATAACGTCCTGGGGTAAGCAAGCGTCCGAAACTAATTACTTTTCATTTGTTAACGTTGACTTCCATTCCGTTACGCGTTCACCATTCATGAATAGTACAGATATCTTCTTGAACCACTACGGCATAAAGTGCCGAAGCGATAATTTCGGAAAATTTTAAGATCGTTCGCGTATAGCAATTTCCCAGACTTGATCCGGCTACAAATATCATTAACAAACAAAATAAGAATAAGTGGGCCCAGATGACTGCCTTGCGATCACTCGGCATTCGTGAGTATAAAAAACACAAGTACATTCAGAACACTTGTGGGTGTTCGTCAAGCTCATTACAACACATTAAGTCGGTCCAGTCGATAGTGGCAATCAGTGCGGAGATTTCGTCAAAGTTGCAACGGTTGAAGTCAAAATGAAGGTCGACAATCGAATAAAATGAATCATCTCCAGTGTTGATACGCACATCTAGCTGCAGGGCAAGCGGTTTGTGGTGAGGATAGACTTTGAGAAAAGCAGTCGGAGGTTCAAGCAGCTCTGCGATATCCGGGTTGTTTACGAATGCAAGATCGAGGATCCTCCCGTTCGCATTCATCAATGAGCCGATCTGGTACAGACCGTCTGCAACCATAGACTCCGTTACAGCTATTTCTTGTTCCGAAGAGGCATTAATAGGTAGGTAACATTTTAGATTGTTATCGAGCGATCACTGAAGGCGTGGAAGATTGTAGCCTATATATACAGATTGATTCGGGATGGCGATGCGCACGGCGATTTGCTCCAAGCGTTCAATTCCAGACAAGTTTAGTTGCGAACCTGGGAGGTTGTTCTTTACCGCTATAAGGACGCCACCGGCTCGGCGCAGATGACTGGTTGTTGAGTTGCGGTCGCAGCGGTATATTACGTAGTTCGACGAGAGTTCAGCGTTTTTTCGCGCAGCCAGGTTTCCGTTAGGACAATGACGTCGTAGTCACTAGAAGAAAGCGCTAGATGGAATTCTTGTGTTTTCATTCTCATTCCTCTCACGTTCTGGTAGTAAACGGAAAGAAACTACTCGGAATGTGCGGCAACTTCGAAGACAGGCAATGCAGGATATAAAACAGGCGATGTAACTAGTTCGGAGGGGGGAGGGAATAGCACTGGAGGTCTTTGTTGCTGATTCGGTTTCCAAAAAACCTTTCTGGAATCCGACTTCTCTTCGAACTCACGATAAGCAATCCCAACTGACCATGTAGACGCCGTCATAGCCTTTTCTTTGAGATCCGTTGGCATGCCAATTTGGTAGGAGTAGGAGACAAAAGTCAGCGTTCTAGGATCTCTGCCACGAGGGACCAACTTGACGACAGTGATGTCCGAATTTCCGAGTTTATCCGCCGCTAGCTTGGTGACACTTTGATCAGGAACATCGGGCGAAATTCCTGACAGATATGATCAAAAAAAATTATCTTCATAATTCACAGCGATGGATGGTGTCAATGAACCGGCGGCATCAGTACCACGTAGCAGCTTAGAAGGATTGGAGACTGCATCGTCGTTGTCTCTCTTTTAGCAGAATTGAAGGAAAATTGCCGTGGTCCAGGAACCAGCGTTTTTGGCACAGCGCCTATCAACGTTTTGAACGTCCGAATTTCCACCTTTAATTTCTCCAGTACGTCGTTGCGAATAGAGTTTTTAAGCTTCTTGATCACCCTTTGGTTTGCGGACTCAACGGATACTAATGCGTTACGCAAACGTGCTTTGTCCATGATATTTTGCAGGTGTTACACATCCAAAATAAGTTAGACTTGTTAACAACAGCGGCAAATAATTCGCCGTTTAGTCCGCAGCATTTCGCGCAAAATGACGAAATTTTACATGAAATTCCGATTAGTGGGTTGATAGTTATGTTGAACTTACGTAAGGTTAATGTTTTTCATTTGCATTTATGTAGTTTTTTACCCAAAACCCAAAGGGTCATTTCAGCTGAAGCCAGTTAGGCCATGTCTCGTAAATGATTTAATACAATGTCGAAGTCTAAAAACTTAAAGCGTAAAACTCGGACTGAAATCCTTCGGAGCAAAGACTCAAACAGAATGCACCGTCATTGACGGAGGGTTAGAGACCGGTATGCAAAGTGTATTGAACGACGGATTGCTGAACATGCGAAGAGATTTTGTCGTGGCAGCTTTGAAACTTTCCCAATTGTGCATAACGGTGTGTTAGTGACGTAGCATTCTATTTGACTTTTTAGAATAGTTGCGTTTCATTGTGTATCTTTGATGATTTCAGCAGAATGTATATTGATTTCGTCATGTTTCCATGGAGATTATTTAATAAGAGATTGTTTGGAATTGCGCACTAGAAGTTGATACCAATCCAATCTATATTAAAACCTCAATGATAACCATCGTTTCCGGTCGCCACCATCTGGGACAGATAAAAGAGAGAGAAAATGTAGATTCTTCACAAACTTAATGCAGGGCAGACAATTCATTTGACTCGCTTACGTGTGACGCGAAGTTGAATATTTAGAATGGTAAAAGATCTAAGATTCACTCCAAGCAAGCGTTGTGTCCTGTAAATAATAGTTTGTTAACTTTAGTTGTTGAATCTGTCTCCGAGTCACTTTATAAAGAAAATATCTTGTTTGATTTTGAATTTTTTAAACTCTGGGCAGCCGGCTACTGAGAGTAACCTATATTTTCTTCAAAAATGGCATTTTGAACTCAAACAGAAGAAGCAGTGAAAGTGTTGCGATGGGGTGTCATATCTCAACAGCACCCTACTGTTAGCAGTAGGTTACCCACCTTTTGCATCATCATGGCCTAGTCATCAGTAGTACAATAGCAAAAGTCGCGAAATATAAACGATAAATTCCGTTTGATTTAGTAAGACGCGTTTATTTCTCTCTTGAAATTGCTCAGTTCAAGTGCCCATCGATTTTTTTTGTATAATTCACCCACGCACGAAACATTTGATTCTTCTCAATCGAATAATGTAAGACCTTTCGAGACTGCTTAGCCGGAGGTACGCCATCTTGGCTCAAATTAGAGGAGAGTATTGAATCGTAACGCAAATACAGGCGTAGAAACCCTTCCACAGTGAGGTTGATGATTTCCGATTGAAGCAGCTCATGGAGTTTAATGATCGCTACAACACACCGCGGAGGGTTTAAATTGTTGGAACTGCCCATAAAAGCAGTCCCTTTGTTGTCCACTGCCCATAAAAGCATAAGAGTCCCATGTAAATGTTTGTCGAAAAAGAGTTATCTATTGGATTGTATTCTGTATCACCACTGAATCACAATACACGCAGTAAAAGCACCTGAAAACGAAAACACACAATACCTTACTAATCAGATTGCCAAATCCGTCGACTGAAGGCACGTCCAAAGGAAAATCGTTCGCGCTGAGTGTCTCGCAACCGGAACAGCGAAGCCATCTGTTGGTTTCACCATAAATACGGAAATCGCGCCGAACGGTGTCGTAGCCCACGCCAGTTTCGAAAGCCTAAAAGCTAGTTTCTCGCTCGCCCGAAACTGGCGAGGTGAGAGCAATCCATAGCCGCCGACAGAACTTCCAACACACGATGGGTCAACCATACCAGCCTCGTGAAACGTTAAAAGCCATGGACCATCTCCCCTCCAGCTTCACGCCACGAGGAGATCAAAAATTCGAACATACGGATATCAGTTGCTAGCAACCGATCTTGGATTACGTCGTATTTTTTGGAATTTTTTGTTGGCCGACGTTATTTCGGTGATAATAGGTGCCGATTTTCTCCCACAGCCCAGCCTTATTGTGTCCCCAAGTAAAAATGGTGATTAGTGGTTCGTTGGCGACTACAGAAGCCTAAATCGTGTGACCGTACCAGATCGCTACCCCGTACCTCACACACATACACGATCTGTTAAACAACTTTCTAGGTAAACGGATTTTCACAACTCTCGATATGGTTCGCGTTTATTATTATATTCCCGATGAAGAAAGTGATGTGCAAAAGACGGCTGTCTCCACTCCGTTCGGCCTGTTCGAGTTTACTAGGATGCAGTACGGGCTGTGCAATGCCAGGCAGACGTTCCAGGGTTTCATGCACCGTTTCTTCAGCGATTTGGACTTGTCGTCGTCTTCGTTGATGACATTTGTATAGCTTCAGTGGCAGTAAAAGACCATCAAGAACATGTACGAATCGTTTTTTAACGTCTCAAGGAAAACGGACTAGTGCTCAATCTGGATAAATGTAAGTTCGTCAAAAAACGTTGATTTTCTAGGACATGACATCAGCGAACGCGGTAACCTCAAGCGGAACGTGCTCAAGCAGTCGTCGAATAACAAACAACCGACAACGCGACACAGATCTTTCATTAGGGCTAAGTCGCAATGTACTCAAATGGAGAAAAATCAGTTTCAATATTCGGCGATACTTTTCTAAATGTAGTTTTTATTGTAGGTATAAATTACTTTATGACCATGTTTTTCCTGAAACATCTTTGGTTAAACCTTATGACAATATAACAAAGAATTTAATTCCTATGTGCTTTTAGTGGGTAGAAACTAAAAATGCTTACGCCCAATTTTGCATTCCAGTCGTGATTTCGCCCTTCAGCCACCACCATTTGCGAAAGGGCCTAACCGTGAACATAATTTTCAGAAGGGCGCGGTAAAGGGGCTAAACTGTCTCTGTCTTGCTAGGTAGGGCTGGGTAAATGGGCGAGCTTGACAGTATACTTTTAAATAGGGCTCAGCAAATGGGCGCATAGAAACCCAATGTAAATGAAAGGGCGCGCGCATCCTTTCTTCAAATTTCATGAAAATATCGAAATATTCGAATGTTTATGTGCAACAACTATAGAGTAAACATGATCATAGTAGATATTACTTATCATTTATATAATAGAACCGCTGTTTAACGAATAATTCTGTAACTAATAACCATACGCCCGGTTCTGTCTAAAAATGTAAGTTTAGCCTTTATATTCCATATGGAAACAAAAGCCTAAGTCGAAATCTCGAAAAAATGCATGTTTCGCCGTTTTGTTTTCTTTAATTATAAATTGAGCTAAAAACCATTTCAAAAAATTTTCACCACAATCTAGTAGTATTTTTTGTCGCATAATGTCATAATAGCGAAAACGCAGTTTGTTTACATTTGCGATTTAAGCCCTAATGAAAAATCTATGTCGAACGGTGAAAGAGCATCGTAGATTTCTAGCCTTGTTAAATGGATACAAACGCTTTTTACCCCAAGCGGCAACGTTGCAGAAACCTCTTCAAGACTTAATTCCAGGTAATCGACACCAGAAAGCTCCAGTTGAACCCGGACGCCATATATTCCTTTTCGCAATGTAAGGAAAACTTTACAAATGCTAAATTGTTGCAGTATCCAGACTCATCAAAACCTATGACATTGACGGTTGACGCATCAGATTCCGCAGCGGGCACGATTTAGCAACAGTGTGTAAACAAAGTTTGGAATAAGAGCAACGAGAAAACTACTTGCAGAACGTATGGCCAGCAATGAATCGAGACGTCACACGTCTCGTGAAAGGTTGTACAAACTGTCAACTGTCAAAGACCCATCGGCATACCACATCAGCCATCAAGGAATTTGAACTGCCTATAAGTCGTTTTAAGCATGTGCCCATAGATCTAATTGGGCCTCTGCCAATCTGCGAAGGAGACCGATATCTACTAACAATGGTAGACCGCAACAGTCGGTGGCCCGAGGCAGTTACGCTTCCCGACATGCTTGCTGAAATAGTTGCAAAGGCCTTTTGTAATACGTGGGTAGCCAGATTTGGTATTCCTGAAACCATCAGCACGGATCAAGGCAGGCAGTTCGAATCTCATTTTTTCGTGGAATTCACAAGATTGTTTAGGTCACCACGCATTCGTACTACTGTCTGTCATCCCCAGGTAAATGGACTCGTCGAAAGGTTCCATCGTACACTCAATGCTACAATCATGTGCATAGACGCCAAGCATTGGTGCATCAAATTACTATTGATTTTGATGGGTTTGCGATTTGATACTAGAGAAGATGTTAATTGTTCTAAGTCGCCGAGTGATCTATGTGCAGCCATTATGCATACCAGGAGAATGTCTACCAATCGGAGTATCTGGATATACTACGACGAACGATACAGCAAATTCAGGCCAATTAAAAACGTCCACCATGCGATGCACCACGTCGTCATCCCCAAAGATCTACGGACATGTAAAATGGTTTACGTCAGAATGAATACGGTCAAGCGTTCGCTACAGCGACCTTATGAAGGTCCCTTCGACGTACGCCATGATAAATTTATAGATCTTTTGATCAATGGAAAAAAGCAACGAATTTCTATCGACAGAATCAAACCTGTTGACGTTTGCAATCAGGACTCACCACTGGTTCCGCTGCGCTGATTGGCTAGAGCAGTGAACGAGCCATTATATAAACCCGCGAGATGTGATTCCCTATTCATTCAGTGTTGTACCATTGACAAGTAAACATCAAGAATAAAAGCAAAAGAGAAAACAATCTTTCATTCGCGAGAGAGAAAACCCATCGAGCAGCAGAGTATAGCCAGCCTGGTCAACACGGCGACCAGAAGCAGCTTCAGTCAGCGAGAGAGCCCCACCCAGCGAGCGTGCTGTTTTTTTGCTTCCTCCATCGTCGCGAACTATCGAGACGATTAGCGAGCGTGGTGTGTCTGCTATTGCTGATATTACCTTCGGCGTCGTACCTGTGCGGCTGCCCTCTAAGAACGGTTGGTTTCAAAATCGTCCAATGAAGGACGTTCGTTGGACCAATTCGGACAACGTCCAAATAACCGTTCAACGAACGTCCATCGTTGGACCTGTGTTGAACGATTTTGAAACAATTTTTTGGACGTCTCAGTGGGTGGTGTGAGGATTGAAACGAATGATTTGGTCAACAGGGCGACCAGCGTTTCATCCTTGATAAGTAAAGAATTAAATTTGAAGTTTCCATTCTAAGTGAGGTGTTTTTCCGCTGTATCTGTGGTATTCACAGCTATACGAAATTCATCGTGTATGCTACTGGTGACTGTGACGTGCACAGTACCTGGTGGCTCATACGTCGTGTGCTGGCAGCTGTGGTGTTGTCTGTCGGCGGTCCTTCCTAGCACTGGTGGCTGTGGTGTGCACAGTTATCGGTTATTCTGCATCGTACTACTAGAGCTGTGATGTGCATGGTGTCCGGTGGTTTGATAAGTGTGTGAAACATTACGGATGATACAACAAAAGTTACTCCATCCGGCTACCGTGCAAGATTCCTTGTATAACTGGGGAGGATACTGTGTCGTACCCTTCCCGCGAAACTGGTAGCACGGAACGATAAATGCAGGAACAGAGAAAAATGAATCGGCATTCAGGAATAACGGGTGTTCAATAAAAATGAGAATGATTTCAATTAAAGTAAAGAGCGATTTTTTTTTCTCCAACAGAATTGCTCTCTGGAATCCATAGAAATGGGTGGCATGTTTCTTTTCGCTCGGGTACTGTCAGTTCAATCGAAGATGGCGTCGAAATTGCAAGCACTCCGCGAGCGTGTTGTAAGGTTTTACGAATCGCATGGTCATCGTGGAAAAAAGTTTACGGTGGACCACTTTCGAGACGAAAACGTGCCCGCGAATACAGTTTACCGGATCCTCGCATCCCTGAGCGTGGAGCGGAAGGCCGTTAGCGGCCGTCCGGCGAAGATAATGATGATGAGGAAGAAGAAGAAGCAGGCGTTGAAAAAGCTTTTCGACAACAATGACGGAACGAATTTGCGTGACGCCGGCTGAAAATATCACTGCTCCCATACCTTGATTCACCGAACCCTCAAGATGGAGGATATCGTCTGTCGGAAGAAGACTCGGTCCCCCGAGTACACGGACGAGCAAATAGCGATCGTGAAATCGCAGTGCCGGTGGATGACGAAGAACTACCGCGGGACGTCGTACGTGCTGTACGTTACTTTCCGCTCTACCTACATCCCACAAGTGAAATATAAGGGCATAAATTTGAAAAAAAAGTTATACTGTACATCGCCATATCGGACAGAGGGATTTCAAGCCGAGCGGTCTGGCCATCAATCAACAACAACAACATCAGTCTTGAGAAAATTCTTCTGCCGTTCTTAAAGGAGCATCATGCGGATGGGAAGTACGTCTTCTAGCCGCACCAGGCGTCTTCCCATTACACCAAGAAGATGCTGGAGTATCTTGAGCAGAAAAAGATAATGTGCCGAAAGAAAGGAATCCGACCAATTTGCCCCAGTGCAGTCCCATTGAGGATTTTTCGGCTCCCTCAGTGTCATAGTGTACAAAAATAAATGTGCGGGCCAAGGTTAGAAGCAGTTGATCACCAGCATCCGGAATTGCATTCGGAAGATGGACGTCAGTGCCGTCCAGCGCTCTTGTGAGAGAATCGCGACTAAGTTGCGTCGTACGGCTGACTAGGGCACCATCTCCAATATTCGCTGCCCTTTTTTGTTAAGAATAAATATTTTGTTTTTTTATAAAAAAAAGCTGAATTCGCCGAAAAAAAATGTTTTTAGCAACATGACCGAAATAATTCTCATTTTTTATTGAATCCGTTAAACAGTCATACAAATAACCTGCGCTTTTATTCATTCCCGAAATCTTCCGTCCGAAATATATCGATACCACATACTCTTCTTAGCTTCTTACGGGGAAGACTGTAAATTGCTTCCTCGTGCGATCGTGACTTGTTGAAGCAATAATTAGTTACGCTTGTTACCTCATTGAATCGCATCGACGGTTCCGTGTCTTCTCGGTGCACGTGTAAGGTTCAAAGCTTGGAAAAGCGGCCATCTTGGAATACGGAAAAGCAGTCGTTTCTGTTTGTCACTCAGTCAGGTTCTTCTTGTTGTCATTCTTCGGAAAGTCATTCTTGTCTTCGCATTTTTTTCTTCTTCAGGTAGTTTTTTTTACTGTGTTTTTCTGGAGAAATTTGGTAACAAGAATCCATTATTCGAACAAACCTAATACATATGTGCGCTCAAATTTTCCATCTGTGCTCATATAGGGTTTTTCTTACTACTCATTTTCCAGACGTTAGTGAAACCGAAGACCAGCTAATGTCCCAATGGTTCACCCTAGTGAATAAAAAGAACGCACTGCTGAGACGACAGATGCAGCTGAATCTACTGTGAGTTTTTCATCTGATCGCAATCCTAGCTCGCAATGTTGTTTAATGATTCCCATTTCCATTTATTTTTGCAGCGAACAAGAGAACGATCTTGAGAAGAAGTACGACATGCTTAATCTGGAACTGCGAGCAGCCCTCTCAATCGAGGACTGGCGAAAGACGGAAGAACAGCGCGAAAAGGAATCGCTACTGTTGGCCGAACTTGTAGCAATAGTGGACAAGCGAAACGAGCTGGTTCAAAATCTGCACAGTCAGGAACAAGCGTAAGAAGTTCAACTCATATGGGTCAAACAAAACGATTCGTCGCCGACGGAACGTCTATGCCCGGTTTGAAAAGTCTGCCAAACCAACGTGACGTTGTCTCTATTTCTGGAATTCGATTTTTTTCAAATTGGGCTAGACGCTGCGCCAGCGACGCAGTATTTTGTTTAGGCAGTCAGAAAACCTTATAAACATGTTTGCTTACTTTTACCATTGGCAGCATTGAGGACGATGACGAGATCGAGCGCAAGCTGGAAACTGTGGACATCAATCACAAGGATGAAAAATGTGTTATCCAGTGAGACCTTCATCTCTCGGATTTTGAATACTCAACTAGGCATTGGTGATTTGGACTTAATATGTGAGGTACGAACACATGTCTTCTTAAATAAGCAATCTGGTGTTCACGATATTTCTGATTTTACAGATTGTACATAGACTCTATCATCTTTTCCGTCGAGGAAACATTTTCCAACTAACTTATGCATACAGGAATTTCCGATCGTACTACTTTGTTGGCCACGCGACAGCAGTCTCAAACAGAATCCGGCGAGGGAGTAGGAAAAGGCAATCATTAACACTGTCGAGTGTTTGGGACTGCGATTGGTGTTAAGGCTTTTGGATTCGTTAATCTTAATCAATTCCGTCCGAGAAATTTGATTTCTTGTAGTGAAAATGCCTACCTAGATGTTTTAGTAAGAGGTTGGAGGCAATTGGGCTCAAACTTTCACACTCACACAGTTTTCCACTTTTTGACCATCGTCGAAAAAGACGTTTCGTTAATTATTAAATCATATGCTACAGAAAGACTCTCGCGTTGACAAGGATTTCATCACTTTTTTAGCTTTTTTAGTAACTTATGAGTTGGATGTAAATATTCGTGAAGCTTTATATTTGCAAAATTCCGCATACAGGAAACTCATGTTAGTTTCAGGCAAAGCTAGCTAAATTCAGGAGCAATCAGCTCGAATTGAAATTGTGTTAAAGAGTTGTTTTAAAATTATGATGTGCAAACATTTCATTATTACCATCTGTATTGCTTTTTCAGTGAGGGCAAAAAGAACTAGGGAAGGGATAAAACTATTATTCTTGTTTTATACTGATGACTGTTTCGTGATAAATATCAAAATATCCAAAAAATAACATTATTTTTGTATGCTTTTTATACTACTGGGACTACTTAGGTGATTATTAGATGCTATTGTTTTTAAGGATAGTGAACTCCCGCGCTAGCGGTTGCTAGTAAATAATTGCTTGTTTTTACCAGAAATTAGCTTATTTGTACACTTAAGCAAACACTTGTAAACCTGCAATGGAAACATTCTTGAAAGGGAAGCAGCAGGGTTGACACGATAAAAGATGCATAAGAACAAAAACGAATACAAATTAATATATTCTAGTCATTCGAATGTAGTGTAGATAAAGAAACTAATTTAACTCTAATACTAGTATCTTTTAACTTAATCCTATCCTTTAATACATTTAGAACGGATCGTGCAACTCAGCAACACTAAAATGCGTAAACTGCAGAAGACTTCAACATATGTTTTAACATCAATCAATCAACATCACATAGTAAGGTTCAAATTGGAAGTTACACACATATAACAATTCGGAATCTCCATAGCCCATGTCCCTAATAATTTTTGTCAAATTTGGAAATTTGATTGCAGAAGAAAATAAAAATCCTACAGGATTGCAGAATGAAACAATGACAATGGTAAGGTCTTTGAATTTAAACACTCGTCGCCGTCGTTGTTTTTGTTCATGACATTTGGTCAGGTTTAAGGTTTAAGTTGTATTTGACAATGGAAATTTGATTGAGATAGAGAGAATTGGTCACAAGTTAAGGAGAGGCTACTTTCTTACATCCAAAGTTTCATTTTACATAGTTTTCCACTAAATTCACAAGCTTCTGCTTCGTTAGGCTTAGCTCTTAAGATCAGCATCCCTAACCGCCTCTTTCCGCCATTTTCTGGTACTTTCAAATTCCTTCCAGTATTTGTTTCTTTTTATTGCCCTTCTTTATCCATTTTACCAGAGCGACAGAGACAATATTGCAACTTCTGTGGGGTGGTGTGCTGCTAACACATTCACGCAGAAGCGCCATTCCTTACCGTCGGTGTCACTATGATCACTGTGTTAGCCCTGCAATCCATCCTATACGTTTAAACGTATAGGATAGCACTATTTAAACCTATCTGTCTCATTTCAGTGCCGGGTCAAGACAGTGCACGGACACCAATATCTATATATATATATAAAAGTCAAAGTTTGTATGTATATGATTTATAGACTCCAAAACGGCTTAACCGATTTCCGTAAAAAATTTTACACAGTAGGTATTTGGTATGGGGCGTGTTTGTCTTCTATTAGTTGGAGATTATCTGCCTAACAGATGGCGCTTTGGAACAAATTGTGTTTTCCTCCTATTTCGCAGAGTGTCGCAGCAACGCGCGATGGGTATTAGCTAGTTCTTTCACACAAATGAAATACTTTTTTTTCAATTTGTTTATTTGATAAGGACAAATGAAATACTAGCATTCACACTTGTCCGGCACGGCACCGTCCCGGAGACAAGTGTCAATGCTCGCATTTGAATTGTATGAAAGAATATTGGCGTCCGTGCAAGGTACTGAAACGTCACTCAATCGGATCGGAAAGGCGTAAATTTGGCTTAAGGCTGCAAATAAAAACTTCGCAACAGATTCTTAAGCACTATTTACACCTATTCAAATGCGAACATTCACACTTGTCTTCGGGACGGTGCAGTGCCAGACAAGTGTGAATGCTCGCATTTGATGTGTATGAAAGAATATTGGGGTCCGTACACGGAACTGAACCGTTACTGAATCGGATCCGAAAGGTGCAAATTTGGCTTTATTTTACATTATCAAGGAATCGAGGAACAAAGCTTTCCACAGTGAATACATACGCGGCAAACTGATTTGCGTAGATAAATAGCGTTGTCTAAGGATAAATAGTGCTTAAGTCTAGGTACCGAACAATGGGATAGCGCGAACTAAATTAATGTTTCCCGTCCGGATTATGTTGTTCAGAGCTGATGAATAATTCTCAAGGTTTTTTTTCTGCAACTTTATCAAGTCTTTGTACTTTCGTATGAAAGTTTTAGAGCTTCGTGCTCTAGATGTTTGTATAAAGCAAAACTTGAATGAAGTTTTCTGTCGAAAAACACTCCCAAGTCACGGATAGAATCCACCCTCTCGACGACACAGGCTTGAAGGGTATATTCGCAACGCCTTATATTTGCCGAGCGTCCGAAACTTACCTTACATTTATCGACGTTGATTTGCATACCGTTCCGCAAGCACCATTGGCTATATCGTCTTGGAGCACAGCAGAGTCGACTTGTTATTTTCAGATAATAAGCATACAGTAGTTTTCCAGACTTGATGCGGCTGCAGAGATCGTTGATGAATAAGAGAAAGATCAGTGGCCCTAGATGACTTTCTTGAGACACACTGGTTGGTGTTACGAATGCGCTTGAGCGTGTGGTTCCGAATGCGCTTGAGGTAGGGTAAATGAAAATAACACAATAAAATCACAACACAAAACAGTAAATAGTCTGGATTCTTGACTCCCGAAATAATAATCAAACCTACGCCTATAGTTCTTAACCACACTGGTTTAGGAAGAATTGCATATCCTAGAGTTTTAGCTACCTTTACACAGGTTCGTGTAAGAAGCACCAAAAATTGGGATACGCCATCGAATTATTGCAGGGTAACAATGGTCATGCGAATAATACTCAGCACGCTGAATAGTAGCCCTGTGATAATTGAGTTTGCAATGTCCAGTCAGTACACTGACTAGAATACTGCAATTGCGCTTGAAAAAAAGCAATAGAATCTTTCCGGATTCATTATGGCAGAAAAGTTTTTGTTTGAACGCAAATTATGCCAATGGTTGGTATGTTCGGATCGGATGCAGCCCAAAAGCGAATCTTGTGCTTTAATTATCCAATCGATAACTAGATACTAAATGCCTTTGAGGCAGCCTGACTGTCAGAGCATAAATTAATTATTTTACCACAAATTCCCTGTTGAAGTACCGATTGTACGTCACACAGGATTGTGAAAATTTTCTGCTTGAAGTACGGTGTAGTCTCTACCAAGCGAATAAGATTGGTCTAATTTCGTTTCACAACAGTAGACACCAGCACCGGCTCGGCCCTCCAACAAAGAACCGTCAGTGTAACAAATTACGCATTCTTCAAGTTACCGCTCCGTACATGTAAGTGTAAGTTCATTAAGAGCTAGTATATAGTCATCTCAAGTAATAATTTGGGGCCACAATCTTGTGTGGCTATTTCAAACAGACCAATTGAGTTTTGAATTATGAAATTTCCCCCGACGTATTGAACTTGATTTGTAACTATGATTTCAGAGTTAAAGAACTGCGACGGATTAGCTCCGGTTGTAATTCTTCGTTGCATGAAAAGCACCATTGATGTTTCATTTGGATTAACTGATAGTCCAACGACACCATTACTCAAAAAAATTAAAATCATCAATCATCGTCGAAATCATATGTCGGCAACCCAAGCATATTAAGTTTCCTCAGCAAGCCATTGGCAACAAGGTTCCATAAAAGTGGTGATAGAACACCACCTTTAGAATATCCGCAGACACTTAGTTTCCTTATCTCTACTTGTCCTAACGATGAGCACAGATGTGGGTTGTTAAGCATTACATGTATCCAGTTTACGATATATAAAGGTATCTCGTGCTGCTTGCAAAATGGAGTCGAAAGCCACATTGTCAAAAGCTTCAACTTCAATTTCAAGAAAAACTGCTAAGCTTGATTGTCCTAGCGATAAAACCTTTTTCAATGTTGTAAACAACATATGCATGCCGCATTGCATGAAGTTGGTGCTCGCCCAAGCTAACATCCCGAATGTACCGGTCGATTAAACGATCAACTGATATAAAAAGGAAGGAGGTCAGTCTGATCGGTCTAGCACTTATATTATATTTCCTGATTATACATCATATTTACATGATTTAATCTGTTCCACAATATTCCGCCACGTCACTCGGTCAGTTGCTGTCTCCAACCTCTCAGGTGCCCGATACTCGCCAGGTTCTGCTCCACTTGGTCCAGCCACCGGGAACGCTGCGCTCCTCTCCGTCTTGTACCTGCCGGGTTGGAGGTGAAAACCAACTTGGTGGGGTTGTTGTCCGGCATACTCGCAACATGCCCCGCCCACCGTACCCTTCCAGCTTGAGCTACTTTCCGGATACTTGGCTCACCATAGAGTCGCGCAAGTTCGTGGTTCATCTTTCTCCTTCACACGCCATCCTCCTGCACACCACCGAAGATCGTTCTCAGCACCCTTCTCTCGAAGACTTCGAGTGCTTGCAGATCCTCCTCGAGCATTGTCCACATTTCGTGCCCGTAGAGAACCACCGGTCTAATCAGTGTGTTGTGCATGGCGCATTTCGTGCGGTGGTGAAGCTTCCTGGATCTCAAAGTTTTGTGGAGCCCGCCTTCTGATCTCCCGGCTGGTGTTATTGTCTGCAGTCACCAATGAGCCTAGATAGATGAACTCGTCAACCACCTCGAACTCGTCGCTGTCGATCGTAATACTACTGCCCAAGCGTTCCCTATCGCGATTGGTTCCGCCAGCCAGCATGTATAGCATGTACTTTGTCTTAGACACATTTATCTTCAGTCCTATTCGTGCTGCTTCGCGCTTCAGTCGGGTATACAGGTCTGCTACCGTCTCCTTGTTTCTACCGATTATGTCCACGTCGTCAGCGAAGCACACGAACTATCCGGACCTCGTGAAAATCGTGCCCCGTATGTTGAACTCCGCTCTTCGCATTACACCTTCCAGCGCTATATTGAACAGCAGGTAGGACAACTCATCGCCTTGTCTTAGTCCCCTGCGTGTTTCAAACGGACCCGAAAGGCCGCCCGAAATTTTGACACAATAGCTTACACCATCCATCGTAGCCTTAATCAGTCTTGTCAGCTTCCCAGGGAAGCCGTTCTCGTCCATCATTTTCCATAGCTCTACACGGTCCACCGTGTCATATGCGGCTTTAAAGTCGATGAACAAGTGATGTGTGGGGAGCTGGTATTCACGGCATTTTTGGAGGATTTGCTGTATAGTAAAGATTTTGTGGTTTGTTGATCTGCCGTTGATGAAACCGGCCTGATAACTCCCGACAAATTCATTTACCAGCGGTGATAGGCGCCGGAACAGAATCTGGAATGCACTTTGTAAGCGGCATTCGTCACTGTGATCGCTCTGTAGTTTTCACAATCCAATTTGTCGCCTTTCTTGTATATCGGGGTGATACTCCTCCGGTAGCTGTTCTCTGTCCCAGATCCTCTCGATTATTCGGTGCATGCTTTCCGTCAGTTTTTCCGGACCCACCTTGAAGAGTTCCGCTCCTAGACCATCCTCACCAGCTGCCTTGTTGTTCTTGAGCTGTTGAATAGCCTCGTTAACCTCGTTCATAGTGAGCGCCGGTACATCCCCGTCGGCTGCGACATTGACATAATCGTCCTCCTCGAACATCCGATTGTCCGCCTGGGCACCATTCAGATGTTTATTGTAGTACTCCACCTTTCGACCACCTCACGTTCGTCCGTCAAGATGCCACCTTCATTGTCTCTACACATTTCGGCCCGCGGCACAAAATCTTTGCGAGAGTCATTCAGCTTCTTGAAGAACGCCAGTGTATCTTGAGAGCGATACATCTTCTCTCTCTCAGACTCTTCCTCTCTTAACCTCCTCATATATAACGCGGCCACCTTTAGAAACGAATTTTACAATTAGTTCCTGCCACGGTAATGGAATGCACCCTGTTGCAGGACTACAAGTAGGAACTATTTTCAAAATATGCTTGAAGTGTTCATATCCTCTTTGAAGTAGAATCGGAATGATTCCATTTTATCCCGGAGGCTTAATCGGTGTAAAACTTTCAATCGCCCATTTGATCGATTCGGTTGTCTCATTTCTACGAACAAATGCCCAAGATTCCAGCAATTTCGCCCAGATGATCGAAGGGCGTGTATGTAAGTTTTGCGAACTAACTCAAATGTCTCCGACCTGTCTCTGCTTCTGCGATTCAAGGCTCTTCTATATAACTTTTGATTCTAATAAGTTCGCTATTCCACCAAGGAATTCCTCTAGAAGCACACATAACTCGAAGCAGACAAGCCTTTTGGTATACTGCTACTATGAGTGAGTTTGTTTTATCCACGACCTCATCCAAATTACTTGGAGATTCAGTCGCTGGGGAAATACTCATGAAACTTAGAGCTTGGCGACTCGTAGTTTTGGGATTACGTTTCAACGATCAGAGACGATGTACTGATGATCAGATTTAGACGGTTCGAGCTCGTTAAGTGCAAGCCAGTTTGGCAACTCATGCGTTATACCGTCAGAGTAGAGAGTTACACCTAACACCGCTTCCCTGCCAGATTGTGTAAATGTTGAAGATTTGTACAATTTAAGTATTTCAGCAATTCTGTGCCTCTTAAATTGATATCTTAGCTGCCTCAAATTATATTATGGGCATTTGCATCACTGCCGATTATGAGTGGAAACCCATTTCTACCACAGTATGATACAACTCTTTTGGAAATCATTAGAAGATGATGATTGATTATGTGGCAAATATGCCGAACAATAGATGTGTTTCCTGTTTATGTGGTCAAAAGTTATATTGACCGTGACAAAAAGCGCGAGTTGTGAGGTCGGATATAAGACACGCGCATTATTCGCAAGCATACAGGCACGCATAAAGCAACTGGCTGGTACCCAGTGGTGTATCGGTTAGCTCTGACTCGCTGACGAGTAAAGGGAAACGAACTGTCTTTTGGCATGAGAGCCAAACACTTGTCTTTTACCCAAAGGAAAACAAATGGATTGACTAATTTGCTCATAAGGACACAAGGCCTAACTTTGAAAAGTTGAATTTTAATGTTTCGTGTTCCACTCGTCAGTAAATAACATCAACTTGCTGTCAGCTAGACGATGTATCAAATTGGCGTCAGTTTGACACTAAATCCAAACAGTTCCCACAACATGTGTAAACACCTAAAGTAACTGGCTGGTAAATGTTATTCGAACTGTTTGGGCATAGTGTCTAACTGACGCCAATTTGGTGTTAGTTTTAATACATCGTCTTTTTTTACAATGCAGAAGACCTTTACGTCCTAGCCCAGTACACGGTGACGCTGCCATTAATACCGACTAAACTCCATTGGGCTCCGCCATCGTTCCTCCCAGGAACTACCTCTCGGTATTACTTCTGGGGGATGGCTGTACTTAATGTACTCATTCACTCTCACTCACGCGTTCATACGTCCTGTATGAGGCTTACTTGGGTGCTCTCTCTATCGCACCTTGATTCACTCTCAAACACTCCCACATGAGGCTGACTTTTGTGCTCACCTTTTTCGTTCCTTGCGAGGCTGACTTGTGTGCTCACCTTACTCATTCCTTGCTAGGCTTACTTTTGTGCTCGCCCCACCCATTCCATGTGAGGTTGACTTGGGTGCTCACCCTATCACCTGGTTCACTCTCGATCGTGCCACTCTATTGTACCTCTGTCACTCCCCCTGGCATCCCATGTGGGACATTTTTCTTAGGCCCCACTTCTGACATACCATGCGAGGCTGACTTGTGTGCTCACCTTTTTCATTCCTTGCTAGGCTTACTTTTGTGCTAGCCTCTACCATACCATGTGAGGCTGACTTTTGTGCTCACCCTTAACATGCCGTGTGAGACTGATTTGGATGCTCACCCTTTCACTCCTCTGCCACGCCATGAGGCATCGATAGCTAAGTCCCAACATACTACGCTACGACCCTCCCGTCTTGACACGAGGCAGTCCACTTATACGCCTATGCACTCACTCTTCTGTCTTGCTTCGGAGTGGCTGGGTTTACCCCTTACGCGGTTGCCAGTCGCTGCGCCAAACCTGCCTCAGCATGAACAGACCATTCACTCCCTTTTTTTTTGCGCTTGGCCTTTTTCGCTCCAACTAACCAATCACTAGTTAGCCATGCCCGTCGTCTGTTGCTCGGTTCGCCAGATTACCTGTAGCCTACAGGCAATCTGGATGGTAGCAGCCGAGACACCGTTCCACTTCTCCACCGATTGACACATCCGCTGAATAAGGGTATCAGGGGTTGTGTCCCAGCCACAAACGTCAAGCATTGCTCTTCTTTCGACGTCGAAATGAGGACATACGAACAGTATGTGTTCGGCAGTTTCGTCTACACCTGGGCAGGTTGGGACCTCCGCGTGCCCGAACCTGTGGAGGTACTGTCGGAAACAGCCATGGCCTGACAGGAATTGTGTCAGGTGGAAGTGAACTTCCCCATGGGGTCTTCCCACCCAGCTCGATATGCTAGGTATCAGCCGGTGGGTCCACCTACCTTTCGAGGAGTTGTCCCACTCACGCTGCCATCTGGCGACCGAGGTCACCCTGCTGCGCTCGCGGGCTCCTCTATTTCCACGTAGCTCGAAACACTCCTCATCTTCCCGAATGACCAGCCCGACTGGCATCATGCTCACTATCACGCAGGATGCATCGTGTGATACCGTGCGGTAGGCAGATATCACTCTGAGGCACATCACGCGGTAGGTGCTCTCAGTTTCTGTTTCTGTAGGTAACTGGTTACCCTCAGTGCTCGTGACCATGACGGGCCGCCGTACCTGAGGATAGATACGGCAACGCCTGCCAGTAACCTACGTCTACTGGCGCACACCTTTGAGCTGTTGGACATCATCCTCGATAGAGCCGCAACAGCAGTCGACGCTCTCTTGCATGTATAGTCGACATGGCTGCCGAAGGTCAGCTTGTCGTCTATAATGACTCCGAGAGACTTCAGACTTCGCTGTGAAGTGATCGCGACTTCTCCCACATGGATAACTGCATGTTGTGCCGACTTGCGGTTGTTGACGATAACTACCTTCATCTTATGATGAGCGAGCTCCAGGCCTCTCGCGCTCATCCATTCCTCCACCGTGTTGATCGCGTGTTCTGCGGTTAGTTCTACCTCAGGGATTGACTCCCCGTAGACCTCCAAGGTTACGTCGTCGGCACCCCACGGATTCGCGTTGGCACTCTCACACAGGTTGTCGAAACACGCTCTCTTGCTGCTTTTAATAGCCTTGTTAAGGGCCAATTTCGCAGCTCGAAACACTTCACGGCGGTTCTCTCTTGCATCCTCGTTGCGAGCTCTTTGCATCCTACGTCTAGCTCTGAGACAGGCTGACCGTAGAGCTGCAATCTCGGCACTCCACCAGTATACCGGGCATCTGCCGTTTCTTGGTAGTTTTTTTTCTCGGCATAGTGGCGTCGCACGCGCATGATAGAACAGCTACCAGCGCATCCCCGCTTAGACTGTCGGTGTTGGCCTCCAGTCCGACGGCCGCGGTGAAACTTCGCTGTCGAAGTGATTGGACTTCCACCCGCGTACCTGACAGGGATCTCCCGCCCTCGGATACTGCACACCATAGTTGATCCTGAAGCGGATTGCTAAATGATCGCTATGGGTGTAGCCTTCGTCTACCCTCCATTCCATGCCTGGAGCCAGACTCGGGCTGGCAAATGTTTCGTCAATCCACGCCTCCACCCCGTTTCTACGGAATGTGCTAGCGGAGCCATTATTAGCTAGCACAGTATCGAGTTAATACATCGTCTAATTGACAGCAAGTGGGTGTTAGTTACTGACGAGTGGAACACGAAACATTAAAACTCTGACTTTTAATGAGTATTAGGGACATGACCATTATTGGAATCCCACGATTTGCGAAGAAACAAACGTCCACTGTGTCGGAGATTCGACTAACACAGCAAAGGTAAGAACTATAACACTCCGTGTGCGACTGGAATATTTTAGTCCTGTCAGTTCGGAAAAAAAACATCTTGACTTGAGGACTCCTATTTTCAGTCGCTTCTCATGACATGAGAGCAGGACACAGTGGATCATTGTTTAGCCGAGATACTGCTGCCTCGGATGTCATACGGTGTCCAGGTTGATTTGGTCCGGAGAAAGATAATTATCTGTTATCAATCTCCTAGTCGATCACAACCAAAAAACTATTTAAAGCTTTTAGTTGTTTGCTAACAATTTTCTCTAAATCGTTAAGATCGTAGCTTCTAGTATTGGAATGATATAAATACAGCAGATTTCAAAGATTAACCTTTTTAACTTTTCAATGAGACATCCTCATTTATTGATATTGAAATTATTACAGAAATAGTTAAAAAAAAACTGAAACCATTGTTTTTGGCATCTGTTGTGCATAATCTCTTTAGCTAAATCTAATAAATCCGTGTTTGATACATAGCAGGACTGCTTACCGGATCCGTTGTATTTTGGCCTTGTAGCTGCGGCCATACCGGCTTCCTGAATACTGGTTTCAGAACAATCGTAGAACACAGAGGTCACTCTCTATAACATACCATATGTATTTCAACTAAGAGATATCATGATTGTAGCCAAACATACGAAGCAAATTACCGGACTGCATTCCTTGCGAAACAAACCCTCACACACAGTTTCTCTATCTCCATTTAACTAAAACAATACGCATAAAATATAAAGAAGGCAATGAGAGGTTTTTTTTCCTGACTGACCGATGAGATAATTAAACCTAACACGAATTACTATCTAGAATTAGTCAATATTATGCCGAACTTTTCACTCACGTAAAAGCATTGTAAGTAAAAATCAAACCATCAGTTGTAGTTTGCGAATCAATTGCAAACCAAGTTGCTCCAGTGGATAAAGATCATCTATTTTCAGAAGTCATTCAGAGTTGTATTTATATTTTTCTCATAAAAAATATATATCGTGCTAAAAAGTACCGTAGTTTTATAAAAAATATGAAAACGCAAAGGATAATAAAAGGAAGAATTTCGGAAAAGTTAACTCACGGCTCCCCGATTCCATTGCAATATTGTAAAATGTGAAAAGACATGACTTTATTCTTCCCTTGCAACGTTAGTCCATTCGTTTGTAGTAGTTTAACAGTATATAGTAGAAAGTACATAGTAAAAACGACTCGAAGCTCTGCTTCCGTACAGATTTCGACCGGTTCGACCAAACTTCAAAAGGGGTCACTACAAAAAGATCGGATTTAAAAACAGGAAATTGGCCTACACTGCTCGCCGTGGGTTGAAGTAGTTTGTGCGGGAAAGTGACGTTCGCTGGTTGCAACAGTAGCAGTCGTAGTAGTGCTGTTTGGTGTGTACAAAGTAGTAGACAAAGGCAGCAGCTGCCCTCCGACTCCCAGCGAACTTATCGACCCGTTTCAACGTCTCGCCGATTGCTTTGGGAAACCATCGCAACCGGTGGGTTGGAAGCACCCGTTCGCTGTGATAGAGTCGTTTGTTCCTCGCCCTCCTCTTGATTGGCTTCCATTTCTAGGATCTTTTGGTGTTGTTCTGTAGAAAAAATAAAAAAAAACAAATTATTAGAACACATTGCAACATAATCCATACCGATGAAAACTCACTTGCTAGCCGGATCATTATGGTACCCCACCAGATTGCCCAACCCCAACCGACGACACAAAAGATAATCGTGAAGCATTGCGACACACCCACGATGCAGTTGATGATAAACGAACCGATGCGGCCCTTAATCGAGTCGTACTGGGAGAATCTCGGCTTTCCGATGCATAAACAGAGCCCTCCGGACAGGATGGTACCCGCACCGGGAATCAACACGTTCAGAACCTGGAAAAGTAAGTTAAGTTTTAACATGTTAACACATAAAGATACATCTCCCGTCGATCTGGTTTAGGTTAAGCTACTTCGTGAGCAAATAAAGATGCCATATATAGTAACACGATTCAATGTAGAAGTACCCTTTTATAAATGTTTCGACATATGTAGTTGCACTAATACATGCAATGTTTAATCCGTCCGAAGAAGACTCGGTCCCCCGAGTACACGGACGAGTAGATAGCGATGGTGAAATCGCGGTGCCGGTGGATGACGAAGAACTATCGCGGGACGTCGTTCGTGCTGGACGACGAAAGTTACTTTTCGCTCTCGAAGACCCACATTCCAGGAAATGATAGCTAGTATTCCAACGACAATTTGAAAAAAAGTGTACATCGTTATATCGGACTTTAAAGCCGTGGTTCAAGCCCAGCGGTCTGGTCATCAATCAACATGTGTACCAGGAGGAGTGTCTTGAGAAAATTCTTCTGCCGTTCTTAAAGGAACATCATTCGGATGGAAAGTACGTCCTCTGGTCGGACAAGGCATCTTCCTATTATGCCAAGAAGACGCTGGAGTATCTTGAGCGGAAAAATATACCGTAAGTGCCGAATGAAAGCAACCCAAGCAACTTGTCCCAGTGCCATCCCATTGAGGATTTTTTCGGCTCCCTTAGTGCCGTAGTGTACAAAAATAATTGGCAGGCCAAGGATTCGAAGCAGTTGACTACCAGGATTCGGAATTGTTTACGGAAGATGGACGTCAGTGCCGTCCACCGCCCTTGTGACCAGGGCCCCTTCTCCAATATTTATTGACATTTTTTAAAGAATAAACATTATGTTTTTAATAAAAAATACTGAATTCGTTGAAAAAAATTATTTTGTTTTTTAACTTAAAAAATTCTCATTCGTTATTGAACACCTGTTAAAGGCAGGTTAGATCCCTGATCAGCACGCCACAGTGTCTTTTCAACAAGTGCAAGAGGTTTTCGAAATTACTATGCACGGTTCTCCCAAAAATAAGTTTTGTTGGAACGACAAGTTCGTTGATTGTGCCAAAAGTTGCGGTGTTCGGTTGAAGCCCAAGACCGGATCTTTCTCTTTATCCAACTTATTGAAATTGTCAAAGCAGGCTTAGTACCAACAAAGGCAATCCCAAACGAGGCTGCTAGTATTGTCAATGCTAAGTTATTCGAATTGAATGCTGGATATAATCACTAACTTAGATCGTTATCCGAGCTAAGGGCCTTGATTGCAGCATGATTATCGGAGCAGAAATTTGTAACTTTACCGGGCAAACTCTGTTTGAGAGCCGATTATACCTCGAATATAATTGGGAAGACTTCTGCATGAAAAAGTTACAGTATCTACCTAGCGAATGATACTATTCCAAAACCATTTTATGACAATAGACACCATTATTAGAACTTCTCTTTATCGGAGAGCAGTCAGTGTAACATACCACTTGCGCTTATTGTTTTCTTTCCATATAGCCAGACAGCCACTCCTTTCGAAAAAGGAAACTACGCACGGAATGGCCTGGAAGCTGTTACTGTTCCAAAGATCAATAATCTACAGTCTGTATCCACATGATAGCGCTTCTTGTTTGAGGTGTATGCGTAACGGTTTGATATTTAGAAGAGCCTCCAGTTGGTTATGCTTTAATTGGATAGTTACCACTTCCTTTCTTTGCCATCACACAAGACATCCGTATGACAGTATTATTGGATGCACAATTGTCGCAGAAACCCAAAAGGTGATAACAAATCCAACAGATGTATTTGAGTTTGAGACTTGAAGTTTTCCCGAAAGGTCATCTGCACTGCCCTAAGGCCATGCACGATTTCTTGTCTCTGAACTCAATGTGAGCAGATCAGTTCAGTTTGAAATCCAACATAACCCCAACGTACTTGGCATAATTCGCACAGAGTAACTCGGAGTCAAAGAACTGCAAGGGACGAGTCCCGGTTATTATTCGCTTCCTCGTGAAAAGAGCTGTTAAAGTTTTGTTGGGATTAACCGATAATTTAACTTGTCGACACCACTTTCCAATAGCTCGTAATGCGTGTTGCGATGCAAAGTTCAGTAATTAGTATTTGACAATCAAACCATAGGTCGGAAATCCAAGCTCGTCGTGTTTCCTCATGAAGCTGTCGGCAACCAGGTTCTATAGAAAAGATGTCAAAATGCCACCCTAATAACAGCCACAAATGTTCAACTTATTTATCTATGCCTGTCTTAGTGACGAGTAAAGAGTGCGGTTACTAAGCATTGCATCAATCCGACCTGACCTTTGGCAATAAATCTAACAGTTATATCTCATCATGTTTTTAGGATATACGTAGTAGCAAGACTGCAAAATCCTTTTCAAGACATTTGAGAATATCCAATCCATTTTGCAGCAGTTCGATGAGGATTCCATTTTTTCTAGGCGATTGGTATGGACCAAAGCTGTCTTGACTGATTCAGTGGAAAACAATGTGCATGCTAACGCCTACGAGTCCGAATGATTAGAATGAGATATGTGAACATTGTCCAGCTCCGGATCGATACAATCTAGAAAGCGTGTGTTGAAAAGACACGTTTTTCGTCTGTCCCACAAACATCTCCCTTTTTAAGGAGTTAATTTGTATAACTCTTTCGATTTTGATGGAGTTTTATTTAGCCTGCTAGCCTTGTTCAGGCTAGACACATTAGTGTATAGGTTTTGTCAGCAAACCTCGGCAGATCTGAGATTTATCTTTTAGGCCATACGAGTTGACCTAAAAGCACCCGAGTCATCAGTCTGACGCCGGTTCCAAGTTGTTTCTAAATCCCTTGTTTTGAACATCAGTCTTTGTTTATTCCTTTTTCAAGGATTTTTATGGATTTGACCACTGGAAAACAGACAGAGAAAGAATGATCGGAACGGTGAGAATGAAGAAACGGTGAAAAGACATCTTTTTATTGGAAACATTGAGAAAAGATATGTCCTCAAGCAGGAATCGAACCTGCGATTTCCCAGTCTCTAGTTAGGTGCGTTAACCACTCCGCCATCGAGGAACTGTGATGATGTCATCACATATTCCCAACAGTATCGTGATCACCGCCACAGCCTCCAATACCTCCTAATTGACTTATCGACTCCCAATGTCTCCTGTAAGCAGATCGTCACCTCTCCCTCTCATCGATCGGGCCAAATCTCTCTCGTTATCTATTTTTTGGTCCAGTGGACTGCGCTCAGGCTTGAGATATTTATTATCACTGGTCACCCCCTTAGCTGACTCATAGTGATGTCTGATTTTTGCAAATAATCGATTATCCGTTAATCGAATAATTTTTGAGAGCTTGATTAATTCATTCGATTAATCGACCAATATAATCGATTAAAATCAATAATCGATTACTTAGTAAATTCTAGTTTGTCAACCAAAAAAAAAAGGTCGCTCGACACATTTTGAAAAATTGGGAGAAGTTTGGTCATATTTTTTTGCCCTGCGACTTTCATTTTCAATGCCACCCTTCATTAATTATGCTCTCGATTAATTGATAGCAGCTACTCGATTTGCTCGATTATACCGAAAGCATGTAATCGATTATTGATTTTTCGATTATTTTAGAAATTAATCGATTATTTGCGTTAATCGAGTAAAAAAAGACATCACTACTGACTCAGTCGCCGCCAGACTTTGATCACGATACTGTTGGGAATATGTGATGACATCATCACAGTTCTTCGATGGCGGAGTGGTTAACGCACCTAACTATAGACTGGGAAATCGCAGGTTCGATTCCTGCTTGAGGACATATCTTTTCTCAATGTTTCCAAAAAAATGATGAATTTTCTCCGTTTCTTCATTCTCACCGTTCCGGTCATTCTTTCTCTGTCTGTTTTTCAGTGGACTTGTTTTTAAATCCTTTTTAATTCATTGAAATTCAGCCATTCATTATCTTCGTTTAGTTTTTGAGGCAAATAAAATTTTGAGTGCTCTCCCAAGACTAGCGTCCTTGGCGAGAAATTGTTTAACGTATCGGTATATATCGGCGCTGGCAGCATTGTCAATGAAAATGCAACGGTAGAGTACTAATCTGTAACTGTATTAGTGTGTTCAACGGTTTGTTTTCCTCCACCTGTCATACATGGAGGAAAACAAATCGAAAATAACTTTTCGGTCGGATTATTTTCATGATAGAATATGACCAACCGGAATTGTACGTCCCCCGAATAAGTTTTACACCGACATACAGCATTTTAACACCATTATAGATACTTTACGAGAGCTTATTCAAATGTTTAAATTCGCTGACAGTTTTATATATGACAGCTGGAAGAAAACAAACTCCCAAGTAGTGTGAGTGAAATCGTTTGCATAGAGTTAAGTGTCTGTAAGGCAATCTAATCGGGTAGTAATGTTTACTACAATGCTTGAAAGAATACTTCGATATAGAGCACCAAGAGAACACTGCCGGTTTTATTTGTAATATCATTCGTAGTCAGGTGTTTGAAGGTGATTAACGAGGCGTTTTTTTAGGAGACTACTTGAAATCAGTTGACGCTAGATGTTTTAAGGCGACGAACGGATTTTTTCGGGAGACTATATGTGTGGATCGGTTAACTGAGCAAACAATTTATTAGGGATTACACCCTGCTTCTATCATACCATTCATATTTCTTCACCAACCGTTATATTTATTTCCGATGGTTGTAAACTTGTAACAACGCCGAAAAACTCGATATTCGAAAGATTCGATCGTAAATCATTCTTGTTTCACTGTTGTTCGTTTTATGTAAATTCTAGCCACAAATCTGTACATGCGTGGAATCAGTAGACGGTAGGTGTTTGATGGCGACGGGCGGGACATCTATTAAGGAGACGGTATATCAAGACCAGTATACTGAGGAGGCAATTTATGGGAGCGGTGAACTGGTTAGATGAGTACGGTGCATATCATTAAATTGGAATTAACATGAATTAGCATCCAGCAATATATATCGAGTAACGACAGGCGATCACACTTTTGCTTTATTATCTCCTGACTCGATTTTATATTTCCTATATCTCCTCTAATTTCTGTCCCACCATTCGTATTCTTCAAATATTCACTTTGCGTTGGGTTCTAAGCCTGCGAATAAAGGAGTTCTTCTGAAAAAGACCAGTGGATGAAATGGATGTTGAAAAAGAAAATTACTCTAAAGCTTTCGAAAAAAAATATTAATCCGTTATAGATAGCTTGACAGATAAACGCAGAATAGGGATTCCCTGTCTGAAGCAAACAACTGACATTACTGACGACAAGTCTTATATAGAGGACAACCGTGTCTACATGTCCGTTAACATAGTTGAGATCGACGGTGTGGTTGCTGACAGTGTTGCCACAATTAAATCTGTACGGAAGTTGAAAAATCTTTTCAATCTGTACATTTCTACAGAAAAATCTGTACTAGATTCTGTACAAAAACAATAAAAAGCTTATTTGAAAAAACATATTATTTGATGTACATATTTTCAAGTCGGGCTGGCGAATTAAGATTCGATATGCGACAAACTTGTTACAAATCAAAGGAATGATGTCTGAATGAAGGCCGAGCAGATCTGCGCGAATTGTCTACTTTTGCTGTGGCAAGCACCATTTAATTGGCTGCAAACAGATTCCTCATATCTCGCATTTTAATGCCGACAGCTCCAGCTTAGCTTCTCGCCGTAATTTTGTCAGAGGCCTAACTCAATATTTGCCGGCTGTTTACTGGGTTTGCAGTGTTAAATTATTTTACGCTGCTGTCACGTTAAAAAAACTTGTACCAATGTGTACTTTTTTTGCAAAAATCTGTAATCTGCACGGTACATAATCTGTACCAAAAATACTTAAAAAATCTGTACCTTTCTAGATAAATCTGTACTTGTGGCATTACTGCATGGGGTGAATAGGGTTGGCGGTTTCAAGAACCCCTTTCTCCAGTAAGTAAAGATTTTGAAACATCCCCTTGTGTGGGGACATCTGTTATTGCTTCTAAAAATTATAGGCAAATGAGATTCCTTGTAAAAGCTATTATTTTTTTAAGAGGCCAACTCGAGGAAGCGCTGGCATAAAGCTGTAGAAAACCGCTCCTGGTCTTGGAAATTTGAAATAAAACGAGGAGCTCACCTCAAAAACGAAAAAAATCCAAGAGGCTCAACATTCCAACCAGAGATGCATCTTAGTGCAGGACTGGTTGGTCTAGGTTAGTTGCCGAGAACGTTATGGTTTTGGGGAACTTCTTTCAGCACTGATGAGACTTCAATTCTCACGGTACGGGGTGGATTTTCTTGACGATGATAAACTATCTAACTTTTTTATGATCTTTTCTACAGGCCAACTTTCGAGTAATAATTTATGATTTATCTTCACTTATTTTATAAAACAGATCAAGATCTCAGTGCCTCTCTGAGGGTGGCGCCCACACTTAGGGACATCTTAAGACCACGCAGCACAGTGGCACGCACGACTTAGAACAAAAGGTGGATTAAAGTCGAAACTTTACCGTATCGGCTCAAATAGGACGGTTTTATGTAATTTTTGTACGCTGAATTCGTTTTTAAACAAAAAACCGATTTAATCCACCTAGCAGTGAGATGAGACATTTCTTACACATTTCACTATTGGATTAATTTGCAGAACTCACGAAAAGTAGGCACCCAACTAGAGGTGGGATGAAAACAGTTTCTAGTCTTGCACGAATAAAATCTCGAATAAACTGAATAAATTATAGAAATCAACAAAACGACCGAAATAAAAAAGTAAAGTAAAAAATGAAACAATAGGTTTTTAAATTCATAAAATGAGTAGAAAAATGAATGGAAATCAATATTATAATATACACGAATCAAATTAGATTAGGTTATTACATAAAAATTAAGATTATATTTAGAAATAGTTATAAGATTAATAGAATAAATTGACTCATACTAACAAATTGAATGAAATAAAACGAATGACTGAACATGAAATGCATAAAATTAAAGATATGAATTAAATGAATGAGATAAATCAAATGAATCAAATGAATCAAATGAATGAGATAAATCAAATGAATCAAATGAATCAAATGAATCAAATGATTCAAATGAATCAAATGAATCAAATGAATCAAATTAATCAAACGAATCCAATGAATCAAATGAATCAAATGAATCAAATGAATCAAATGAATCAATTGAATCAAATGAATCAAATCAATCAAATCAATCAAATGAATCAAGTGAATCAAATCAATCAAATAAATCAAATGAATCATATAAATCAAATGAATCACATGAATCACATGAATCAAATTAATTAAATGAAACAAATGAATTAAATGAATCAAATGAATCAAATGAATCAAATGAATCAAATGAATCAAATAAATCAAATCAATCAAATGAATCAAATGAATCAAATGAATCAAATGAATCAAATCAATCAAATGAATCAAATCAATCAAATGAATCAAATGAATCAAATGAATTAAATGAATCAAATGAATCAAATGAATCAAATGAATCAAATGAATCAAATGAATCAAATGAATCAAATGAATCAAATGAATCAAATAAATCAAATCAATCAAATGAATCAAACGAATCCAATGAATCAAATAAATCAAATGAATCAAATGAATCAAATGAATCAAATCAATCAAATGAATCAAATCAATCAAATGAATCAAATCAATCAAATAAATCAAATAAATCAAATAAATCAAATGAATCATATGAATCAAATGAATCACATGAATCATATGAATCACACGAATCAAATTAATTAAATGAAGCAAATGAATTAAATGAATCAAATTGATTTAAGTCATCCAGTGAATACAATGAATCAAATTAATGAAATGGATCAAATGAATAAAAAGAATGGATGAACAAAATGAATAAAGTAAAAAATAAATGAAATGCATAAATAAAACAAACGAATCAAATAAACAAAATGAGCTGAAGTGATAAAATGAATAAAAAGAAGAAAGAAAATGAGGAGAATTAAATGCATTGATTAAAATGAAAAATTGAACAACAGTAAAAGGTTATAAATTAATATAAAGAAATAAATTGAATCAAATAAATTATTTGGATGAAATGATTAAAACTGAAAAAGTAGTCAAATTATTAAAATGGAGAAACTGAACAAAATGAATAAACTGGAAAAAATAATAAAATGCATACAATGAAAACAATGAATGATATGAGTAAAATGCACAAAAAGAATAAACTGATCAGAGTGATTCCAAAGAATGAAACGAATAAAATAAGTAAAATGAACGCAGATGAACAAAACGAATAAATGCGGAATGAAATAATTAATTAAAATGAAATGGCCATATATTTGAGCCAAAAACATTTTTGAATAAAGAAAATGAATAAACCGGATTGTACGAATTTGAAAACCATTGCATCAGAAAGTTTTGAAATGTTTTTAAAAATCCCATCTTCTGAGAAAAGGCTAATAAATATGCAATGGACTTTCTAGGGCTTCCATCTTTTTTGGTTTTATTCTTTTTGTTTTCATGCTTCTTTACTTGACGAATTCGAAGTTTACTTTTTGGTCACATATTCCCGAAAAAAGATTTATGTGCAGAACATAATTTACTGGTCCAGTATTTTAACGCGCAATTGAATATAGTGCGATTCGTGAATGAGACAGGTAGATATTTCAAAGTTTTTATTTGAAGTAAACAGTGTGAAATGTCTAGGCTATGTCGATTGCATAAAAGCCGTGTTTGTATTGTTTCGTTCGGAATTCTCGTGCAGCAAATATGGATAAATGAGTCCTATACAGACCAATATTGTGAAAAAAAAATGGTTCAAACTACTCAGTATATTCAAATATGGACGACGACAAGTTAGAAGACATATTGTAGTTGCATCCCCCATCGAGAGTGGGTACTTTGGGAGACTTCTTTTCCTGGATCTAATTTGTGGATATTTTTGGTCTTTGATCCGTTATTTTTCATGAAAGTTCGTACCAATACAACGAATGTGCAGCTGATACAACTTATGCTTCATTCGCCTACGCAACGTTCCGTCTTCCATCTGCACGCCACCATAGATGGTACGCAACACCTTTTGTTCGAAAACTCCAAGGGCGCGTTGGTTCTCACGAGCATAGTCCAGGTCTCGTGGCCGTAGAGGACCACCGATCTAATCAGCGTCTTGAAGATATTCAACTTCGTGCGGCGGCGAATTTTGTTCGACCGGAGCGTCCTCTGGAGTCCAAAGTAGACACGATTTCCCGCTATGATCCGTCTCTGAATTTCTCTGCTTTTATCATTGTCGTCGGTTACCAGTGAGCCCAAATACATGAATTCGTCGACCATCTCGATTTCGTCACCGTCAATCCGAACTCGGATGGGAGGTTCACATTGTCGTCTCTAGAACCTCTTCCTCTTATGTATTTTGTCTTCGAAACGTTGATGGAAATTCCAATCCTGCTGGCTTCAGCTTTCAGTCTTTGAGCATATATTTCATTCAAAATTCAATAGAGATACGAATAGTTTAAATATCGCACGTGGAATGTCTCTTTTGAAAATTTCCATCGTCAAACTTTCATATTAACCAGTTAAGCCAAATATTTTTCTGATATAGCCATGAATTTCGTTAATTATAGTGTAGATACAGGCTTTGAATACAATTGAATTAAAGTTGAGTTGATGTAGCAGCAGACAAAAATAGTTTTGTTTTCTCAAACCTTCGCAATTACAATTAATAAATATTTCAGATTGGCAGAAGATCTTATCACACAACTTAGAAATGCATACAGAAATAGCTAGATAGATGCGATAGAAGAGAGACAGAGAGAGAAAGAGAGAGAGAGCGAGAGAGAGAGAGAGTGAGAGATGGGAGGGGGGGGGGGGCGTGTGAGGAATGGCAAATGATGGTTAATGCAGACATTATTTTTATAGGTATATTATTATGATATATTGATTCTTACATTCTTATCATAAATAATGTAAGTAGTAATTTTTGTGCCATAACCAGTATAACCTAAATCTTGCAGAAGAGCTAAATTTTCGCTAGATTTTTGGGCTTCAAACCAGGCACGTAGCCAGAGGGGGGGCTAGGGGGCTAAAGCCCCCCCCGAAACTTTTCAAAAATAAATTTAAGAAGCAACATGTTTTTCGGTAACTCGTAAAAAAATTGTATCTTGTTTGGTTTCAACAAATTAATGGGAGAATGGTGAGGAAGATTGCTATTTCGAGCCACCGAAGACATCGGTCACGATATCTACTCAGTATGCCGAGTCTGATAACACACTTCCTTTCATATTGTGTGACTCGTCGGAAGAACAAAAGAAACTGTTACTTTAATTCTTGCTGGGGTGATCCGTCGGATGATTGAATCGTAGAAGCAAGAAGTGGTGCTCCAGCCAAACGTGGAGGCTATTGACTTCTGGAATATTTGCATAACCGAATTTCATGATGGGAAATATTTGCTGAAGGTGAAAATAGAGGTTATGCTTACGAACATCGCCTTTAACGAGTTCTACCTTGTCAGGCATTCAGTACTTATGTTACTCAACAAATTAGCCTATGCGAAACCAGTCATTTTGCAACTTGTAACACGTGGTTGATTCTCATATATATGGATGATGAGAAAATCAATGTTCGGCTACAAGATCTGATACCACTTACTTGAACCGCGGGCGAACGACCAGGAGGTTAAAGCCCCAATAAACAAACTTAACTTCTTTGAACCGTGGCCATTAAAAGATTCCTGTCACATTTGGAAAAAATTTATTATAAAGGACACTTCTAGGAATTAGACGGGTAGGGTCAGCTAGGATTTCGTCCTAGCTGACCCTGCACGCACAAAACGCAATGCGATAATATCATCATACACGTACATCTTTGCACATCCATAGTCTCCAATACGATTACCTGAAAAACAAACAATTGCCAAATTTGTGGCTGCTGTTCATATAGTATTGACGGCAAAAACTGCGTCTAGTATCTCAAAATTAACAGTCAGCATCATCATTGAGGAAGTCGACACTGGTGGCCCGTAAGGGGACAAAACAAAAATGAAATCAGATATTCGCGAACTGCCATGTCCATGGCAGTGACCACGATAATAATACGGAAGTGTACAAGATAGATATGAACGACCACCAAGACGCGGTTGGTTATGAAAAATATTTCTCAATCAGTAAACAGGTCAATCGCACGAGATCTGTTGGACAACCATTAGCGTTTTATCATTTTCATTGTTTACATCGTGGAAATATATTAAAGACTCAAGGCTTCATTTAGCTAATGCATTGAACCGACTCAAGTAAACGAATTGTATAATAAAAAATTAGAAGTTTCATAGAAAACTGAGTACAAAAACTGTCCCAAAATTAACATTTATCGCTAGTAATGGTATCTAACAAAACTCATTTTATGCTAGATATTGGCCTGAATAAAGAAAGTTAGTTAAATCATACGCAAATTGAATTTCTGTAATAGATTAGAGCAATGTGCGCTTTAATATTAAAAATATAAAATAAAAAAGTTGCGTTTTCAAATAAGCTTACCAAAAAAAATCACAATTTTTTTGTTATATAACTTATGAAATTTGCAATTACTTGAAACAAATTGAATTTTTTTAAGGCTGGACCAAATTTTTTATTTATTATTTTCTTTAAGTATTAAAATCGTGTTAAAAAGATTGTGTAAAAATTTGGCAGTGGAATTCTTTGCGAGATATTACAATTATAAACATAAAACATGGCAATTTTACACTAAACGCCCAGCGAAAGGCCTGTTATAACTGAAATGTCTCGTAACACTTCGAGTTCCATTCTGATTTTTTCACATAATCTTCTTAATATAGTTATGTAATCAAAATAATTTTGATTTCGGGGGACTTTAGAAAATATTTGCTTTTAACATGAGAATACCCCCAAAAAAGTCTTAAATTTGCAGAATGCGAGTCATTCCACGATTTACAACTATAATTTTAGTTCCCTTCAATTTTTTTGCACTCTTTAGCTGTAAATTATAGACACGATTTGTTTACTTTGGCTGAATTTGACTTTTTTTTTTTTCAAGTTATGAGTTTTTGAACTTTATAAAGTACTAGCTAATACCCATCGCACGTTGATGCGACTTTCAACGAAATAAAAGGAAACCATAATTTGTTCCGAAGCGCCTTCTTGTAGGCAGATAATCCCCACCAATAGCACACAAACACGCTCCATAACAAATTCCTACTATGCATAAATTTTTACGGCAATTGGTTAAGCCGTTTGGGAGTCCATAAATCACATACATACAAATATCGACTTTTAATAATATAGTGATTTTTTAAAGTTTTATAAATTTAATAGAATTGGACATTTTTCATTCCCTCCTAACTGAGAAACTATTAGAATTCTGGAAAAAAGCATTATATAATAAAAGCTGCGTTTTCGAAGATCTCGGCAGATTTTTTTTGTAATATTTGTTTTTGTTAAATAATTTATGTATTATGCAAATATTAGTAACAAATTTTTTTTCAGGGTGGAGCCAAAAAAATCTTTTTAGCTTTTTCAAATAATTTATAATTATATCGAGAAGATTGTGTACAAATTTCAGAAAGAAATTCGAGTATTTTACGAAATATTTCAATTACAATAGGCCTATCACTAGGCGTTTGGTGTAAAATTGCCTTGTTTTAAGTTCATAATTGTAATATCTCGCAAAGTATTTTGATATCCACTCCCAAATTTTTGCACAATTATTTTAACATGATTTTTAATATTTAAAGAAAATAATAAGTAAAAAATTGGTCCAACTTTAAAAAATTCAATTTGTTTCAAACAATTGCAAATTTCATAAGTTATATAACAAAAAGAAATTGCAATTTTTTCAGTAAGCTCATTGAGTACACAACTTTTTCATTTAATATTTTTTAAGTTATAAGTGATTGAAAAATATTCAATGTTATAAACTTCAAAAGTTCAAAAACTAATAACTTGAAAAAAATCATATTCAGCCAAAATAAAAAATACGTGTCAATTACTTTAACTAATGAATGCAAGAAAAAAAATTGGAAGGAATTCAAATTTTGAGTGTAAATCAGACGTGGAATGACCCATATATTTTGATCCTATTGATCACCAAAGATCCTCCTTCCTAACTGGGGTATGCCAAAAAATTATGTTAGCATGATGCATTAGAACTGGTAATAGTTACAGGACGCCAGATCAAGAAAATAGAAATCAGAAGATTTTGTGCAAATTTCGACATTCTCTTCGATCGAACATTTTATGGATATTTTTCTACTCATTTCGATTTAGCGTCATCTACACCTTTTAAACGTGTAGCTTAGAACACCTTGCGTTTTCCAGCACCGTCAAGGATTGTCATATTCGGTTAGCGCATAAATATTGAGAACTCTAGAATATCCATTGTTGCAACGAGACTAAATTGTAACTTGTAAGTAAAAATAAATAATAAAAATCAAATTAAACATCAATAATTCGTTGATGTACTATAGCCTTTCTTGTGACAAAGAACATGGATTGTCTTAGATTTGGCTTTGTTTTCATTAAGAACTTTTCAAAATTTCGTTTAGTTTCTAGTGACAATATGAAGTAATTAGAACTAAAAGCTTTATGCAGGGGCGGGTAAAGCGTAGTTGGTAAATTGATTACCTTTTACGCTGCTCATCACGGTTCGTTCATCAATCCCGCACATGTAGGGTTAGAAATTTTTCTAAAGAAATTTTCTAACCCAAAAAGAGGCGAATAACCATAAGGTTAAAACCTGTATAATCGAAATAAAAAAGCTTTATACAATAATTTTTAAGCCCCTCCCGAAATAAACTCCTGGCTACGGGCCTGCTTCAAACATACAGTTGCTTTCGGTGACGCCACAAGTATAACAAGTATATTAGAAATCTTTTATCTCACTACTAGGTGAATTACTTGTTGATCTGTCTATTGATATACCATCCAACATTTACCTCATGATTGAACGCAATGCCTAATCCAAGGAATACATACTAGAACTCACTGTTTCTTTATCAACACATTATTTTGTCTTTGAAGTGAACTTATATATTGATTTTTGAGAAATAGTTCATTTATTATAAAGGTATTTCACAAAATGTTCTCAACATCGAATTCCTTGAATCACGTAGATGTGTTTTCATACCCCGATATTCAAAATCGGTTTAGTTTTGCCCCTAAAACACCAGTAAAGCAATGCTCTGTATGAAACAATCTCATTTTTAATTAATGGAAATTGGTATGCGAGGACTAAAAATACAAAATGTCTAATATCTCCGCCGCTCGTGCACGGATTTAGACAATCTATAGCTTGTTAGAAAGGTATTTTTACAATTTGCATTGTTCGAAAGTTATTTGCAAAAAACCTGCTGTGTTTTGACAAAATCGCCCATATCTCAGAAAGTAAACAACATATCGAAAATCAAAAATAATAGTGTCAAATGGCAACGTTAGGCCTTTCATTTGAAAATAATTTCATTACGATCGGTTCAGCCATTGCTGAGATAATTACATGACATTTTGTACATACATACATACACACATACACACACACACACACACACACATACAGACATTGTCTCAATTTGTCGAGCTGAGTCGATTGGTATATGAGACTCGGCCCTCCGGGCCTCGGAAAAAGTTGTCAAAGTTTGAGCGAATCCTATACATTTCTTTTGTAAGAAATGTAAACATATTAAAATAAAACAAAAAAACATATCAAAATAAACATTAAAAAAACACATTAAAATAAACATTTACTATTCATTAGGGTGTCTCAAAAATATATATTTTATCGAAATTGTTCTTAAACTTTTTGTATATTAATTTTCGTAAGCCAAATCGGTTTTGATATTAACACTTGTATAAAAACCTTCATTAGGGTGGCTCAAAATAATTATTTTGTTGCTAAGGTTCAAAATATTTTTGAAAGAACTTTTTGTACGCTGAATTCCTATTTTGGTTATAAAAATAGAAATTAACTTTACTTCTTATTAGGGTGGCTCAAAAGTAAGTCTGCCTTTTGTCTTTTATAATGATGTTTTGAATAGTAATTATGTTAAGCTGAATCTATTTTCTATATTGAATTGATTTATATCTCATTATGGTGCTTCAGAAATGAATATTTAGTTTTCTCTGATCAAAAAGGATGTGTTCGACTAATTTTGGAACGTTTAATTCATTAGTGGGTTACTTGATATGAAAACTACATTTTCTTAAACTCTCAAAAAGGCAAGGGGTCTTAGAGGCCCGGATAGTTACAGTTCTCTAGTTCCAATCAACTTGTAATTTGAAATACATTTGAAATTGGTCGAGCGTTTTCAGGCTTTCGATTCTCTCGCCGATAAAACGACAAAAAGAGGCTTTTAGTTTCATTGGGTTGGCGATTCTTCATGAAGTCACAATTTCAGCTTGTCTTTTTGAGGGTTAATTTTCAAAACAAACATTTCGAGTGTCTTAGTGGAATGTTTAATTACATTCACTATTCAACGAGATGGTTAACGTTTTTTTTTCGCTGGTGTGTTTTGAGTTACTTAGATTGCTTATTTCATATCTTACATAAAAAAACAAAAACCCTTTTTTCGCGTATATGGTTCATTTAAAAATGGTCTTATTTTATTTGGATAATATCGCTTACCCTCAAGATATATCAGTGCCATACAAATTCGAATCGAAATAGTCTTGCAAAATGACTAGAACTCAACCGTGTTCTTTCAATTTGACAGTTACTACGTAAGTTAGCATGAAATAGTTCCACAAATATTTAATGACACATTACAATTGATTGAACATATTTACTGATTTTTTAACATTCTGAATATCTTCACCATCTAAAAACCATACTTCCCATTCGGCTCCTTACCCTTGATCACTGGTAAAACCCTCGTAGATCATGTTCTCATTGCTGTCTGAAAGTTGTGCATGTATTCGTGTCATTATTCTAACTATAAAGTGATTACAAATTAAATATCAGTAATAACCATGCGTCTCCATCAACAGTTTTTTTTTAAATTTTGACTGCTTATCGCAAGTTTTTGCAAAACTAGCATAGACTTGTTTTGAAGAGACAATTAAAAGCTTTCGAATGAGTATAGTGTGATCGCGGGCATCCACGGGCGTCGCATTAGAAGTTCAAATTCAATAAAAATTAATGACAAACAGACACGGATAATTTTGGTGCAGTAAAGCAATGCATAAAATCAAACGTGTCTTTGACAAATCAAAATTACGTGGTGTAGTATCTATGGTCAAATAATGTAAAAAACACATGAGTTATGTCCTTCAAAAAGCTGACAAAAGTTCATTTTACGTTCAAATCACTTAAAATATCGCAAAAATGTCCCTGATGGATCAGCTGATACGAGAAAAAGACTAGCGAGAATATCGCGTAACCTTCATATAGGGACTTAAGTTCGGGCTCGTTCCACTGTGCGCAGGGCTCCTGGACACTATTGAGCTAAGGGGCCTCAATAATTGAACAGGTATAAACAGCTATAGAGCAGGATGATCGAAAAATGATTACGCATTACGGAATAATTTTTACTCCATACCACCTTGAGACTTTTTTCCAAATTTATGCCAAATCAGTCAATCAGATCTCCACAAGCATGTGCCGTTGCTGATGTCCAAACGGCCTAACACACTATATGCGGTAGTAGGAGTTCGATCTCAGATGAGCTGCGTACAGTTTAATAGACTTAGTAACAACGCTATAGTCTTCCAAGAAAGTGAAAGGGCGAAGTGTAGTGCAAATATAACATTGTTGGTTCTGTGTCAGTCTGTAAAGTAAAGATGGTACTGTATGATGTAAAAATATATATTACGATCAGATAGGGACAGTTTGGTTTCGTTTATAACCCCGTTTATTGCCCAGTTAATGCGAAATTCTCGACAAACGTATGATTACGGCGTAAAAGCCAACTGTCAAAATTCTCTTTGAAAAGAAATTCCGGACAAACCGTTACTGGCTGAATACAGTCCACATCAGTAAATGAAAGAGAAAACTTTTCTCTTACGTTTACTACCAACGTTTGTGCTTGGTGAGTAACGGTTTGTCCAGAAATTCCTCTCAAAGTGAATTTTGACAGTTGGCTTATATGCCGTAATCATATGTTTGTCGAGAATTGTTTTAAAGCAAAATGTTGCTTTTGTTCCCGTAAGGGGGTCCTCATACATAATTGCGACAAAAAGTACCTAATGTTTAATAATTTTCTTTTTGAAGCAGTAAAATGACTTAGACATGTGCGCTATTCTGCAAATTGTTTATTAAGGTTTCATTTATAAAATAAAAAAAATTCGAGTGTAAGATGTAAAAAAATTGAAGCTTTCTCGGAACAAGATTTTTCGAATCTGCGGGCATTCTCGTTTTTCAATCAACTTCGGGTTTTGCCCGGCTTAAAGAAGACAACATTCTCGGGCGCTGTAACCTACAACATCCATGTTTTAATCATTAACGATTTTTTGCAGCCGGTCAAAGTGGAAAAATCATTCGAAAAAAGAAACTTTATTTTCAAGTGGCCGCCATTTTGTTTCTATATCGATTTTTTCATGTTTTTTAGGTTGGAGCGCCTCTACAGAATGTAATCTTCAAGATCGTTTTGGTTTGCTGCTTGTAGACGACGAATTGCGACCTGTATCGTGCCCGCAGATGAGGTCGGTTTTCAAAACACCTTTTGCTGGAGCCGCAATTTTGGACGCCATTTTTGACACCTTACGCTCGAAAATTTTTATTTTATAGATGAAACCTTAACATTTTGCAGAATAGCGCACATGTCTAAGTCATTTTACTTCTTCAAAAAAAAAACCAAACATTAAGTACTTTTTGCACAATTTTATAAGGACTCCCTTAAAAATGTTATTTTATAGTTAAAAACAAAATATAGGTTTACGTACCAAACAAAAATAGGCCAAACAGATTGGAAGCACCGGAATCGCTCCTCGCATCATCGATGAATGCTCCACCAGCGTCATGTCTATTTTCGGTCGCAAATCCTACAACAAGAATTACATCTGTTAACGCCCAAATTCCAGAAATGAAACTATTCCAACTTACTTCCGGTGGTATCGTTGGGGCGATGCTTTGCTTTTTGCTAAATGTACTGGTTCTTCGGCTGTTGTTGTCCCCCTTTTTAGGGCAGCACATGATACAGCAGCTCATGCAGTTGAAGCTGAAAGAAAAACGGCTCGTTTCTATCCAGCCACCCTTTTTTGGTATTATTCTAATCAAGACCCACCTTGACTTGACAGGCACCTTCTTCGGCTTTGGCTTCGGTTGCAATTTGGGACGCGTCCGCTTGAAGCAAAAGCAACACTTGACAGTCTCCATCTCGGCCGGTTCTGGCTGCATTTTGTGGCGCTCCAGCTGATCGTGACCCTTGCGGAAACGTTTACAGCACAAAAGCTTGTTCCAGCAGGACCGACATCGTGATGTTTTCTCTTCCGGTTCGCTGTCAATTGACGAACGGGGCTAGAATGAAGGTTTCAATCAAAGTACAACCGACAAATCGGTATCCGGCACCATCACAACTTACCACCAACTCCCGGGACTTGTTCCGTCGGCAACTGGCGCAGCAGCTCAACGATTGCCAGCAGGATTTCTTCGGTGTTGCTGCCGGTTGTGCTTCCGCCGGGGATGTTTTTGAACGACGACAACTGCGACAGCACTTCAGTCCCTGCCAGCAGGAAGTTTTTCTCTTTGCGTCCTCGGGTTTCGGCTTTGGCTGCTGCTTGTTCTGGTCAGCAGCTTTTCCCTTGCCACAGCAAGAACTACAGCCGAAGCACCGCTTGAACGGAAGGCACGTCTTGGTCCAACAAGGTGCGCAGCAGGCACAACATTTCGATTTTCCAGTCTCGTTAAACTCGTCACTGTTGGATAAAGGGGAGGAAACGAAGGGAAAGGTTTATTTTATTAACTGCTAACATTGGTCATTAATCATGTTGATATGAGTTTGCTACAGAATGCCGCAGAAAAGAAATTCAAAGTCATCCTTCAAGCTGTTGTTTAATGGGGAAAACACATGATTAATCTTAATTAGTCATGCCGAAAAAACCGGTGAAGGAAAAGCAAAGTTGCTCACTAACGGAAGGACACCAAACTACTTTTTTCCCAGATCACTCGTCAGTTTGCAGCGCATAGCAATTTCGATGTGGCAGTTTTATCTTTCTCGCGAAAGTAAGGTGTAAAAGCCACTCAATATTTAAAGATAATAATCGTCTGTGTTCGACGAATAAAGACAATGTATGATAGTGAAATTATATCATAGAGTGTGTATTGTAATTGTAAATACCGTAAACCGGGGTGACATTGATCATTTTTGGACGCAACACATTTTTTTAAGTTTAATATTTTTAAACCATGTACTGATGTATGGAGAACAAGATTGCATGGTTTTACCTAAAATTGTCCGCTTGCAGCTATTTTTCCTAGAATAATTTCAAGTTGAAGTCCGTTTTCGTATTCCGGGGTGACTTTGATAACCTACAGATTTACCCACATTAAGTTATTGATGTCAATGCTTTTCATTCAAATGTTTGTTTAAACTGTCTTTGGAAAGATACTCATTGTTAAATAGATGTTAATTGGTATTATACAAAGCATTTCAATATACTGTAAAATTCGAGTAACCATTTTCGTATAATTTGGGTCCAATTAGAATAAAAGATTCTGAAAACCTTTATAACTGCTAAAATTGTTTTATTTCAGTTCTTCATCAATGTACAAAAAGTTTCATCCATTTTAACACGTTGGAATATTGAACAATAAAAAAATGTTGCGAATTTTAGCTTGAAAAAATTTGAAATTATTGCCAACTAGTTTTACAAAAAATTGTATTTAAAATAAGCAAACTCCTAAAAGTAAATTTGGCACATCCCACTCTAAAGGAAAATAAAAACTCGCTTGTAATTTATTACTCTTGCTCAAATCTGAGATTTATTTGTTTTATAAAAAATAGACACTTTACGAAGCTTCGTAAAAATAAGGTTAACTCAAATTTCGGTTTTTTGTAGTTATTGTACCCAAATATCGAACAGTATAGTCAAAAAGTATAACAAATGAGTATTTTATAAGTTTAGAGTAAAAATCATTTCAAATTAAAATGATTCGGTAGACTATTCTGGTTTAATGAGCGATCTACGAAAAAAGTTTCGAGTGATCAAAGTCACCCCGATGATCAAAGTCACCCCGGTTTACGGTAGTTGGTTTCGTTCATTGCACGATCTAAAATAATGGCGACTTTATGGACGAAAATTTTCGTGATTTTTAAATATTTAGTGTACATTGCACGAAAGTTTCGTTAGTCTTACGATTTCATTTTCGTTCATCGAACAAAATTTTCACAGGTTTTTCCATCCGATCTTTAAGAATCGATGTTTGAAAACATCGATTTTTTACATAAAAGAGATTCTATTGAGTACTCAAATGATTGGGATAATTTTTGTTCGTGACATTTACGGAAAATGTTTACGGAAGTTACATGCACTCTCGCAGAAACCTTTTTTGTTAAGATGGTGGGGATTCTTTAGCAAAATCCGTGATTAGCGCCAAACAAAAGTCTTGGGTTATTTAGGAGTCTAATTTGTGAATAGCAACAATTTGCTATACACATCTTTCGTAGTGACGAGCTTTATAAAAAAAGGTGTTGCATGATCGATCTCTTAAATATTAAAAAAATCGATATTGTCAAACATCGATCCCTAAACATCGGATGAAAAAATATCCGAAAATTTTGTTCGGTGAACGAAAATGAAATCGTACAACTAACGAAAAATTCGTTCAATGTACACTAAATATTTGAAAATAACGAGAATTTTCGTTTAAATCATGAAAAATTGTTTCGTTTTCTACGATGTATTTCGTGCTATTGCGAAAATTTTCGTTCATCAAGTCGCAATGATTTTAGTTCATGTAATGAAAGCATCTAATCTATTTTTAGCAGCTCAATGATAAATTCGTCCAGCGATATTATTTTTTGTGCATATTTATTTTGGGGATTCTTGGGAAAAAATGTTCATATTACGAAAGATGCTCGTACATATTATAAAGACTTTTGTGCATTTTATCAAACTTGTAATGTAACATTTGTAATGAACCTACGAAAGTCGTTTCGTGTTTTCGAAAAACTCGTTACGAAAATAGAAAAAGTTTCCGTAGAACTACGACATCATATACCCGAAAAATTTGTATATTTTACGAAAGTTTTCTGTACGAAAGTTATTCGTAGCAGATTTACGAATATATTCTCCACGCAGAAGAATCAGGTATTTTTGAATCAACAAAACGTTTAGTTGCATCTAAATAGTGACGAATGAGTGTTTCAAACTGAACTAGGCGTTTCTCGAAAGCATGTATTTGGTTTAGTACAACAAATACTTCTGTTTGCATTTTAAATAGAAACATTGTGGAATCAAAATAAAATTTGTTAGATCTAATGATCCCTTTGAGTTGTTCTCTCCTTTGGTTGAAACCAAAGACTTGTTTTTGATTCATCGAACTTGTTTGTTCGGTTAAACTTATCATGATTTTGTTGTTTCAAACGAAATGTTTGTTGAAACTATTAAAAAGCCAACAAATGAATTTGTGGATAATTTCAAGAAACAGCATTGATTGAATCAAACCTGAATCTTGTTTATCACTATATCAAACGGGATAATTGCTATTTAAATTCAAAATTCGTTTATTTGGCCTGATTGTTTTTCTACGTGTCTCAGTGTAGTTGTTTCTTGAGATTCCATCATTTTTGAATGTCAGTTTTATTGGTTTTGGTTTTGAATTTTTTTCTAGATTTCTTGTACTGATCTTGTCCTACGCTGACTGGATTGCTTTCCTGAGCTCTGCCACTGATCGCGATGTTTATGGCATAGCTAAGCTGTATTCGTCAGTTGTAAAACTCAGGAGAGTAATCAAGATAGCGTAGGACAATTGAGATATCTGACGTTTAAAATACGCACACTGAGATCTCGCATTTTTATACTACCGCCCTCTCCCTAGAAGCAGTTTGTTAGCCTTCCAAATCGCTGTGTTTTGACATACAAGTGTTTTACAAAAAAGTTCATTTCTGATATTTTTAAAACTCCTGATAATGCAAGTAAAAATGTACAAAACCCTAACGTCTCAGGAAACAGGTTTGGGCTGCCACCACCCGACCCACTAAAATCTAGTGTTCTTGTCTTTAACCTAATTCCTCCCCGGTACTACCTTACGGCATTATTTCGGAGAGGGTTTTTTTTATGTGCATAGCACCCACACAGGCTGGCCATTTCTGCTTGGCAGTCGGAAAGCTGGCTGTAGGTCGAGACTTACGGCCCTATTCTGCGCGGCGTGTGAGGTGACTCGCGGCGAGTCACTCAATTCTGACAAGCGAATGCAGTGAGAGAAGTCACTTCGGATGAACACCGATGAACTCGCAACTGAGTGACAAGAGTCGATGCGCCGTGACTTTTCGAGTCGATACCGTTTACTCAAGTGACGGAAGTGCTAGACCGAAGAAAATTTCAAATTTGTTTCGCTTTCCATTTACTACGAACGCAAAACTCGGTTGAATTTGGTTTTTCGGTTGCAATAGGCATATAAGGACAGAAAACTATGGAGGCCAAAAGGTGAGTTTATTTGTACTCTTTTACGATTTCAAACCACTGTACAAACCATTTGAGAAAAAAAATCTTAATTGGTTTGCTGGTCGTCCGATCAAATTTTCAATCGAAGAAATATTTTTATTGCTTTCTAGGTTGAAAGTTACTAACCGGAAGCAATGTGGCCAATGTGGAAAAGAACCCAGCCAAAAATACGCAGAGGCAGCTAGTTGCTCAAAGGCTAAATACAATGAGGTGTGGAACTGCCTAAGTACGGAACAGCGATGCTACATGTTTTTGTGAAATGTCTGTAGAAGAATAATTAAAATGTCTGTAAAAGTCTGTAGAGGTTTGTGTAAATCCTATTTACACTAGGTTATTACTTTAAAAGTGGCTTGAAATTATTAAACTATTGTGAAGGAATCACTTGTATTCGAATCAAATTATTCTAGTATAATTTTGTTAAACACTGTTACTTTTTTAAAAGTCTGTAGATGTCTGATTACCTCTGCAGGAGACCATCAAAAGTCTGTAAAATACAGATATGTCTGTAAATCTGGCATCCCTGGTACGGAATTAAACAGCCTCGGTCCACCAATGCGTTCGTTAATGGAGTAGCATAAAGTACGTATTATTAAATATTTTGTGTGTGATACTAACGAAAGTTTGTCACTGTAGGTATGGACAGACTTCAAGTTAAAAACAAAGCGCAAACTTTCCCACAACCGTCTGGAATCGCGAGCTACGGGTGGAGGAACGCATAAAATGGCACATTTCTCGCATGATCATGGCTAAGCATGATCGTTTTAAAGCGGCCCAAGCTGCTCGATATGCTGCCTTGCGCAGCGCGTAGCCTACTGAGCGCCTCGTACCACCAGTAAGCTGGACGCCGTCTATTGCGAGGTTTTCGCAGCATTGTGGCGTCGCGAGCCATCGCATTCATTCTTGTTAGATCAACCGCATCCACGTTCTCGATCCCACCGTCCAGCCGAAATGCCTCAACGGTCTTTCTTGGAGGCATCCTCTTCCACTTTCGCTCGCCAGTCATCGTCCTCCGTGCTGCAGCAGGAATCCTTATACTTCTCGCATACTCTCCAATCCATGTTCGCCGTCAGTGAAGGGGTACAGAATGTGACGTCTCTCCGAAATATGCTAACGGAGGCTTTATTGGCAATGAATCATTGTACAATCGTATGTCTAACTTCGCTAGGGCTTCCTGCAGGATATACCCTCCTCTGTTGGTTACTCTACTGCTCCATTCCACAACCCAGGAGTTGAAATCACCACCAATGACTACCGACTTTCGGCTTGTTAACTGCTGTACTAAAATTAGGCTGAATAGTAGGGCATTGCAACAACTTTTTTTTTGAATTCTCAAAGGCCCCCCTCTCATATTGTGACAAATGTCAAAGTAAGCGCAGATACCAAATTTCACATCATTTGGACAATTTTAGACCCCCGCCCACTTCGCTTGAAATTTTTTGAAATTGGTACTATGGGAAAATATGGAGGAAAAATACATTAAATACTATAACTTTTGAAGTAGCAATCAGAAAATTTTAATTTATACCTCTTTTGAAAGGAAATAATCTTAGTATTTGAATGGAGTTATTTTTGTTTCTATAAAAATAGGGGAAAGTGGGGTACTGGGTAATTTTGGCCGCAAAATCCCATATTTTAAATGATTTTTCTGCTCCGTGATGCAAATCATACATATTTTGCAGTTTTTCTAATGTGAAAAAAATCTCAGAAATCGAACGGAACCCTTTTCACCCTAGTCCGAATACGAAAAGTTATGGTTATAGGGCTTTTTGTCATTAATATTAAACTTCATCATTTTCTCGTGCATATATCTCTATTATTCTTCACTCAATTTTATATTTTTTTTGTTATAAATCAATTATGTCCTTCTGATCGGGAAGCCCTTTCATTCAAGATCTAGCTATTAAAATAAACTATAAAAAGAACTGTTTAAAAAATCTGATCAATCGGCTCATCGGTTGCAGAGATATCGTGCGCATCACTAATGCTACTGTAAGGAAATGCTTCGGTACAACGGCCGGCAAATTAATCCATTTTTGAATGAAAATATCAACATTCTTTTGCAGTGTTTTTGGTATGGCTTGGACTATATACCTAAAAAAAATCCCGAAAACATATCAGTGAGCCTAAAGATATATAGTCCATTGATCTGCAAATCAGTTGGAAAAGCACAATCTGTATTCACTACTCACCCCAAATGTTTGCCGGTAAAGATATTTCCTACAGAATTTCATTCGAAGAACCTACGTCTTTTGGAATAAATTAAAAATCTTTTTTTCCCGGGATTCCCGAGAAAACTGAGTTAGTCGTATTTTCAAGGAAGCGTGAACCAGCGCAACTACAGCTTCAATTAATGGGTCAAACTATTGCTCAGGTTTCAACATTCAAATATCTCGGAGTCTGGTTTGACTCTAAAGGAACCTGGAGATGTCACATTAGGTATTTGAAACAGAAGTGCCAACAAAGGATCAACTTTCTCCGTACAATAACCGGAACATGGTGTGGTGACCACCCAGGAGACCTAATCAGGCTGTACCCAACAACGATATTGACGGTGATGGAGTACGGGAGTTTCTGTTTCTAGTCCGCTGCGAACATACATTTCATCAAACTAGAGCGAATCCAATATTGTTGTTTGCGTATTGCTTTGGGTTGCATGTACTCGACACATACGATGAGTTTAGAAGTGCTGGCGGGCGTTCTTCCGCTGAAAAATCGATTTTGGGACCTCTCATATCGATTGCTCATCCGATGCGATATCTTGAACCCGTTAGTAATTGCAAATTTCGAGAGGCTTGTCGAGCTTAATTATCAAACCCGTTTATGGCCTTGTACTTCGATTACATGACACAAAATATCAATCCTTCTTCATATTATCCCTACCGTGTCAATCTCCTACATGCTTCTGATTCAACTGTATTCTTCGACATGTCCATAAAAAACCAGTTTCTGGAATCCCGGATCACATACGTCCGCAAGTGATCCCAAGCGTCTTTCATAGTAAATTTCGAGAAGTCGACTGTAGTAGGATGTTTTACACCGACGGGTCCAGCCTCGACGGCTCCACTGGCTTCGGTATATTAAATCAAAACTCAATGATCCTGCTTCAGTTTACATCGCAGAACTTGCTGCTATTCAGTATACTCTTGGGATCATTGATACTTTGCCCACCGATCATTACTTTATTGTCTCGGATAGCCTCAGCTCAATCGAGGCTCTCCGTTCAATGAAACCTAGAAAGCACATTCCATATTTTCTGGGGAAAATCTGGGAGCGTCTGCGTGCTTTGTCTGTAAGATCGTACAAGATTACCTTAGTTTGGGTTCCCTCGCATTGCTCCATTCCAGGTAATGAAGAAGCGGACTCTTTAGCTAAGGCGGGTGCTTTACCTAAGGTATCAACGAAACCTTGGTTCAGGGGAATGGATGTGGGTCAAGATTTTATTCGCGTGATGTCTCGGCTCATGTCCAATCACTACACGCTGGGTGCTCATCTCCGGCGTATTGGGCTCGCGGATAGCGGTATCTGCGCTTGTGGCAATGGTTATCACGAGATCGAACATATTGTCTGGGCACGCGCCAAGTACTGTTCTGCCAGAGCTCAACTATTAGATTCTCTTCGGACCCGAGGAAGATCACGCAATGCCCCGATTCGAGATGTACTCGCAAGTCGCGATCTCCTCTATATGTCCATTTCCATTTACATTCTTAAAAACCATCAATATCCAGATTTAACTGCCCCTATCTTTTTTTCTTATCATTCTCAGAAGTGTCCCCTTTCGCCTACCGTTCCCCAACGATGGTTTGATGCGACTCCAAGACGAGACAAAACATTTGTCGAATGACCCAACAACACGAAACCTACAGTACATCACACGCGCAACGCGGTGTGTTGCCGATCCGCATCTGAGCCGTACTACGAAGTCCTTTGATGGAACCCCTGCCAGCTCGAGGACGACTGCCCGTCGTCCCAATACATGATGCATCCATCCGAATCTGAAATCCTTGGCGTTGATTCCCGATGCCGGAAACTGAATGTTTATATCTACCCCCTCCCCCCTCTGCCAGCCTTGTCCACTGTCTCTCCCATGTCTTTGATACACAGATGTAGGACTTCCCCCCCCCCTTCCTCCCATTGAATATCTTCCCAAAACTTATGTGCGCCCTATCTTTAGTTGATCAATATTTAATCTCGTTAAGAAATACTTAACCCTCTAGTTCCCAACACCGCCTCTAGGTGGTCTCTTTAAAAATCTAAATAAAACTTCTAAAACATGATTGCATGTTGTCATCCGCACTAGCATTTCTTCCCAACGATCACACCTTTCATACACACACATTGTTTGAATAATCGTAGCTTTCTGTTAAAGGCAATTGAAGCTGAAAGTTTAAAATTCGATGAAAACGTGGAAAAAAACTATTTTGTGTTTAGTGGTAATCTTAATTAAACAAATTTTAACTATTACTAGAAATTTTAATAACTAAAAAAATATTTTTGAGTAGCCTGTTAGTAGCATTTTACTGTAGGTGTGAATTGGTTTAGTGGAATAATTCGGAAGTTTAGCTTTTTTGGTAAAACACTTTGCCCGCCTAAAGGCGGTGTTGGGCACCTGGGCAAAAAAAAATTTCAGTCTTTTGTGATTACTTATTGTACCGAAACTAGCTTTATGTGCAAGTTTAGCTGAAAAGAAGCATGTTTTAAAATCTTTGAGTGAATGCTGCCGTTAGAATATGGATGTCCTTATCATTTAATTATATTTAGGGGAGTCTGGGGTAAGATGGCGGAATCTTTTTTCTCCTTTTGTATTAGAAATATGCCGCTGTTTATAGTCCTGCACTTCAAGTACTGTGTAATACATTCTTCCATGTACTTATGTTGCATTACATTCTGTTTCGTTCACGTTAAGCGTTAAGTTTTCGAGCCTATTAGAGTGAAGAGCCCATTTTAGTCGTATTACGGAACGTGCCTCACCATTTCAATACTTACTCGGAATACAATTGATGCAATGCGTATGAATTGACACCAGTATCTTTGCTTTCCCATGCGTTGAACGAAGATGGCTAGCGCTGCTCTAACCACCGGCTTCACATGGTTAGGGCGAAAATAGGCTCATTACCCTAGGGGAAGTCTTTAAATTTCAGCATTTTTATTATTAAAGCTAGTTCAAAGCTATTACACGAATGACTATATTTTTCGATAGCGCACGAAAAGAACTTTCCGTGGCCGTATATACAATATACGCAACCACAAACAAAATTTGTTCTTTTTTGTTTGTTTACTTCGGAATTTCACCTGAAGAATCTCGAAATTCTTTTTTACACAATCTTCTTAAATTAAAAAAATAAAACATGATAAGTGAAACCATCGCCAGCAGATACTGGTCTCCCCTACTATAAATTAGAAGTCAATAATTAAACAACCAAAGCACTAGAGAAATACTCCTTAACTTTGGTAATTTGCGTTCTGATGGAGTCCAAAATATAAACCATCTGAATTCGCTTATGTTGAAGCAACTAGAAGAAAAAAAGTTTTTGTTTTTATTCGCCCAGGGGCCCAATACTGCCTCTAGGCGGCCTACTTATTTTAAGGCTTTAATGAAAAATCCATTGCTTACATGAATTATCAACACTATTTTCGTTTTTCTCATCACGAAACCCACATACAAAAGTTTTTTCAAGCCAAATAAAAATTTGGGCACTGGAGGGTTAAAATAGCCCTAATTAATCCCCCCTAATCTTAATAAAATTGAACCGCTCCCTCGAATTATTTCTAGTTAATAAGTTAATTGTAAAATGTTCCGCTTAGTTAATAATTAATTGATCCAACAATCTCCCTTCTAAAAATCATAAAGTGCATTGCTATACAAAGAACACACAAAATCACCCGTCCCCTTAATCTTACGAATATTATACTATCCCCTCTTGTATATGTGTAAGTTAGTTGTAAAGTTTTTTTAGATTCATTATAAAAAAAAACAAAATAATATTGAAATGTGTAACCCCCTAGTTTTAATTTTTTCCCTTTTTTATATTTCGACTATGTTAGTCACATATTCTTTTTTACATTTTAACGACATTCAATTAGCTAGAGATTACTGGGTAGGGATAACTTATGAAAATTGGAGCCATAGTACTCAAGTGAGAGCAAGGAAGTGTGAAGTATACAGATCGGAAAACTAGAAGTGGCAGGGTCATTACAACCCTAGTTTTAAGAAATTCAAAATGTAAAACAATAAAAAATGACACCTTTAAGCTAATGCAAACGTGCCTTATCAAATAAACGAATTGAATAAAATATTCCAGAGTTACAGTCACATCGGTTCTTCGGTGATGACTGAGCCGATTTTCACAAACCAAGTGGGCGGTATAATATGCAGTTGGATATTGCAACCCTCCCCCTCTGACATGCATTCCTTTCATCAACACCGCATAAATTAAGTTGTGTTTCGAATTCATCTCGTCAGTAACTAGCACCAATGTACCACGCGCTTTTGTTTTCTCCTTCATACCTTCATAGCAAAAAAATGTGGACACCTGTACATATCGAATTGAAGTGTTTTGTACAAGACACCACCATGATTTTACGAGCGAAATAAAATCAACCAATGAAGCCCTGAAGTGAGTCGATAGTTTGGATAGATGTGCCGTATTGTTACCTTGGTCGTGTCTTGTACACAATCATTCATTTTTTTTATTTTTTACATCTTGTAAATGTATTAAATGCCCACGGCCCCGTGAAGCTAACTAAAAAATTATACACTTTTGTGGGATTTATAAAATGTTACCATAACACAAAATTATGACATATGCACATTCATTTCGAATGATAACGTAAATTATTTGGTGATCAAAACATTAAAAGTTGTTTTTCTTGCAATCAATAAAATGACACTTTGTCCGATCTGCTTTAATACCGACCAGTTGCATGAATAAATCGGTTTTTCGCAAAAGATTCGTCCGAGAAAATGATGTTCCTTACATCACGCTATAACAGTAAAAAGTGCTGTCCCTGACGAATGTCCTTCTACTGAGCTGTACAAACAATTTGTCGGTCAAATGAAAATTGTTTCACTTTCAACAGTCGTAGGACTATAAATTGGCCGCAGTGCTGACTTTTTGCTTCCTACAAAGTTGCCTGATTCCTGCAAAACTTTGTTGAGTAGTTGTGGCAAATTTTGCTACTGCGGAAGTGGACATGTTACCGCAGCTGATATATTTCTCGGTTTTATTTAATGATGCCTTATCATGCGGTACTCGTCAGCGCGTAGACTTGTGACTTGTGGCTCCTGGTGTGGTTTGGTCGGGGAATTTTGCTTCATGCACCGAAAGGCTAAACGGATGCAAATGTTTAAACCGTTTCACCTTTTCAGAATTACATGGTGACCGAGGACAGCCAAATAGTGTTTGGAGCATGTTTTTTCAGTATAGGAAGCTTGGGTTAGTTGTACCAGATAGTTTGTAAAATACGGAGAAAACCATTTTTTAACAAGTTCAACGGAAAACAGATTGAAAAGGAATTGCCAAAACGCTGATAAACGGGTGATGCGAAAGTTAATGACTTTTTGCTTGAACCCGAACCTGAGTCCGGATCAAACCCCACCCGCTGTCAGTTCTTATATTTGCCAGCAATTGAGGTTAGTATCTGTCACCGTTTCACTTCAAGTGAAAACAACATAATACTCAGTTATCTTAATTATTAGCTTTCTCGACACGAATTAATCTATCTTGTCGTACTGAAAAATTACAACAATGATTGAATATTTTATATTTGTTGATTGCTTTACATATCTCTTCTGCAATTTGTTCTAGAATTTAAGTTATTCTTCTACGCTTCCCTCACTATCGAATGATTTTTGACTACTCGTTTCAATAAGCAAGTCTTTAGGTCGATTGCGCTCGGACTCTAACCGTTCCAATTTATCCAGTCTGTGATTACACATCGCAATATAATCGGCCATCTTCTTCAACTCCATCTCTTTTTGGTCGCATTTGATCTGTGGGGAAAAAACGAAATAGTTGAACTGTTCGGTACTTATTTTAACCTCTCTCTACCAAAGCATCGTCTAATCGCTCTTGCAGTTGCTCTTTCTGCAATTGCTGGTTAATCAACTTATTCTTCAATTTAAAAAGTTGTTCCTGTCCGATTTTTGCCCTTTGCAATTCTTCCATTAGCTTTCGTCTTTGTTGTTGCATTTCATCGTAACGACACTTGTAGATGCAAAGTTCTGCCTTAAGTACTGCACAGGTATTCGTCTCCGTATCACCACAGGCACCATAGTCAAACTTTCTCTTTGTATTGGATGTGTTTTCGTCGTACATTGCCTGCAGTTTGCATCGAAGGCTTAGATTTTCTCGCATCACACAATCATATCTGTCAGCTTTGTACTTCAATGCACAGATCGTTTCCTTTAGGTCTGCTAGTTCTTTTTGCTGTAAATCCGGATCTATTACTACCGATTGCTGCTGAATCAGAATTAATTCTCTCTCCTGAACGCATGTTTCTGCAATTTGTTGAACCGATGCCAATTGCTGTCCGAGATCTCGACCGCTTTCTGTCAAGTCATGCACTTCAGATTTCATTTTCTTCACTTCATTCATCAGACTAAGCACATAGTCTGCCAGTTCATCAGTGCTCAATTGGAGCAGGTACTCCCGGGTGAGTTCGTAGTCACCATCCGGCTGTAAGTTTAATATGAGAATGCGCCATTGAAAGCCTATGTTGATGGATCTTACCCTCAACAGCAACCTCCGGAAACGAGCTTTGTGCACCACGTCCATCATGAACTGTGACATGAGCAGTGGATTCATCGCCCAAGCCCTCAAATCGGTACAGGATTCATAGGTTTTCAGCTGACAATCGCTACGTTTTCGATCCGGCAGCAATGGTTTCTCATTTTTAAACGGAACATGGAGAAATAACCTCTGCGAGGAAAACGCCATTGATTGGAGCTTTGCAACTAAAACTTAAAAAGTTTCTTTTTAATCTTGTACTAAAATTTGGCGACCATAACAAAAAATTTCCGACCGAGCGAATTTGCACTATTCTAATTGCGACGTATTCTCGACTTCTAGTCTACTGTGAACTTGTCAGCGCGCAACAGATTGGAATTTTTTTGTAGGTTCGCAAATCGTCTAGGATGCAGAAAATTTATAACATTTATACAATGTGTGCTCATTTGATTTTTGGATCATAGTCGCTCTAGTTTTGCTCGAAACTGTCATTTTTATATGGAATTTGTAAGTACGAGCCTAGAGCAAGTCGAATCCAAAACGCAATCAGCATCCTAGAATATTGGTTTGAAGGGAGGTTCTCATTCACAATTTTCAAAAATTAGATTATTCGATCCGCGCATCAAAAAAATTCGGGCAACTATTCGAAGTGACGTCTTGGCCGCCATGGGACGCTCTCGACTCGAGAAGCTAAGGTCAAACCTGTTCATGGCATTATGCACGCTCCCAGAATGCTTCGCGTTGCACTGTACAAATGTACAACTCTCGAGAACGTATTTCATAGCTTGATCTGTAGAGGCATCGCAGACTAATCGCGAGTTATCAAACAACCACAGAAAACGGTGAAAACGAAAAATGTTGGTCTATATTGTTAAAGTCACATTTTAACCCACCAAATTGGAATTACTATTTTTGTTTCTTGTTATAGTTTGATACATATTAACTCAAATTCGCGTTTATATATCACAAAACTTTTTTTTTTCTCGATTTCGGCTGAAATACCAATTATTTTAATGGGAAGGGGGTCCGTCATATTGGACCGGCCATTTGGAATTTCGAAAAACTGACTTATAATTCGTAAGAAACGATGACCAAAACCCACAATTCCATGTAATTGTTACAAAAGGTTGACATTTTACCACTAATAATTTATCGAATGTGTTCTCAAAACTTCAACCGCGTTTATCTTAAAACATGATTTTTCAAACCTGCGTACAATCTCATTTGAAAACGGTTCAATTTAAAGATTTCTTCTTTTTACATTTCATAAAAAAAATCATTGGAGGAATGACCTATAAAATATCAAAATTCTTTGTATTCACTATTTTAGTGAAGCCTCCAAGTAGAAAAAAGGACCAAATCTCAAAGTTTGAGATCGCAGCATTAAGTCAAATTTAAAGTTTTTTATCCGTTCTTAGGTCATTCCTACAATAAATTTAGTTATTAGTTTTGTTTCAAATCGATCCTGAGGTACCAGGCTGTACGAAGTTTTGGAATTCCACGCGCACCTAAACTTAGGCCGAATTCACCGCGGGGGCCAATTTGTTTTTCTGTTTTTCAAATATTTCTATTTACATGTTTATCCGAATCTCTGTTGAAACCAGACCAACCAATATTTTCGGTTTTAGCCTACGTTCAAGCTTATCTTGACTTACAAATTTACCAGAACTATTACTTGATTATTAGTTTTATTTATTAACAGTATGCCAACAGACATATTTTTTCCAAACTCGGGGACTTATTCTTTGGAAATCCTGAGCCCCGTAATTGGAGCGTTTTGCGGGATTCCTGAATTTTAAACTTTTTATTCCTGGGATTTCGTGGAGGTCAAGCTTTCATATTGAAGGAAGTAGGTCAATGTTCTCCAGTGCTCAAAGCATTAAAAAATAGTTTAAGCACTATCGTGAACATGAATCTATGACAAAAGGTCGAAAGACAAATGGTTGAAAATACAAAAGGTCGAATGGACGAAAGGTCGAAAATACAAAAGGTCGAAGGGACAAAAGGTCGAAAGACAAAAGAACGGATAAATTGAAACCAACTTTTTAACCTTTCATGCCGTAGACTCAGGTGATTCGCATTTCTAATGCCACAAGATCCTGACTCTTACGGTAGCAGACAAAGGGTTAAGTCGCCGGTAAACTCTAAACTTGCTCATATGACCCTTCCACGCTTTTCTAAACATTCTACCTTCAACTTCTTGCTCTCCCTTGAGTACTATGGCTCTTAATATTGAAAAATATACTTCACGTTCCAGTCCCTTGCTAATCAAATGCCGTAACAACAGTTGAAAAATTGACTCAATAGGTCAAATGGTAAAAATAACTCCAGTTCCCTGTTGAAATATAGGCTGTTCACTTCTTCCATCTCATATGATAAAGAACGAATACTGGACGGCTAGAACAAATGTTCTGCTTGCGTACAAACCAAACGACGTTTTCTTTCCATGTCGTTTTCTCTTTGCTATAGTGTGGACTTTGGACTTACAGGCGATGTGAAGTCCGCCGTTGCAACAAAGACACGCCGCCACGTGCGTAAGGCGGCATCGCTAAACGCCGTCAGCCGGATCGGTAGCATCTGTATTTTGTTTCTAGTACGTTGTCCGGAGGTCCGACACTAGCAGCAGTTACCGAAATCCAAACTAGGACCTTAACAACACCCTCGCTGCCCTTGTATGCAAAAGTGACGTAAGCGCCACTTTGGTCAAATTTCATTTTTTCATATTTCTGAATTCTCCACAAAAATCCACGTCTTTCAGTGTAATTGTCTTTAAAAAATTATGCAAAATGGCCATTTAAAACGAGAAAAACAAAGTGACGTAGACGCCATTTTTTAGCAAAGTGACGTACCGGTGCAATATAGTATTGAAGGTATATTTAACAAGGCAAAACAATTTATTCTTAAGCTGTTGTATCATAAGTAATATTGGGAGGTAGATAAGCACCATTTTGTGATGAAAATGGCTAGGGTGGTGTTATATTTATGCTAGGTGGTATTCAAATTAGTTTTTTTAGCACGATAAATTTTTTTAACTATTTATATTTTATAAAGAAATCTCCTGTGCAAGTTCGAATGCTTCTTTAAAGCAGCAAGCTTAGTCTTTTTCAACATGTATTTTTTAATTTTTTAATATGTATCTTGGTGAAAACTTTTGTTCAAAACCTTGACCGCTGTTGTTCTATATTTCATCATTGTAGTGCGCAATTGGTACCCAATCAATTAATTTCAAAACCAATTCCAACCAAAACAACTGCAAATGAAATGGGATTTATTCAAGCCTCATAAACCGTAAGTTGAACTGTTCACATATCCGGCTCCAAATTTATACGAAAATTTCATGGGGTCAGTCCGAGACAATGTTAAGCCAGTTTCATTAATTTTTCAAAGTTTAGCATGAAAACTGGTATTAATATAACATGAACATTAATAAATTGTATATATAAAGGCTCTAAACTAATTTTGAAACCATCTGAGAGACTTTGTGGATTCAAAATGAGTAACCCATACCTGTGAAACGTTTGTACCTGAATACACCTGTTATTCGACACGCTTGATCCACTAAAAATGCAATCAACTCCAGAATAACCGTGTACTAGGAAGTCTTCGAATGTGCTTGAATAGTTTATAGACAACCTATATGATGTATTTTGATGTGCCGTGTAACAGGAATATTCACTAAAAAATTACCAAAGAAGCGGGAAAACCGGAATTACCGGGATCAGTCGTAAGGTGGAACACTGTATCCATTGATTGTAATTTTCACAGATCACAGAATTTGATGTGCCGCATGACAGAACTAATTTCTAGAATTGTTTGGTCCGAACTTCCATATATCGCATGACAGTAAACATTTCAAAAACGTTTCATCCCGGATGACTTCACATGTGATAGCATTGTTCGTAGAAAACCGAGCTGGTGCACCTTGATGTGCCGCGTAACAGGAATATTCACTTAAAAATGTGTCCGTTGAAAAGGAATCCGGAATCACCGAATGAGCTGTAAAGTTTCTCCGTGTTTCCGGATGACTTTACATGTCTGCAGATCATCGTTAATGTGCCGCATGGCAGGTATCTACAAGTATAAATGTTTCACAAACATGGGTAGCGCATTCCATATTCACTAGGACTTCCAGCCCAGAACTGCTTCCACGTTGCTTGAAAGAGGCCTGAAGTTATAGTGTTCAAATGTAGGATAAAATATACAATACATTTTATAATAATGCCTGACTTGCAGCTAAATTTGGAAAATTAATGAAAATGTACTGAATGGCCCTCGGACATAACCCACGGAACATCCGTATAGATCCAAAACCGACCTTTTGACCAGACCACCACATATAGCCTCGGAAACTTGAAGGAAGTAATAATCATTTGCAGATAATTCAGTTGAAACGGTTGATAATATACGACACGTTTTACCCGGTACTTTTGGTTTGTATGCATACGTCAGAATTGCATAAAACAGTAAAATGAAATCGCTATTTTTTTGCAAAAGTGACGTTAGCTAAAATTTACAAGGTTTTTGCCAAAAATTGAAAATTTAAGCAATTGGCTATTATCTACGATGGATTGTACACACTTTGTACAGAACAGATAGTTGAAACATTATTCGTGCTTTTGAAAACATCACGAAACACAAAAATTGGTTTCCTGAAAAATATTCCTATTGGCGCTAATGTCAGAATTGCATAGGCAGCGCAAAACAGCCGCATCGTCGTCGAATAGATTTCATCAAATTTAGTGCAAGCAGAACGGTACCAGCAGTCGTAAACGTTTTAAAGGTGTGAGTGCGCATCGAAAGTAGCAACATGAGATGGTCGGGTCCCTGCGCAGGGTGAAAGAAGCTCGAGCCGAATATTAAAAATTATAGCGTAGAATAGATTCTACACCCGCACATGCTAGGGCCCTAAACCGGCAAAAAAGAAGGAAAAGATTGCTTGTGTGCCCCATTATCCAATGCTAAGGTGTTTGAAGTGATATTTCTGTAGATTTATGTTTGTTTATGTTTCGATTCCTGTATTTTTTCCAATGTACTACGAGTAAGACTGCTCGGGAAAACAGTCCCCACTCAGGTTTCGGAAGCTGGCTTATTATTGGTAGTTATCATCAGGGACTCTGCCAGTGATGATAACCTGGAGTTGGTAGTTTAGTCGCAATCTTTTGATTACTGTTTGATATCGCCCCGCGAGACGGAGTACTCTTCGGCTTTTGCGTCTGCCGTTTTGTTTCTCCAAAAATTTAGTGGAGTTGGCTTTCCAGTCGGGCAACTTTGACACCGGGCAAATGAGTGGATCACAGGTTTGCTTGCGAGGGGCCACCTCGTCCTGCGGATCCCCAGCGGCTTTGCGCCGCTTCGATTCCTTGGCCGCGGTTATGCGGTTACACCGCATTACGCTGGCAATGCGATCAGCTTCGAAGCAGTTTCGTCCTAGCTTCATCGAACATATTTTGTGCTAGATTCGTAATAATTTGGGCTATTGAATATGTCAGTACTATTTTCTGTATAATGAATTGCGACAGGCGATCCAAATATGATGTGTTGTGCCCCAAATCTCAAATCATAAGGAATATAATTGGCAAATCAATCATCATATAAAGAACAGCTCATGTTATAAAGAAGGAAAAGCACTCGAAGGTCTTGGCTAAAAAGTCGATTTTCAGAGTAATTGTATAGCCTTTCTATAAGAGAAAGGCAAAAATGCACAAAAAGAAATGTGTCGCTCTTGCCCTTTTGGGGTGTCGGTGTTGGGGACACGCAGCGTTATTAGAATGTCATATTTCTCCATTTTATAATTTTTGATGAATTCAATGTTTTGAAACGCTGAAAAAATTATATCTTGTTAAGAACCATCTAAACAAGGATTTTACACAGTATTTACAATTTTAGGAGCTTTGAGTAAATTTAGAAAAAAAGATTGTACTTAGGGTCTCGGACTTGCTCCCGGTTCCCCCACAGAGGAATAAATTAATTCAAAACCTGATCAAAGATCAAAAATTTCAAATTCAGTTGTCATTGGTATGTGATAATTTATTGTGTAGTGTATATGTACCACAATAGATCTAAATACTGGTCGCAGTGGTTCGTCTTCAACAAAACAAAAAAAAGTGTAATTTGATGATTTCCGTATCGTTTGACAGAGTACTGATTTTTAAATGTTGTGTTTACTCACTATACAAGAGGTTCAAATCGACCAATTATAGCTTTTTTTCGGTTATATTTTATCCTCAAATATTGAGAGTTTAATTCAAAAGTTCAGGAGAGTATGAAGCGATTTTTATTCAAAACAGCCAGTGTAATTGTAAAAAATTGTAAATTTCTAATCCAAATAAACTACCTTAATATTTACCGAGCATACGTATGTGCCTATAAACGTATTAAATATTAGAATGAAAACTTTCAAGTTACTTGAAATTGAAAAAAATGTTTTTCCGGTTGTTTCCGATTGAATGAAGTATATCATATGAAAGATCAGTTCTTCCTTGTTATAATATTAAAATAAAATCTACCGAATATTGCCGATTTTGTATTTTAAACCACTTTGAAAATATTAGGTTCCATCAAATTGTGTATATTGCAGCATAGGGCGGAACTGTTACCGTAGTTACAAGAAATGTGTAAAAAAGTTTGCAAGATATTTTAATTCGAATCCTTGGACTAAATCAACACTCTAGAAAATTGGTCGACCTTCTCTAATTTTCAAAAATTTTAAGTCGCATTCTCAAATTTTCATAAATTTCAAGCTAATTAAATATAAAATCAAGCTCTTCAACATGAACGAAAAAAAATGCCTGAAAAACTTTTTACTGTTTTTAGTCAGAAATGGTAATATTTTTTTCTTTATTAGGTTCACATTGGAAAACTTGAAATTACCTTTAATTAGAGATGTGCGTCGCGCCGCCGATTTCAGGTAAAACGCCGCCGGCGCGCTTGTTATTTTTACCTGAAATTGTTAGCGCGGCGCACACCTTTACTTTTTATTTGATAACAATATCATGAAAATCGATCAAACTATTCTCTTGCAATTCGGGATGCCAACTGAAAAAAACATATCGATTTTGCGTGTTAATTAGTATCCCTCAAATGAACGATTTTAACATTAACATATTTATAATAAAATCCTCAAAATAAAAAAAACTTGAGCCTTTAACATGGAAACGTTTTGTTTGATCCACACGCAAAGATTCAGTATGATTTTCACCGTTTATATGATAATCCCCCTTAACTAAATATGTACCATATTCATTACACGATCTGTAGAATGAATCAAAATTGGTTGTCTCAATAAATAAGGTCTGTTCTTTTTATAATGTTGATACAACTTATATATTGCGAAATGTTTTCCCAATGCGACTAAATTTTTCATTTTGCGGGTTTCGGGACAGGTTCGTGGAATTTTGGAAAATCCTCAAGAGTATAGGCTTTCCGATTTCTTTAAACATTATTTTGTGTACCGCTGGTTTTGTTCACGTTGTGATTTTTGCCAAAAAAATTTTCCGTGCATCACTTGTGCAGAATCAATCTACCACCGGGTTGGTAACTCGCCCCATACTAACAAAATAACGGACTTTTGTCACCTTTCCATCATGTTGCCAAAATACGCCTTATTGTTCTCATTGTGAGTATGTATTCATCATTTTTCATCATGAAGCAGTAACAATAACAAACACATGTTCACTTTAAAAAATGGAGAGTTCTTAGTCCACTTCACATCTTGTATACAACGTGGTCACTCATCCCTGTTTATAGATTTCAATCCTGTATATGATACAATCGATAGAGATCATCTAATCTAAGGAAAATTAAACGTATTTACTTACTTATGTTGGGGCGGTAAATAATATAAAACAAATTCACCTGATCCAGACTTTTCTCACTTCGGTCCGTATAGCTTCTTCTAATAAACGATTCCCAGCTTTGAGAATGACATTTTCCATATCATCACCGGATAAAATGGCTACTGATTGTCGCCAGCAACACTTTATTTGAAATTTAGAGTTAGAGCAATCTCTAACCGAACACACAAGTCTGCCAATGTTGTTAACCAAACTGGCCTATATTACCGACTGCTCTCTAGCAAACTGCGTTGACCTGCTGCCAGCCAAAATACTTCTTCAATGCTGGCTATAATTAGCATCCTTGGAGAACTAGCCTTCAGCCAAATACTAATTTTATTTTGATTGTGAACCCACTCTCCCGTTGGCCCCAGTTCACTAGTTTTAATTACGAGTCACTCGGGGGAGAAGGCCAAAAACACCCGAAATCTATCTACTAGCAAATCAGACCAGCAGAATTCGATACCTACCTGCTCCACACTTGTATTAATTCACTCTGGCTGTCGTGTAGCGAAATGCTGTAGACGGTCCTGGCCTGGTCCTGGTTGTGGCCGTTCATGTTTAACGTTGGTGCCTTTCGCGTCGGACACTTGTGTGGTTGTATTAAAATTTATGTGTAAGTTATATCTACAATCGTACAAGGCACAACATTCGAGATTCGCATTCCGAAGGGGAGGTTGATGGTTAACAATTTTTAAAAACGATTTTACCGAAAGCGTTACTGAAACGCTAGCATGGTTCACCACCGTTAGGCTGGGGCATTCTCTCGTGATCCGGTACGACGAACACGATTCAAGTGGCGTTGCAGTGCACAGTGGGATGCTAGATGTTGTTTTTTTCATTCTATATGAGAACAAAACCAGTTGAATGGTACCCTATGAATTATCAACATCTTAGCTTCGATGCTAGTAACTATTGTGTGAAACTCTATTATTGTCACTTTTCTTTTATTCAAGAATAAATGGATTCAACGCATAACAATAACTATTGAAATCTGCATCTGTTTCCGATCTTCCACTAGGCCCTCTTTAACCTGGATCACTTCTATTTGGCTCACAGTTCAAAAGTTCTGATAACTATCCGAACATCACAACAAAGAGTTTTCACCTCACACGGGGTTTCGAGGTGCACGTAACTACCCACGAATTGGCCTTACATTTACAATGAACGCACACACGCCACTCCTTGGAGCTTCGCACACATTGGGCCTCCTTCACTGACCGCAAGCAACGAGAAAGTCACGTTTTATCGAAGCGTCAGGGTTTCCGTTCGCTTTCGTCTTGCCACAACCGCGCGCTCCTTGTAATTAGTCATTTCCACCGGAGTTGTGTGATTTCGTGGCTCCCACACACGTTCTACTATAGCCGTCCGGTCACGAGATTGCGAAGAAAACGAAGCGCGAAACGCGGTCAACGGAAGGAACCTCCTTCCACCATTGTGCACCACTGCTTTTCCCAACCTCCGCCACCTGCTTGGAAATCGATTCGTGACACTTTCCAAGCGCGTGTGATTTTTCCCGAGGACCTGCGGAGCGTGTGTGTGACTGGCACGGCAGATGGTCAAACGATGAGTGTGGTCGTCATGTCCTACCAATGGGGGTTTTCCCGGCTACAGGCACTTTGGCAGGAAGACGACCACCTCCAGCCAGTGTGGTGCATAGTGCTGTGCAGCCGAACATTTCATTGCAATGGTTCGGGTGGTTATGCCGGAAGGACGACGAAGGTATGCAAAAGGAGGTCGCATGCCTTTTCTTAAGTTTGCACCAGTGCCGTCTCAATGTATGGAAGTGGTGGGCAACTACCGCGGGCGTCACTTTGCGAGATTTGTTTTGTAGTCTACTCCGTACTATGAAGTTTAGGTATAGCACCAAACTTCTGAAATTATCATATATTTTTCATTTATTTATTGGTTCGCTTGAATTATTTCCGTATAGAAAATATGAGGTTCTATTTTTACATTTCCTCGATTTCAAATCCCACCGAAAGAGCGTTAGCGTCTTCTGTAAATGAATATTCAAATGATTTTTTATCAAATCTACGTTTCTGTCTCCTCTAAATTGGAAGAGATGGCAGTTTTAAATCATGAAACGTATTTTCATACAAGAAACTTCTATGTTGAAAATTTACGTAACCCAGTCTTCGTTACATCGAACAGAACCACGTGAAATATCTCGCACATGCATACTCACAAATATTTATGCTTACCTTATATCCGAGGTCACAGCTCGCGATATTTTTGCTATCGCAGTCAAACTTACTGTTAATATTATAGACAGTTAACACGTTCGGCATATTTCTCGCCTGATCAGTTTTTGCCTCTGATGGTATCAAAAGGGCAAACATGGGTTTCCATTCATATTTAGCAGTAATTTAAAAGCCTATAACATCATAGGGGGCTGCTCAGGTATCAACTTAAGAAGTTTTGAATTGGTGGAATTCTTAAGTAGCACGAATTAGGATATGCCCGATGCAGGAAATCACGCGTAATTTGCAAGATATGAAAAAAATGTGTTAGATATGACTCTCTACTCCGACAGCATAACGTACGAGTTGGTCAACTGACTCGCTTCGAACGGGTTAACTGTCTTTATCTTATCATTCATACATCTTTGATTATTAAAAAGCTACGCTAGATATCGTAACATGTCGTTATCTCAAATCTACGCAATCCATTCCTTTTCGAGCTCTCGATCGAGACACAAGTTAATTTTTCCAGTCCGTGCTCTGTATAGCGACAAAGAATAGTGCTAATCCGCGTTCAAGGTTATCTTGCCAGTTCGGTTCGGTCTTCAGTGTTTTGTTCGCGTGTGAGGATTAAAAAGCAGCCAGCTGTATAAGCTGGATCGGTTCGTCGTTGGACACCAGTTTAAAGCTAAGTGGTTTTTATCTTTCGTAACACATTTATTGCTCTCTTCCGCCTGCGCGGGCGCTGACCCCGCAGGTTGACGTTTTCGATGGTTCCCTCTCCGGAAGATCAAATGGAGGTTGAATCGGGTTCAACTTCTAAAACTCCCCCGGCCCAAATGCTATCCAGAACTCTCAACTGGTGTATTTTTGGCCTTCTTTCGGCCCAAGACTAAATCGCTGAATCGTCTTCAGATTTCTAAAGACTTGACAGAACGGTTCTCGGCTGTGCCCGAAGTTTCGAAGGTCAGCTCGGACAAGATAAGGGTGTTGTTAGCCAACTCAAAGCAGGCAAACGATATTACTTGCTGTGAACACTTTACGCGGGATTAGAACGTGTATAACCCAGCTGTAAAGGTACAGTCTGAAGGCTTCGTCACCGATGAGAGTTTGACGTGCGAGGATCTGCTGCAGTACGGAGTTTTAGAGACCGCTTACTTCTACCAGTGAAAATACTTGAGTGCAAGCGTTTGCACTCAGTAGTAGTTGCGGGGTATGGTTCAAATACGTACCCCCAATCAAACTTTTATCGGATGATCTTTGCTATTACCGCTTTGCCGAATTACATCCGTACAAACTACGCGGGAATAAACTAAAACGTTCCCTTGCGGGACGATCCAAACATTCTTTCGCAGAAATGCTGAACAAAAGCTACGCCACAATCCTCAACAAACATCTATGCTCACTTGCCTCCTGACGAGGGCGAGGCTGATGACCCACAAGAGGGAACATCTACTAGGGCGCCTAGAAGTTATAGGAAGAGGAGAAAAATTTCCTCTCCTAAAGTTTCTTGTAAAGGCCAGAAGGTCTTGACGGGGCTCCGAAAGTCAATCTATTGTAAGTGTTGCAACCAAACCAAGGCAAGTAGCTCCTGGTCTCGGAGGATTAAGCTCAGAGAAGGAGTTCCCAGCACTTCCAGGAACATCAAAAATCCCAAGTGTTCCTTTGCTTCAGTTCGAGAACAATCCCGATCAGAATGAAATAACAAGATTATAACAGAATGCAATTTTCGTAACATATTGTGTTATAAAAAATGTCTCGTTAGTAGTTAAAATAACATAAATTTATAACAAGTAACAACGCAAGATATAGTTTTGAAATCTTGTTGTTATGTGTTTCTGATCGGGATCACAGCACTGGAATTATCAAACTCTCGAACATAGTGGACTGGATAATAAAAACTTTCAATATTACTGATCCTATTCAAAGTCTTATGTTAGCTTTTTTCCCTACAGTGAGAACATTTTTGAAGCAGTTAACTGCTAAATGGCCCCGCCTTTCAGCGATTGTATCATTCGATGGCTAACTCATCGAACGAGGTCACGGATTTGATCACTGTTCTACAGTGGAATTGCAGAAGTATCATCCCGAAAATCGATTCCTTCAAAATTTTAATAAATAATTTGAGTTGCGATGCACTTGCATTTTGTGAAACTTGGTTAACTTCCGATATAGATCTCAACTTCGACGACTTTAATATTATTCGCCTGGATCGAGACACCCCCTTTGGAGTAGTGCTTTTGGGGATCAAAAAGTGCTATTCCTTCTACAGAATTAACCTCCCCTCGATAACAGGTATTGAATTTGTCGCTTGTCAAGTAACAATCAAAGGCAAAGGCCTTTGCATAACTTCTATATATATATATATATATATATATATATATATATATATATATATATATATATATATATATATATATATATATATATATATATATATATATATATATATATATATATATATATATATATATATATATATATATATATATATATATATATATATATATATATATATATATATATATATATATATATAGAAGTTATGCAAAGGCCTTTGCCTTTGATTGTTACTTGACAAGCGACAAATTCAATACCTATTATCGAGGGGAGGTTAATTCTGTAGAAGGAATAGCACTTTTTGATCCCCAAAAGCACTACTCCAAAGGGGGTGTCTCGATCCAGGCGAATAATATTAAAGTCGTCGAAGTTGAGATCTATATCGGAAGTTAACCAAGTTTCACAAAATGCAAGTGCATCGCAACTCAAATTATTTATTAAAATTTTGAAGGAATCGATTTTCGGGATGATACTTCTGCAATTCCACTGTAGAACAGTGATCAAATCCGTGACCTCGTTCGATGAGTTAGCCATCGAATGATACAATCGCTGAAAGGCGGGGCCATTTAGCAGTTAACTGCTTCAAAAATGTTCTCACTGTAGGGAGAAAAGCTAACATAAGACTTTGAATAGGATCAGTAATATTGAAAGTTTTTATTATCCAGTCCACTATGTCCGAGAGTTTGATAATTCCAGTGCTGTGATCCCGATCAGAAACACATAACAACAAGATTTCAAAACTATATCTTGCGTTGTTACTTGTTATAAATTTATGTTATTTTAACTACTAACGAGACATTTTTTATAACACAATATGTTACGAAAATTGCATTCTGTTATAATCTTGTTATTTCATTCTGATCGGGATTGTTCTCGAACTGAAGCAAAGGAACACTTGGGATTTTTGATGTTCCTGGAAGTGCTGGGAACTCCTTCTCTGAGCTTAATCCTCCGAGACCAGGAGCTACTTGCCTTGGTTTGGTTGCAACACTTACAATAGATTGACTTTCGGAGCCCCGTCAAGACCTTCTGGCCTTTACAAGAAACTTTAGGAGAGGAAATTTTTCTCCTCTTCCTATAACTTCTAGGCGCCCTAGTAGATGTTCCCTCTTGTGGGTCATCAGCCTCGCCCTCGTCAGGAGGCAAGTGAGCATAGATGTTTGTTGAGGATTGTGGCGTAGCTTTTGTTTAGCATTTCTGCGAAAGAATGTTTGGATCGTCCCGCAAGGGAACGTTTTAGTTTATTCCCGCGTAGTTTGTACGGATGTAATTCGGCAAAGCGGTAATAGCAAAGATCATCCGATAAAAGTTTGATTGGGGGTACGTATTTGAACCATACCCCGCAACTACTACTGAGTGCAAACGCTTGCACTCAAGTATTTTCACTGGTAGAAGTAAGCGGTCTCTAAAACTCCGTACTGCAGCAGATCCTCGCACGTCAAACTCTCATCGGTGACGAAGCCTTCAGACTGTACCTTTACAGCTGGGTTATACACGTTCTAATCCCGCGTAAAGTGTTCACAGCAAGTAATATCGTTTGCCTGCTTTGAGTTGGCTAACAACACCCTTATCTTGTCCGAGCTGACCTTCGAAACTTCGGGCACAGCCGAGAACCGTTCTGTCAAGTCTTTAGAAATTTGAAGACGATTCAGCGATTTAGTCTTGGGCCGAAAGAAGGCCAAAAATACACCAGTTGAGAGTTCTGGATAGCATTTGGGCCGGGGGAGTTTTAGAAGTTGAACCCGATTCAACCTCCATTTGATCTTCCGGAGAGGGAACCATCGAAAACGTCAACCTGCGGGGTCAGCGCCCGCGCAGGCGGAAGAGAGCAATAAATGTGTTACGAAAGATAAAAACCACTTAGCTTTAAACTGGTGTCCAACGACGAACCGATGCAGCTTATACAGCTGGCTATATATATATATATATATATATATATATATATATATATATATATATATATATATATATATATATATATATATATATATATATATATATATATATATATATATATATATATATATATATATATATATATATATATATATATATATATGTATATTCCCCCCATCACCGCTAACTAACTTGCTGCCGCTATATTGCTGTCCGATGCGCGATTCAAGCTCAGACTAAGCCAGTACCCGGCGCGAACATACAAAAACGTTCTCCTAATCCGTGGTGGGACAAAGAGTGCTCCGACGTGTACGCGGAGAAAGCCGCCACGTATAAGACCTTCCGGGACGACGGGTTACCCGCTAGCTTGCGACAGTATGCGATGTTAGAAACGCGAATGAAAAGTTTGATGAAAGCCAAAAAAAAGTAGTTACTGGCGTCGGTTCGATGACGGACTAACGAGAGAAACATCGATAGGGGTGGGCGTAGCGTAGTTGGTAAATCGATTGCCTTGTACGCAGCGCACCTGGGTTCGAGTCCCGACCCCGCACATAGGGTTAGAAATTTTTCATAGGAGATTTTTCTAACCCGAAGAGGAGAATGACTTTAAGGTTAAAACCTCTATAATCGAAAAAAAAGAAACATCGATGAGCACTCTTTGGAGCACGGCCCGGCGTTTGCGAAAGCGAAACAGTACTAACGAGAGTGCAGAATATTCAAACCGTTCGATATTCGATTTCGCCAAGAAGGTTTGTCCGGATTCCGCCCCGGCACAGAAGAAGACGATAGCGCGAGCGAAACACCTTTTTCGATGGTGGAGGTCTCACTTGCTCTCTTGTCATGTAACAATAAAGCTCCAGGGCAAGACAGAATCAAATTCAACTTGTTGAAGAATCTGCCAGACTCTGCCAAGGGACGCTTGTTGAACTTATTTAATAAGTTTCTTGATGCTAACATTGTCCCACACGATTGGAGGCAAGTGAAGGTCATCGCCATCAAAAAACCAGGAAAACCAGCATCCGACCACAATTCGTATCGACCGATCGCAATGCTATCCTGTATCCGGAAGTTGTTCGAGAAATGGATCCTAGCCCGCCTCGACAATTGGGTCAACGCAAATGACTTACTGTCAGATACACTGTTTGGCTTTCGCAAAGGCAAAGGGACGAACGATTATCTTGCGTTGCTCTCAACCGAAATTCAAATGGCCTATGCTAGCAAAGAGCAGATGACATCTGTGTTCCTAGATATTAAGGGGGCTTTTGATTCAGTTTCGATCAACATTCTTTCAGAGAAGCTGCATCAGCATGGTCTTTCGGCGACTTTAAACAACTTTTTACTAAACCTGTTGTCGGAGAAGCACATGCATTTTTCGCATGGTGACTTATCGACATCACGATTTAGCTACATGGGCCTTCCCTAGAGCTCATGTCTAAGCCCCCTGTTATATAATTTATATGTCAACGACATTGATAAATATCTTGACAATTCCTGCACGTTAAGGCAACTTGCAGACGATGGCGTGGTTTCTGTAACGGGACCAAAAGCTGTCGATCTACAAGGACCATTACAGAATACCTTGGACAATTTGTCTGCTTGGGATATTAACCTTCCGGAAGTCGCGCTAGTGCACTGAGTGCACGCTGCTCTAAAAATGTAGTGAAATCGAACATGGTAGGGTGTCCACCCAGGAGACCTAATAACGTTGTATAAAAACAACGATACTGTCGGTAATGGAATGCGGATGCTTCAGTTTTCGCTTCGCCGCGAACTTACATTTCATCAAACTCGAAAGAATTCAGTATCATTGTTTGCGTATCGCCTTAGGGTGCATGCAGTCGACCTGTACGTCTGAGTCTCGAAGTCCTGTCGGGCGTTCTCCTGTTGAAAAATCGATTTTGAGAACTCTCATATCGATTGCTCATTCGATGCGATATCTTGAACCCGGTGGTGATTGAAAATTTCGAAAGGCTTGTTGAGCTCAATTCTCAGACCCGTTTCATGTCACTGTACGCAAAATATTAATCCTTCTTCTTACAATCCCAACCATGTGCATTTCATAAATACTTCTGAATCTACTGTTTTCTTCGACACATCCATGAAAGACGAGTTTTGTGGAATTCCGGACCACATACGCTCGCAAGTGGTCCCAAAATTTTTTATAATAAATTCCGAGAAGTCGACTGTTCTAAGATGTTTTACATTGACGGATCAAACTTTGAAGGGTCCACTGGCTTCGGTATTTTTAATCAAAAGTTCACCGCCTCCTACAAGCTCAGTGACCCTGCTTCAGTTTACGCCGCAGAACTAGCTGCCATTCAGTATACCCTTGGAGTCATTGAAACATTACCCGCAGACCATTACTTCATCGTTTCAGATAGCCTCAGTTCCATTGACGCTATTCGCTCGATAAAACATGGAAAGCACTCGCCGTATTTTTTGGGGAAATACGGGAGCTACAGAGTGCGTTATCTGACAAATCTTTCCAGATTACCTTGGTGTGGGTCCCTTTTCATTGCTCCATTCCGGGCAATGAGAAGGTGGACTCCTTAGCTAAGGTGGGTGCCACGTTTGTGAAAGACCAATTTGCTTCAGCGAATTTTTCAGTATTACTCATCAGAGAACCCTCGAAAGTTGGCAAACTTCATGGAGCAGTGGGGAGCTAGGAAGGTGGCTACATTCGATAATCCCCAATGTATCGACGAAACCTTGGTTCAAGGGGATGGATGTGGGGCGTGAATTCATTCGTGTGATGTCCCGACTCATGGCAAACCTTTACACGCTGGATGCACATCTCCGGCGTATTGGGCTCGTGGATAGTGGTATCTGCGCTTGTGGCGACGGCTATCACAACATCGAGCACAATATCTGGGCGTGCACCGGGTACAGTTCCGTCAGGTCTCGGCTAATGGATACCCTGCGGGCCCGAAGAAGACCAACCAACGTCCCGGTTCGAGATGTGCTGGCAAGTCGCGATCTCCTCTATATGTCCCTTATATACACCTTCGTAAAAACCATCAATATACAAATTTAACTACCCCTTCTTATTTTCCTTATCATTCTCAGAAGCACCTGTACCATACACCCACGATGGTTTGATGCGACTCCAAGGCGACACAAAACATCTCTGTCGAATAAACCAACAAACACTGGACCCACAACACGAACATCACACGCACAACTCGAAATGTAGCCGATCCACATTTGAGCCGTACTACGAAATCGTCTGAAGAAACCCCTGACATCTTGAAGACCATCCGGCGTCCCAGTAAATGATTCTTCGTGATGAAGGCCACCCGAGTTTGTAATCCATCTCCTGATGCCTGAAACTGGAAGTTAATAACTCTCTCCCCCTGCCATCTTTGTTCACCCTCCCTCCCCTGACTCTTATATCCACAAGTAAGACCCCCCCTACCCCGCCCCCAAATAGAAGCATTTAGCTCTTCCTGTCTCTTCTAGTTTTAACTGTTATATCATATAATCTCGTTGAAAATGCCCAACTCTACTGCCAAATAAAAATAACTCAAATTAATCTCCCCGAATCATTACAAAATTCAATCACGCCCTCTAGTTTTCCTACTTTTAAGATAGTCGTAAAAATTGTCCCCCTTAGTTAAACATTATTTGCTCCTTTTTCACTGCTAAAAATGTCAAACCATATTGCCATAAAAATTAACTGACCACCCTAATCTTACAAAATAATTTATATTTCCCCCTTGAGTAAATGTCAATATGTTATCCCCTAGTTTTAAGTAATTCAAAATGTAAAACAAAACAAAATTGGCACCTTTAAGCTAACGCAAACGTGCCTTATCAAATAAACGAAATGAATAAAAAAATAAAAAGAAGCGTATAAGGTGGTTGTACTATTACTAATTACTAATGACTTTACTTAACGTGTTCATTTTACCACTTATTCCCTTATAAGTACCCATATTATCGAAAAATGATGTTTTGAAATCAATTTTGCGAAATTAAAAAAATATCGTCATCGTAATTTTTTGCTCAATTATGTAATATATCTAAATGAAAAAAAAACTATCTTTCGTTTGCCCCAATCAGTGAAATTGGTATTCCAAAAATTTCTATTTTTGGCGAGAAAGTGCTGATAACTTTTCAACGATAATGGTTAGATTTGTGGTTATTCGCCCTAAAACAATTTTAAAGTTGTTTGAAGACTACATCAGTCTTTAATCAATGTACAGTGGCCGAAAACAGCGTTTTGAGGTACTTAATTCATTGGAGTCAAAACCGTCCATATTATTATTTTACAATGTTTGTGTGTGTAAAAAGCACCATCTTTTGGCAATATTTGTTTTTTTTTAATTAATTAATTAAATTAATCATAGTAGGCTACAGAAAATTTACCTTTTGAAAAAAAAAATTAACGAAGTTGTAGAGGAGAGTATTTTAATAAATTTTGCTGAAAACATGTTGTCTCTGTTGCTCACAGTAATCGAGTTATGCGATGTTTGCTATGATGAACTCCTTCATTTCCTATTTTTACTTATGACTTTTTTGTTTCTGATTTTTCGCGATAACATTGTTCGAAGGTATTTTTTATCATCAATAAACACACAACTTTTCCGAAGAGACCAGAAATTGCAATTATACTATCAATTATTCTGATACGGCTGGGTTTCACCTACAAAACGAATGTAAAATTGTTTGTCCATAAGCACCCGTTCAGAAGTTATACACTGTTGAAAGCTTTATGTCTGGCCCTTCTGAAGTCGCGTAAATGGTTCACTGAACGAGTAGGCGCTGGTGTTCAAAGACGCTTTCGTTTGATTTTCTGAGTGGCCGCACTCTGTGTATTAGCGCGTCTGCCGGAAGGTTAACACCGACATTGAATGATTTTCTGACGGGTGATGTACTTAATTAGTATGAATAGTATGACTTTATCTAGAATGATAAAAAAGTATTTTTTTGATCTTGGTAAAATTAGAACCACCCTAACTGTTATTTTATCTTAAGGCTTTCAAACTGCGAAAACTTTCCCAAAAACATAATAAGGCTAAGGTGCTTAGTTTTAGTAAAAACTTAAAATTCCTGCTGAATTTGCATTCTGGATCACTGCGCACTAGTTGATTTCCCAAAATGTCTAGCACATGTTATTGGAGCACGAGGAGGATGATCAAAGTATAAAGTTTCTTCGTTTTATAAATGTTTTAATGTTTTTTGTTAAATGTTTTTTTATGTACGGTATTGGGAATCGAACCAAGATGAGCTGCATACACGGCAAGCGAATCGGTTTTGTACGGTATAATTATTTCCTATGAGTTGTTGGTAAATTAGTTCATTTAAGAATAAGGAACGTAGCAATTAACTCAACATATGATCCATGTGTCTTTTGTAGGTCCAATGTATAACACAAAAATCTGTTTCATTTTGATTTAGATCGTGGAACTATTATTCTACGATTTTTACGCTCATCATTCTAATGCAGATAGATTAGGTGAACCATTCGTCATATTATTGACTCGCGTATTATATCCGCTCATATGCTTTACACATGGACAGTTGGGTTGGTTAAAAAGTACATTCCAGCTCCGAACAACGTTTTAGATACTAATTGGGGCCTAGAACAACTGTGTAAATTCTCAGCTCGATCCCTGAAACTATATTTTTGCACCCGCTGTTTAAAGTTTATATAGGATTTTGAATGGGAAAATGAACTATCACAAAACAATTCCTCCAGGAGTCTCCCATTGCTTCCTAAAAATAAACCGTAATGTGACTTTTATAGGAAATTTAACAAAGAAACAAAGTCTCGAAAACCATGAAACCATCTGATGCTTGATAAAAAAGTTACTAAGCTGAAATCGATTGATGACTATTGATAAAATATTCATTTTTTCTAGCACCACTGCTGTTTTTTGTCCAATTATTTGCAATTTTGTTTTGATCGTCTTGAAATGTGTCTAAATTAATTATCTGTACTGTTAGGCCACTCCGAAAGAGTTTTGAGGTATAAATTGAGGCTTCTTTTGTACATAATTAGAGAAAGTAAAAAATTCCGCATATAATTTGATCGTCAGCAGCAGTGATGCTATGCAAAGTGAAATTTTCACCGATCTTCAGGGCATCAATCGATTTTTTTTCTTAATATCTTTTTCCATAAGCATCAAATCGTTTCGCAGTCTTCTAGACTTTGTTTCCTTAACAAATGTCCTTTTAAAATTAGATATCTATTTATTTTTAGGAGATAGCGGGCGACTCTTGGACGAATTATTTTGCAAAAGACGATTTCCCCATACGAAATCCCATGTAAACTTTAAACAGTGGGCGCAAAAATATAGTTTCACCGATCGAGCTTAAAATTTGCAGAGTTGTTCTGGGACTAAATGGGACACAAAAAGTTACTCGGAGCAAAATTTTATTTTTTTCATACAACCGTGTCTCACTCTAATGGACAGCACGGCCAACGTATGAACCAAGAGTGTTGACGATAGTCAACCAATGTAAGGGGTGGATTCCGGTAGTATAACCTCAAATAAAACAACCGTCGTGTGCGATTTCAATATGCGAGAGGTTATAATATTCCTGCGGATATGTAATAGTTTTACAAGCTCGCATTAATATAAACTGTAAATTTGGGTATAAATTAGCTAAATATAATGAGACGATTAACTCACGTTTAGTTCCTTTAGTTGTAAATTAAACCGCGCCAATTAGCTCGGTATAAGTTTAGTTCCTTAGTTCAGTTCCTGTAGTTGATAAGAATTTTAATTAAATGTGATGATCCAGGTTCTGGTATTTCTTACCGATTATCACCAACTTATGGATTAAGGTTAGGTATTCGTTGTAAGATAGCGTGGGATTATTCAGCACTGTTTGTACAAATTATCTATAAGTGTTATCATTATTTATATTATTTATAATCAAATTTACCTATTAAGTTCACTTCATTAGTTTTAACGTAGAATTAAGTTCAAATATCCACAGTAGTTTTAATTTTAGCATAGATTTAAGTTTAGGCTATGGAATTAGGTGCACGCTTCAAAGTCTGTTTAATCATTTCTGACCTCCCACTCACCTCAGTGACAAGTATTGGTACCTATCATTTTCAGTTGCCCAACGAACTAGTTCGGGGGGATTGATTTGGGGATCTAAACCAAGGCTTTTTTGTAAAAAGTTGTCTACTTCTGTGTCACGCTTGTGAATTGGGGTTCGGTGCGTTCATTTGCGCTGGTCGCAGGTGACAAAGAGAGTTCGCTTTATGTCGATGTTGAAGGGCCATAGAGATAGAGCTTGATAGTTTTTTTTCTTTCGGGACATCAAAATGCAGGATATGTAAAGAAAATCGATACTCGCGCTAGAAAACATTTTTTGAGGAGCAGAGACCTAAACCTTTATGATAATATCAATCAGTGTAGTCAGAGTATTTTTAAAAAGGTTTTTTAGAGTATTCTATTTTTCATATTACTTCACAATCGTTCGACGTTTTGTGTATGTGTCTCTGTTTCAAGTTCAACGAAGTTTGACGAGTGGTTGACCATTCGAAACCATTCTTCTCCAATCTGTTGTATCCTTTCCAGCAATCGCTGAAAACCGATGATTTATCCTCAACGTCAGAAGTCTAGCAAGGGTACGAGCAAAAAATCTATGGACCTACGATAGTTCTGTAGCTGTTATTTTTACCACGTCGATTTCGACTATTTTGTCTTTTCCGCAATGTACGCTACCCGGCCAGGAGAAAATAACTGGCCAATAACCTGAGCATACTATTTTCTGGTATCATACCGAAACCTGGTATTAATTGATTATTAATACCTCAATGAGGTATAATACTTTATTTTAGTATTATATAAGTATTCTAGTGATTTTTATAAATACCAAATCAATACCTTATTGAATACCTCCATACAGTGAATTTTGTCATTGGAAGGTTGAAAAGGTTTTGTTATTATTCAGGTATTATAATAACTCTTTTCATTATCAACTAGTTATTCCTAGTACATGTCTCTGTTATTATTGCAGGTATTTTACCTCTTATGAAAGGCTCCTCAGTACCTTATTGTGGTGCTCAAGTATTAAGTACAGCATACCTAAATTTGGTATTTTGAAGTTATTTTCTTCTGCTCGGGTAACCATTCAGTCCAGGTAATGCTTTGCAAATCAACCAAGTTTTGACGAGCAAGATTAACCTCGCGTTCTAATATCCAGAATTCGCTTCGGTAATTTCCCAAATGACGAATTGGAGAATATTGCGGATGTATAAGAGGGATTCGGAAAAAAAGTGTTTTTCGCATACTCTGCTTGAAATAACAAACAATCTTTAAAGAAAACACGCTTTCCTCGACGCGCGTTTTTTGATATCGGAAGTAGGATTTTGATGGTTCTCCATTTATTGATTAATTTTCCCAAACAGTCCATGGTGCACCACCAGTTTCGCACATTTTTTCTTCACTAGCTATGTATATTCATTTTAATTTTTTTTTAATCGTCCTGGTGTTTACGTTTCGACTTCGTCTCTTCAGAACCACGGCCCCGGGCTGACGCTATGTCCAAAACTGGAAACACAACTTGTATACGCACTAAAGGACTTCTAACTTACGATGTCCCGTAAGTGAAGAGGCTGCGTTAGCACCTGGAAAATCATCAACTCCCTCATCGGGACAGCGAAAAACAACTCGGAAATGTGCAATCAACCGTGAGTTATGTGATTAAACGTTACTACCAAATTCTGAGCATCGAACGGAAGGAGAAATGCGGTCAGCATGGATATTCTATTAGCAATCAGGATCACAAGCGTGTAGTGAAAGCGTTTAAGCGGGATCTCAATGCTTCGGTCAGAAATGTAGCCAAAAAGTTGAATCTGTCCAAGTTTTTCGTTCAGAGAGTCAAGGAAGGACTGCATACGTACCAAATGCAGAATGCTTTAAATCGTAACGAACGGCCAAATACCGTGGGAAAGTCACGGGACGGAAACTGTACATCCACATTCTGACGAAACTTCATTGTCTTGTAATGGACTTCCGGCAGCTTTCGGGGCTACTGTTTTTCACCGCACAGCACAAGTTAGATGTTCCGGAGTAAGTAAGGAAGCAGAAACATTCAAAGTGTCTACAGAAGCGTCAGCTTCCTCTGTTGAAGCAACACGAGGGCCTCATGATCTTCTACTGGATCTAGCTGCGTGCCACTATTCAAATGTTGTCCTGGAATGGCACGAAGTCAACGAGGTCACTTTCGTACCAAAGGAAATGAGACCCCAACGCACCGGACTAGGGCCCACCGAAAAATACTGGGCAATTATGAAGTGGGCACTACGGATGCATACCAAGGAGATCAAATATGAGGAAGATATGAAGAAAAACCTGTTTTAATCCACCTATAGGTGCAATTGTGCCTTTCTCATTTCTCCAAACTATGATTAATTAACTGGTTCGTACAATATAACACTATGGAAATGTCTTTCATTCTTATTACACTTGGTAAGTATATATAAGAGTACCTTTTTGCATTCATCGCGGTATCGGTTTGAATCGGAGTTTTCTATGTGTTCGCACTCCACAACCCGTAACTCCGGAGCTGGAAGTCGGATGGAGATGGAATTTAATATCAGTTTCCGGGGACGCAACACCTTTCATTTGAGACTAAGTTGATCAAATCGTTCTAGCCATTTTCGAAAAACCAATATAACCGTTATTCTGAATTTGGATGCTTCCGGATCCGTCGATGGTGGCCAGTGTGGCCAAAGAGACTTTGAATGACTGTTGGTGCCCTAGATCTACAAATTCAACAGTTGTGTTTACATTTTGGAAAAAAATTCACCTTTTTACATTGATCGCAGAATTCGTTAGAATCGGGATTTGCTGCGTGATCGTACGTATCACCCTGTAATTCAGGAATCAGAACTCGGATCCACACAAAATTCAACAGCAGCTGTTGGACCTTTCATTTAAAATCAAGTTTGTCAAAATCGGTTCAGAAAATTCCGAGAAACCGATGTGGACAAATCAACAAATTTTGTTTTGTAACCATACTCTTCAACTCGTAATCCGGAACAAGATGTCGGTTGAAAATGAAATTCAATAGCAACCTATGGGAATATTATACCTTTCATTTGAATCTTAGTTTGTAAAAATCGGTTCAGCCATCTCCAAGAAACCGATGTGGACATTTTGTTAACAAATCCGCACATACACACACATACATACATACATGCATACATACATACATACATACATACATACATACATACATACATACATACATACATACATTCATACATACATACATTCATACATACATACATACATACATACATACATACATACATACATACATACATACATACATACATACATACATACATACATACATACATACATACATACATACATACACATATACATACACACATACATACACACAGATATTTTGCGATCTCGGCGAACTGAGTCGAATGTTATATGAGACTCGGCCCTCCGGGCCTCGGTTAGAACATCGGTTTTTGAAGCAATTGCATAACCTTTCTATATGAGAAAGGCAAAAGAATAATATTTAATTAGCTTAATAAGCATGAGTTCAATGTTATCTTCATGTGATTATAATTTGGAAAGGTTGGTGGAATGGGTTTGAACGTGTAGGGAATGGGGGGTTAGTAGAGTGGGAGTAGAGGATGCGTCAGAAATCCTTCATCTTATTTCGGTATACGGGATGGATGAAGGAAATGCGGGCGTGAGGGTGGTCCAAGGGGAGGAGAGTGATGAAGGAGGGAGGTGTAAGGGCAAGACGGGGGGGGGGGGGCGGCGACGCAATACTCAACTGCATATTTTGCCTTTCATTTGAGACTTGGTTTGAGAAAATCGGTTCAGTCATCACCGAAGAGACGATTTAACTTTAATTGTGGAATATGCCCGGAATTCCGGACTTCCGGAATCGTCGATAGTGGACAATATATTCAAAGAATGTTTGATTGGCAATCAGTGATCTAGATATGCGATTAGAAGTTATTTGGTGACCATTTCAATAGTTTTTAGCCTCTGAGGTATTACGATTGTACCGATTTATATGGGAAATTCCAGTGTATCCTTACTAACACCCCTGTAACTCCGGAAGCAAGAGTCAGAACCGAATGAAATTCAGCAGCTGTCAATGGCATTACTGTATCTTTCATTTGAAATCAAGTTTGTAAAAATCGGTAGAGAATTCGTTGGGGAATGGGTGTGATATTAGCTTAGGAACTTGGCGGGTTCCCCGGGGGCGTCATGAACCGTCATAGGTGGCCAATGTGGTCAAAGCTACTTTGATTGATCATTAGTGATCCAGACCCACAAACTAGAGTAATGTTACATCAATTTTAATATGTTTTACATCATTTGAACATCATGGTGGTACCAGTTTATATGGGAATTTGCTGTGTGACCGCACTTTTCAACCCGTAACTCCGGAACCGGAAGTCGGATCAACTAAAAATTCAATAGCAGCTTATGGGAGCGTTATACCTTTCAGATGAAACTAAGCTTGCGAAAATCGGTTGAGCCATCTCTGAGAAAATTGTGTGAGTTTAAATGACACACACACATACACACACACATACATACACACGCAGACATTTGCCGATCTCGACGAACTGAATCGAATGGTGTATGACACTCGGCCCTCCGGGCCTCGGTTAAAAAGTCGATTTTTACAGTGATTGCATAGCCTTTCTTTATATGAGAAAGGCAAAAAGGGTTTCCGTACAGAAGAAGCTGCAGCCAGATGATAAAAAAGTAGGCGAGCTCTCGTCTGGAGTAGAACGCTTTTTTCGCTCTCAGCTTTCTGCTGTGTATTTGAATTAAAAAAAAACAGTTTGTTTTTCACCCTCGATGCCGTAATTCTGATAGTGAATCATCAGTGAACCATTAGGCGCATCGTTCCCGGGAGGGCAGTTACCCACGCGATGCCAACAAGAGACTATTAGTTGCTGTGTTTGATCTGTCGGCTTTTGGGACTGCTTCTTCGTGCTGGTGTGAAGCCCAGACGGCAGTTCGGAAGTCCCTCGCCGACTGTTAGGAGACCCACATGTGAGATGATCCCGGCGATATTTTTCCATGTTATTTTGACTATATTGTTTTCAGGAGAGCTGCATATGAACTGGTAATTTTATTAATATTGATATAACTTCCAGTATATGTTTGTATACATTCGATTCGCCTTTTTTATCTCCGTCATCTATGAAAACGGTTTCGGTTCCGAGCGTTTTCAATAACTTGATGATCGGACTATTATCAAAATAAAAACGCTTGTAAGGACGTAGCCAGGTGTTTGGAAATAAGCGGGTCTATGTCATTGCAGATCGTGGCGAAACCTGATATGGCAATAGATATGCTCTATTAGGGTTGGGAAAACCGAGGCATTTTAAATAACCGGTATTTTCGATATTAGATATGAAAAAAAACCGATAAAACCGGTAAACACCGGTAAATAGAAATAAAATAAGAATAACAATGGGTACTTACAATGCAGTCATTTTACCTTGGTTTGGTGCCAATTTCTACTTTACTAACGAAATAATCGTTCAACACACGTTATTTCAGTATCCCTGATGTATTTCTGTAGCTTGTTTTTGCATCGTAGTCTGAAAAGTGGGAATATCGGCATGCTCTGCTTATTTATAAAAGACATGCAATCAGCGTTCCGAGATTTGACAAACAATTACTTCAAACGTGAAGTTTCGGTTTACACCATATCCAAATGCTGCAATATGGACTTATGGTGATGTTCAACAGAAGTTTAAACAGATTCTCGCTCATCAAAGTCGCATCAAAGTTCTAGATTTGCTATGGTCTGGTTTGTCCAGGTCAAATTTGTCACCGATCCCCAGTCATTTGAACAGTCATACTTAGTTTATGAAACCGCTTGAACATCAATTCCAACTCGTCTTAAAATCAACCTTTATTTGCTACCTTTTCCAATTTATTTTTAACGTAACCTGTTGCAGCATTGATGGAAATCCTTTGAAAAAATATTCAGTATAGCGCCTTTTCTTTATTAAAACTGCAGAATCTATTAACAGAGTTCTATGATAGTATCTAGTTTTAAAGGTTTCTACAGTAGAGGACAAAAAAGTAGAATACAAAATTGAGGGTGGAATTGACAAATTTTGTCTTGCAGATTTACTTATTCTAGCATAATTTGATATGCACTGTTTCACATGATGGTGCTTTGTGTTGTTATATCGAACTCTATTACTCTATTCCACCGCTTATAAAGTGTCCCAAAATAGACGAGCTTACTGTAAATGGAACCTTTTTTGGAACATAACCAAAAGAAAGGGTTTTAAGCCTTCCGAAAGCTTAAAAGTTTTAACTATTTCCTCCCAACACAAATACCGAAAATACCGGTTTTTGATGCTTAAAAACCGGTATTTCGGTATTAGATATTTGGACGGTTTTACCGGTTCTCGGTAACGGTAAAACCGGTACTCCCAACCCTATGCTCAATTATGCAACTCCACCCTACGATTTGTGCAGGTGTTCATGCTATACTATGCTATGCTAGAAGAAGCTGCAGCCAGATGTTGTACATAACCTAATGAGTGGAGTTAAGCCTAAAGTGCGAGCGTACGGTTACAATATCAAAGTTGACCCATAACTAATTTAGTTATAGGTTTTGTGCTCTTCACGCGCAAAGATGGTTTTAAACAATTTTCTCCTTAATGGAGAATAAATAGTTCTTACCAAAATTATTCTCCACTAATGATAAATATAGCATAGAGCAAATAACTTTTTTATCCTAGCCCGTTTAAAGCTGTCATAATTTATGGATGAACCATACAAAACCCCAAACACTCTCCAGAATTCAAGAAACAGTGGAACATGGTGTGACATGTTCAAATTAAGAACTTTCAACAGTGCCTGAAAAACAAATTTTTACAAATCCAATAGGTTGACAAAATCGTCTCTTCACCGTATTAAGGGGGGCGTCTGGAGTAAAATGCTCAAACCGAAAGTTATTTTGTTTCACGACTTTGAAGAAAAGGCAACAACGGATCGTTTGTGCAATGTTAAGATTGATTGATACATTCATTGTGAACGAAAAAATATGTTTTTAGTCACGCACATACGAACGCAAAGCGCAGTATTCGTATCAAAAAGCTGGCCAAAAGCATTAATATAATTTGTTCCACGAAAAAAGATCCGATAATGAATCGGACCCAGTGTAAGAAAATGTGCTAAGCAGTTTTCATGTCGAATTACATTGTAATTCTGTTTGTATGCATCTCAAAGTGCGGTTCAACTATCTGTAACAGTGCCTGAATGATTCGAAAGCGTCGCACAGTGGGGCGGAATCAAAAAAAGCCGGACATTGATATTTGCGACGAAACTATTGGCTATGGCACTTTGATGTCTTCGGAAGGTTTCTTTATTTTTTAAGAAGTTTAATATAATGTTGGAAAAATTTAATTTAAGGGGGTATATACGCAGATGAAAAAAATAACTTTGCAAGTTGTTGCCAAAATTGATAGTCATGTATGGGAAGTTTGTAGACGAAATGATTTTATGAAACTTTGTTAAACTAGCGAAATGGCTATCTGTTAAGCGAAAAAAGTTATTGGGTGAAATTGAAGTACAGGTCGGAATACCCCCTGAGTACATTCCACAATATGTGGAATAAAGTACTCAAATTTTGCACAGATATTCTCTGAAAGTAGAGTAATTGTTCAAACAAATTAAAAAGCAGTAACTTCTAAAATCGCCTAAATAAATGGTATGAAACTGATTAATACACCGTTTTGTAAAATGCCTATTAAACACAAAATGGCAGAAAGTGGTAGCAATTTTACTCTTGTTTAACTTTATAGGACACTGATTTATCAAATGATATTGAAATTTGAGGTGAGAAATGGTGAGAACATAAATAAATATCACTTTATCATACCAACATATTTGGGAAATATTGTACAATATTTTCAGCTCGGTTATAACTTCATTGAAATATGTGGTTAGTTTCGATTTTGGAAAATTACATACCAATGGATTTAGCAGACACTTTAGGACTAACCGATAGATAATACTGGTTCTTAGATAAATGAAAGTAAATATCTTGACTTTTTTGACCAGAATTAATCGCTTTTATTTTATTCTAATTCTGTCGGCGCATGTTGGTTGTAAATGAAGTAAATAAATCAAACAAGGTTTCCAAATTGTGTAGTAGCTATTCCGAAAACCAGCCATGTTGGATTAGAAGCTATTGTACGCGTTGGGAGTTTTCGCTTTTGGCCAGCTTTTTGGGTTAAATATTGCTCTGTGGAGCGTACCAAGAGGAGACGTCCAACCATTTCCACGTGGAGGAACGCCGCGGCGAACACGATAACTCTCGATAAAATTGGCTGACACATGAAATTTAATAAGATTTGTAAAGCTTAGACTTGTATTTACTCGACGACCCGAAAAAATAGAAAAAAGTTTGAGTTTCAGAAAATGGTTTTATGAAAACATAAAAATATAAAATTTTACTGTAAAATTAGCTCACTTTTCTTCAAAATAATGGGGAGAATATTTTTTATTCAGTTTTCTGTGGTTTATCGTCTACACTTATCGTGCATTCTCATAAAAAAATCAAGTCAATCCGTTCATTAGTTTTTGCGTTATCGTGTTCGCCAATTTGAAAAAAACACGGTTTCTAGAAAAACGCTATTAAAGGGTGTCCCACATCAAATTGCATCACGGAAAAAAACGCTGTAGAAAAAAACCCATTGGGTATTTTCTTTTGAAAATTAAGGTAGAAGTAGTTTAGAGTGGGGTACACTTTATTTTTATCGCTGTCAGTTTTTCGAATTGCCGAATTGCGAAAAATTGTTGCCGATAGATTGAAATATGCGTGTGTTACAGCAAATACGCTCGAGGAATTTTAAAACAAAAGAAGTTCAGCGTGGCCACCGAGATTGCAGGTGACTATTCTAGAGGTTCAACAATAACAAAAAAAGAACTCGATTTTTTTGCCCACTACACCAGACGCCCTCCTTAAGGACATTACTTAATACGGAGAAGAGACAATTTTATCAACCTATATGTTGTGCAAAAATGCTGTCAAATTACGTTTTGTGCGAATAACGATTCTAAGTACCCAGAACTAATTATGCTATTATTCGATCTATCAATGTTACCGAGCCGACCCTGTGCACCATACGTGCAATACACAAAGCCTAGTATGGTAAATAAGAAATATGTGGTCACGAACACTGGTGCTTGCTGAAAGGGCTGTAAATTAAGGAAAAATAATAACACAACGGTGAGCACAAGGAATGAAAAATCACAAAATACTAGAACAAGAGGCTCGAAATGGTGCATGACTTAGGGATTTGCGACGCCTGTGGGCCATATGTCGACAGCATACACCAACATTGTCCAGTCTACATATTTGTTGGATGAAAATAATTGCCGAAATGGTTGACTTTTTCGGGGTCACTTGCATTAATTTCTTAAGAGATTCTTTCATTAGTGGAATATATCATCGCACCACTAACTGAAACTGACAAATTTTGAGTCATTTAAAACTACAAATTCGGAGTGTCTTAGGAGGCTGGTCCGTTTGCTCAATATTGATCTTTGTTCTCGTACTTGGTTTGAATACTACTTTGTTACTAATTTAACACTCCTAGTACCAAGCCCAAAATAGTTACGCTGAGCCGCAAGCGACATAACTAGTCAAAATTATGACTTTAAAGGGTTACATATGTTGAAGTTGGCCAAAAAATCAAAAAAAAATTATCCTTCTATCGTAAATTTCAGGCTCTTAATAATGTTTAAATTTTTTTATGAAGATCGGAGCAGTAGACGCAAAGACGAAGTTATAGCGTTTTTTATTCATACTTGAAACTTTAAGCGCAATCCTGCCACTCTAAGTCTAGTTATCAACGAAATAGTGTGATATCCTGACAAATGAAATAAATAAGGGCTCGTCTACCCTATTAGTAAGGAGAACTATGGGTAAGACGGACATGTTAAAGACATACTCGAATATAACATAGTAAAAGCATGGTTTTGTCAACATATACAATCAGTTCCAACATTCATTCACAATCACCTATACAAAACTGGAAAGTTATATATTAAATGTTTAATTCGTAACATCAGTTCCTCGATTACATACAGCCAGAGTATGGGACCTGCACAAAGTCGTCATTTTACAGGTTCTAGGAATTCCGTATTTAGCCACGGTCACAGCAGGTGAGATTTCAGTTAACTGGACGGTTCTCCACGTTTGACTGCTAAAAAATTGATTTTTTGCTCGATAAACCTTGGGTCCTATTCTCACAGTCACGTCACCTAGTGACTAGAAGAAAATTTCCTTCTAGTCACTAAGTGACGTGACTGTGAGAAAAGGGCCCCTTAAAATTGGAAACAAGAACATTACATCAGCACGAAGTTGGACTACTGATTATCAATCTTTGCTTAAATTGTACACGTTTAGCAGTAGTCAAGGCCAACTGAGTGTTTCCTAATTCAAGGTTACCCATACAGTACAATTAGTCGGTGTTAAGTCAGACCGGACTAAGTCGCAAAACATCAGAAAGTGAGATAATGATAACACTGGATAAAGAATTTCGTCAGCTACATTCGACTTTTGCCAGAATTGAAATATCGTCGCTGTTGTGCTATCTTATGACAAGCGCCATTTAGCACATTTAGAGAAAAACGATTTTTCAAGTTTGAGATTGAATATCTTGAAACTTATAAATGGTATAAACAATACTAAGAAGACAATTGATGCTTCTATTTATTCTGCATTAATCTCTCAAATATTACGAAGATCGGTTGATTATGTTGCGAGTTTTTACTATGAATGTAAACAAAAGTCGCACTCACACGTGTCATAGGCGTGTATTGATGACAAAATTTGTATGACGTGTCATAATCGTGCCTGGAAAATTTTCCAATGAAAAAAATCATCAATTTTTAACTTTTATTCATATCTTTGCGTTCATATGGTCTATAAACAATTGGTGAAATGCATTTTGAAGAAAATGAGTCAGGGAATCTAGAAAAAATTGTTATTTTTGGTTACAGTGTTGCCAAATATCCTTTGTTTCCAGTTTAAAACTAAAACTGTGTTTTTCTAACAACTCGTGTAATATTCTTTTGAAAATGTTTATGCCATTGTGTTTCTCAGACATTTTCACACATAAAAACATCTAAAACTTCAATATAACTTGAGCAAATCCCTAGATACAGTGATTTGAAGAAAAAACTCACAATTTCTCATCATGTTTCTCGCTATATCTAAGTAACCAAGTAGAATTTCAATGTTCTGAAAACGCCACTTTGTAGAGATTTTTCAAACAAGTTATGTGGCATATCTAACTCAGTTTACCCCAAAATGGCGTTTGTCATAAGATAGCACAACAGCGACGATATGTAACAATAAACAAGAATTACGGCAAAAATTAATTTTCAATCATAATGTAAAAGATGCTGCAATTCAAACTTTAAACTCGTTTTTCTCGAAATTAATATTTTGTCACTTAGTCCGGTCTGACTTAACACCGACCAATTGAAGTTTTAATGTTATATGCCTAAAATAAGCATGTGTCCATCTTACCCCACCTGTCCGTCTTACCCACAGTTCCCCTACGTTTGATTGATGATAAATTTTGCAACTTTCTCGCAGATTCCCGATCCATCGCAGATGTCCAATATAACCTAAAAGTCATTGCATGGCCGACTCATTTCATCTGTTTTTTGATAGTGATTATTAATTCGTCAGGAAGGTAAACGTTGATCAGTTGATGATAACAACCGAAGGGTTCTAAGATGTGAAGTAGCTCAGTATTCTATTTTTGAGCTATTTGGTAGTTTTTTCGAGCAACATTGAAACTGCCACCTTAAGGCGAAAGGATGGAGATGTCAGCCTTCTTGATACGTAGTCTTCGCTACTACGAAAAACGTCAAGGCGTGTCTGCATTCATATTATTTTAGAATAACTATACGACTATTTGCACTCTCCAGTTGCACTTCTCCAATCATTATCATTTTCAACACCGTTTTGTTAAGACCTCTTGCATTTGCATTGTTTGCAAAAGTAGATGGTGTTAACGTCTCTTTTTTCCTTTCTCGATCCAACACCGCAAATTTTGCAGTAATAATACGCCACTGACGTAGCCAAAAAAATTAAAAAAATTCTTAATCAAATTTCTTGAAAAATTCAACAATCTACATGAAATTGAAAGATCTTGTCGACCCCAAAAAATTTGAGGTATAATAATTCAAATGTTTCAATACAATTAATGCTAATTGCTTTTTTAATTGCCTGAACGATGCCGGATGTAGCAAATAATTCGTGTATAAATGAAAACCGTTCCTACCGGTTTGATTTTGGGTGTACCACCTCAGTCAGCAAAATTGAGCAAAACACTTAAACTTAAAGTATTGCATGAGGAAACCTACCTCCCTATTTCTCTGCCCTATTAAGTGGGTACGCGAAAACCGCAAAAAAGTTTCCACCAAACCAGTATGGTCACAGTAGAGGTTATTTACTCGAATTATATCGCCATGAACATACACTACGGGGGCTGCAATATGTACTGCAGTTTTAAAGCCTTCTCTCGATAGACCAGTAATCGGTAAAGACTGGCACGTTCTCGGCAGTGGTCGTTGGAGAATTTCTCGTTGGCTTACAGTTATTGGTTGGTCATTTCAGGTTACGAGTCATGACCATATTTTATCACATTCAGAAGCTATAATTTAATGAGCGTAAATAAGCTTTATCCGGTCGATAGAACTGGAAAACGAGAGTTTGTTGTTAGTAAATTCAAGTCATTCTTCGGTTGAAATCCTGTAAGAGTTTACGAATTAAGTTATCATTGGAACCAAAGAAAAGCTGAATTGTTGAATTATATTTTTTCGATTCTAGGTCCTGTGTGAAACTAACTCATTCATTAAATCAATCAAATTTAAATAGCCTTTTCCGATCAATATGTAGTTTGGTGGGATTCCGCTATTTTTCAACATCTTGAAAGAAAAAATAGCCAAATTTTTCATATCTGTATCTATAGTTATAAAAATATACCTGAATTTTCAAAAAACTCCTTTCCATTTAAAAAAAATACGAGGAATGGCTTCTTTTTGTCCCATTTTAACTATTTCCTGTAATATTCAAATGATCATGTAGTGGGGGTGACTCCTTAAATCACTTTCTTCATTTATCGTTTCATACAAGAAACCATCGTAAGTGCTTTGTGCCCAGCACTATTAAGAGCCAGTTTTTTTTAAATTGGGTAAAAGTCTTTCGATCGCGCCTAACCCCGCATTTTTCCACCAAATATATAACTATATTACATCAAAGTGGAGTAAAATTGTCGGAGGTATGATAGAATTTTGAATGAAGATAGTTGAAAAGGAAAGCCGAGTAAAAACATAATTTTGAAAATATGAAATTCGGAAAAAATGTAATGTTTCACGAATTTAAGAGCTTGAGCTTGTGCGACCACCTCTGGCTGCTCTACTCCGTTATCGTTCTGGACCAGCTGAAGTTGCACAGGGAATCAGTAGATAAATATGCTTGGGAGTAGCGAAACATCTTTCAATGTGAAACTCCTGGTAATCCTAAAGTGTTTATTAATCAATACCGACGCCGGCCGCGCCCGAACGTAGATCGCCGGAGGAAAGGGAAGGAATGTTAGTCCGTTACTGTGCATTCCATCACGGGAGGAGGATGTTTGTTAGTAAGTATAGAAGTTGCACTGTATCGATTTTGTTGACTATTTTCGGCAAATTTGAGACTAAGACAAACGAAAGCAATGAAATTGAAAGACGGATAGGTATTCTAGAGCGAATTAGTTATAAACTTAGAACGGAAAACTAGAAATAGACAGGCTCATATGGGCATGATCGAAAGGAAATGTGAAGAATTCTTTGCCTTCTGCAGAGTAGGAGTTGGGCGTTGCACCCAAGTCTACCGCATGGTCTATGGTAGAACATAACTCATCATCATGTTTTACCGCCGACGCCGGCAAAAAATTCTTCACAAATCCTCGCCTAGAACGACCATGCGATCATTCTTCTCCCTTTCTGCTAGCATCAAGCCGTGACGTATGCATTCAATCGACACCAAGCTATCGGTGTCGCACCGATCCTATTGTGATTGAAATCAGCCATCCGTGTGTGCGGAACGAAAAAATCAATAAGTAGTTCATTAGATTAGATTAGAGTAGATTATTTATCTATCACTTTTAGTATTCAAAACTCGTTTCCTGTAAACCCCTTAAATACAGTTTCAATGCTTTCTGTTCAAGATTGGCGGCTAGGTGCATGGGATTAGCGGAAATTAATCACGAATGAGCTTCTGGCGCCTGCTAGTAATACCATCCACCAGCCATGTACAATTCACAAATATTTCCTTCTCGGTATTGTATAGCCCTCCGTTCGCTCCAAAGCTGCCAATTACGAATGGCAATAGAAACAAATCTGTAGCGGCTTTCATCATTTAAGTGCTAAGTTGGTGCACCATAATGACGGCTCTGACCGAGATAAGCTAAAAGTTTTCGCTATTTCAGAGTAGTTTTCTAAAGATTTTTCAGTTTTCTTGTTATTTTGGTATGTTATACATACTCCAAATTTTAATACTACATTGACGAACATATTTTCGACCAATGACAAATGATCTAGCAAATCAAGTAGTAGTTAGTTTCGTTTATTAGTGCTATTTCGTTGAAATAGCGAACATAGATACAAAAATGAAGGAGTATCGCAAGAATTCCTTCGTAACTGATTTCAGCGTCATGTCAAATAAACCAAAAATATACAAAGTCAGCGATTTCCTAACCAAGCAAATGAAAATTGATGCCAAAATGGTAGAAAATTCAAATCAGCATCGCCAAAGCCGAAGTAATCTCATATTGACGAACATATTTTCGATAAATGATGGGTCACATCGAATCATTCTGTTAAGTATAATGGAAGTTATTAACGCTCAAAAACCGACGCGGTGGCTACAGTCGATATTTTTAAACTTAAATGTATTCTACATTAAAAATCAAGCAGTCTAGCAAGATATAAAAACTCTAGATTCTCTATGATTAAATGAAAAAAGTTGACTAAAAATTCCTTGTACAAATTCTACCCAACAATCTCTTAATCACAGAAAGAAGTAGACAAAAATTGTTTCTTGTTCATAGCCTTATGGATGAGACTTGGGACAAGCATACTTAGCTATTTTTCGTGATATTTTTTCAGACAAAGCCGGTAGTATAAATTGTTTAATATGAATTAAAGGTGACTCACAATACAACTAACCGGATAACTCAAATGCTAATATGATTGTTGTTCTTTTATGCCCAGTTTTTCGAAAATTTTCTAGGAACCGGTTGCTAACTGTATTTGTATTCTTAAATCTTTTACAAGAAATAAATTATAACTAAGATTTTTGACATTTCGTTCTGCAAATTTGGGGGGATAATTCCAATGAAACGCACATTCTTTCTGCACTATAGTTTAGGGTGTATTTAACTATTTACTGCATATTTTCATTACGTTCATCGAAACGCCTCTTTTCTAGTTGCTATATATACTCATTCCGGACCCAACAGGCCGCGTGCTTATCTATGACTGCTATCTCAGTGCTTCATAATAATTGGCCATTAAATCGTTCGGCCGATTATCAAAACTGGAGGTAAAATGCACTGTCGATCAGTGATCAAGTAATTACCAGTATTTCCCTTATTGGTTAGTAAAATAAAGTAAACCATAGAAAAATGGGAGAAGGATACTCTAATGTATGTGAAAATATAAGAAACCACTAGTGTATAGGGCGTTCTTTTTCTGTTAGTGGAAACTGACGTTTTTCCACAACTAGGCAAAGATTATATCAAACCTTGAACTAGAGACGGTCGTTGTTTTTAAAAACTCGTGCGCATTTATTATAACACTAGAGTTTAATTGCTTGAAATCTGTAATAAAAATAGGTACTCTGCGTGTATAATATCGCTTTTGCCTCATGAAAACTTAGGGGAGACCGGGGCGAGTTAGCCGGGTTTTCAATTTTCATTTTTTACCGCTTTGATTTAGTGTAGATCTTGCAAAATTGAACACGCTGCATAAAAGGGCAGAACAACATCTCTGAATATTATCAAACTGTTTGTTGCATTGTATTTGATTTATATTTAAAAACATGTGATGCGGAAAACCCGCCAACTGTCCATGGTTCCAGGGTAAGTTGGCGGTATGTATGGTATGAATATAAGCGCAAGCAAATGGAGATTCAACTATTTAATAGAACGTGCTGAATGTCTTTCCAATAAAACTGTATATTAAACATTTGCAATTATATTGTAGTTTCAATACCCCGGCATTTTAACTTCGACGCGTACTTCATATTCTAGAGTAAAAAGTTCGTCGGTTGTACATGGGATGATGCACGAAAGGAATTTAGTGTGTACATAAGCAAACGACTAACCGCAGCACAAGTCGTTCAAGGAATCACGACAAATACAGAGCTCAACCAAAGAGCAGAAACGGCAAGTACACATCGATCATCATCAGTAACCAGAACGAAGATCATTAAAGTGTTCCTCTTAGATAATTGTGCAAAAACTACCTAATGTTTCATATTTTTTAAAGAAGTAAAATGACGTAGACATGTGCGCTATTATACTTGCAATTACATCAACGATAAAATTCAGATTTTTTTGGTGTGTAACACATACTCAAAAAAGGTAACTTGAACCTTAAAATGTTGAAGGATGTAATTTTATGACACTGCGCATGGAAAGTACATCTTTCATGTAAAATTAAACAGAACACTGTTATATGTCGTCACTTCGTCAATTATGGCTTGTTAGATTGTGGCAAGTTTAGAATTACGTCAACGATAAAATTCAAATTTTTTTGGTGTGTAATGTTACGAGACCATATGACACATTCCGCGGGCTTGTACACCTGAAGGATGTTTTTGTTTTGTCTTATTTTGGTATCACAAATTTTTTTTCTCGTTTCGGTAGTGTTTAAACCATTGAAAAATTATGTAATCAATTTTTTGACATTTCTACAAATAGTTGAAAAATATATAGAGAAGTAAGTTGAATTTCACGGAAAAATGATTTCTGAATTATTGACTTCTAAAAAAAGTTCTATTTCATGAAACTATTATTGAAATTTTAATCCGTTTAAAGAAATTTGTTCGTTATTGAGTGTAGAATAATAAAACTAGAAAGATTTTCACTCATATTTGACTACTAAATTTTTTTGAACTAATAGAAGTTTTGATTGTTTCTGTGTTGTAACGTCACGAAAAATGCATATTTATTCAGTTTTTTAAAAAAATACAATTTTGTTCAAATTTATATTCCGGATTCTCTTTGTAATCAAAAATACTTTTCCAAAAAGCCTCCAACTTCTTTTTATTGGATGTGCGGAACAAAAGTTTCAACAGGATACACTTTGCGTTGTAACGTCACATAAGTCAACTTTTATCAGGCGCTTAAATGATTTTTCAGATATAGTGTTAAAGCTTACTTCAAATGGTTTTTTAAAACGCTTTCAAGTTGTTTCATAAACAGGAACTTATACTAGCGTGATATTTATAAATTCAGAATGTACACCCTCAAGTGCTTAAGGGGTTATATACCATCAACACACGCGTTAATCTACCATATTGAGCCGTATCAAATAAATAAATGTGCCAAATGGCTCAAATCTATCTATAACAGATATGAAAGATAACATTCTTGGTTTGATCGATTATTTCTACCACAATTTAAAAAATAAACTGTGTCGTGATTTTTGGACAACCCCATATGTTTATTCGAGTAAAATATCATTAACATGTATGTAATAAATATTTCAAATTTCACCCAAAACAATAGCACCAGCGTGATTTACAGAGTTATAGAAAAGTTGAAGATTTTCGTGACGTTACAACGCAATGAGATATCGCTTTTCCTGAGAAAGGTGCGTTGTAACGCCACGAAAGCAAAAAATGCTTAAAAAGAACCAAAACAATAAACTTTATATTTAATGACACCTAATTATTCGTAAGTTATTTAGAAATACTTCATAGAAGATTGGTTCTTGATAAAAAATCTAGACTTTTAATGAAATACGCTGAAGGTCCTAATTTGTGACGCGTTGTAACGTCACGTTACATTATTGGTCATAAAACTACCCTCTTCCAGTTTATTCAGTTTATGTCGATTGAATCTTTCGAAATTTTGTCTACTTTCTGAATATGTAATAAGTTTTGACGTAGGCATTCATTTGATAAAGTTATAACATATTTATGGAATGAAGATTCGTCAAATCGTTGTAACGTCACGAAAGAATGTGTCATATGAAAATTTGACCTCGGAATGGCCACTCACGGCCACGAGAACCTGCTTCGGAATGTCCGTTCCGGAGTCAAACCACCAAATGGCTTCAAAACCACGTGATATAGCCTACTGAAGCAATTCCAAGAATTTTGATACCCAGTATTGGCAGTATTCCACTGAAATTCACAAATAGTAGAGGAACTGTGGGTAAAATTAACAGGGGGTAAAATGCACAGGTAGCCAAATCAAGTCAATGTTTGTGAAATTTAGAACAAACTTCACAGAAATGTGACCTGCCAAGTATTCAAAGTATATTGAAACAATTTCTTTTGATGAAAAGCTGTCGAATGAAAATTAAAAAAAAATATGATAAAAACCAAAATCGGCATTCATGTCTGTCGATGATGTTAAATTCGGCATGTAGAATATAAGGTCTTTCGAGATGTAATTTTAATTTTATTCTGAAAATGGTGTTACGTCATAGTAATTGAACCTCTTGCAGATATTTCACTGCAATAAGTTAGAATCAGTACAAAATAGCTTAATCGGAAAGGCTGTTTGAAAATAAAATGTCTTAGGGGGAAAAATTACAGGATGTAGTGAGGGCAATATGAACCATCTTGCCACTCCAAGTACCAAGCCTTAAAATTAGTCGGAACGCTAACTTCAAGTTGGTATATCTTCACTGTTCTCCAGCAAATCCTAAGACTTCAAACACCCATGGATAACCCCAGGATTGTAGATGTGTTTCGATGCCACAGGATAGTAAACTGATTAATATTACGTTAAAAAATTCAATTTTTCCGCGACAAGTTTTTTATGCCTACAAAATGCCTTATGTGTTCCGCTGGGACATCAGCATTGCTCGGAAAATGCTTTCCAACGCTAAGCATTGCATACATACAGGACATTGTGCAGCTCGCCAGAAGCTGTTCATTTTACCAACACCACATGTTCATTTTACCCACAGGCTATAAACATGTCTCATTTTTGAAATCAAGAATAATGTTTAAAATCAAGAATAATGTTTGAAAAAATATCTTTATGTCGCAGTATTTTCACCAAATATGTACAAAATATGACTAACAAGAAACATATAAGGCGATTATAATAAATCATTCACTTATTAGTTAGAAAATAATGACTTTGCTTAACGTGTTCATTTTACCACCAGTTCCCCGACTGGAACATGCTTCCGGTAATCCGGATTCCCGAGAACCGAGTGAAATAACCCGATTCATTCTTACCAGGTCTAAAGGGTTCCTGAATCCAAAACACCCAAAAGTATCGAAATCGGTTGGAAATTGCCTTACTTATTGGCATTTCAGTTTCGTGGGTACCCGGGTACCACCGTCGGCCTGTTACGTAGTAAAAGGATTCAGGAGCCCCTACTCACTCGCCCCCTTACTGTATCAACAATATTATTAACCCAAAAGGTTGATTTAGTGAAGTTCTAAGATGTCACAGAGTTTCAATTTCCAGCTATGGATCAAACATTGGAATTTCATCATTTGAAACCTGAAAAGATACTAGGATACCACGTCGGACACATAACGGTTAAGCTACTGAAATCATGAACAATTATATTACTCCAAGAGTGAATTCCTAAATAAATTAGCATAGAGAATTTCCGAAAATCATCACTAGCCTCTTAAAGTCATGAAGATCGTTCAATTATCGGCTCTATGAACAGTTTTTTTGCACGTAGATATACAATATTTCTCATAGGAATGATCCAAACTTATCGTAATGCTTTGGCACAAATGTGGCGGCACAGAGGGTAAGTCTCTGGTCTTGTGGACAGTGTTGGATTTTCAGTGTTAGTAGCACCGGCCCCGCATGCTGCGACAATCTGTTACAATAGGAGACGACATTTCTGGAAAGGAATTGTAGTTGCAAGGCTTTTAGTTTTACCGTAAAACGGGGTATCTTTGATCACCGGAGTAAGTTTGATCAAATGAGACTTTTTTCAGTAATATACGATAAGATAGTTCCTTCTAACAAAATCATTGAAATAAAAAACAAACCATATTCTAAACATGTGCAGCATGTATCAGTAACGATTATTTCGTCTTTTTATGTACTATTTATGAGCACAAATTCGAATTGAAAATGATACAACTCTCGTGCATCATTTCAATCTGTTCAAACAATACTTTGTATATTAATGAAATCAGCCAATTTAACCTAAACTGATAATTTTTTTAGAATCCGTATATATTTTTGTGCAATAATTCATTTAAAAAATTCGAGATTTTTTTGTAAACTCTTTCATTTCGAACATTTTCCTGAAAAAGTTCGATAAAGCCCAAATGCAGCCTTATAAGCAATTTTGTTCTCGTTCGAGACGTCACAATATCTGGCTATGAAATTGCCTGCAGATATGAAATTTACACAACATTTCAAGCGTTATTTCTCATTTCGATAGGCATATTTTGTTGATCAAAGTTACCCCAAAAGCAACTATTGAAAACTTACATCAAAGTAATTTTATTTTTATAGTAAATGAATATAAAATACCCAACTATTTGAACATTTTTAATCTATGAGTACCAGTACTTGTTTTAAAAATGCACACAGTTGCATCTAGTGGAAGTGGAGATAGTTATTCGAAAAATATTTGAAAAAGTGATCAATATTCCCCCGTTTTACGGTACTTAGGTGTTAATTTTCGTCCCGCCGTAGCACCGTCACCGATAGAAAATAGGGGTATGGGTGTCATTGTAAAGGGGTAATCATACAAAGACCGAAATTGTTGATTGACGCCATTTTGAAAACTAAGATGGCGGCTTCCAGGTATCACAAAACAGTGAAAACTATCATCAAAATGGGAGTTATTTGAGAGGAGTGGTCAGTAGAAGACAGAAGCCGATGGTGAATCATGCGCTATACCTGTATAACAAAGGCGACCAACTGTACGGCGGCGACATGAAGAATTACAATTTTGTTCATATTCAAATTAACAACATCTATTCGAACTGGCTTTTCACTTTCATTTCCACGGGAACATAATATAACATGCTTGAATGAAAATAAATTAGTATTAAGTTGAGTTTAACAGCCTGTAAGTGGCTAATGCTATAATCTTGTTAAAATGTTGGGACTATTAGAAACATTGTTGTCATATATCTACTACTTGTAGTTATAATTGGCCTTCGGGAAGTTCAGACGAACTTTTGGAAACACCGGGGGTCTCAAACCTAAATTCCTCTGTTGGATTTACACGACAATTGTACGTTCAATACTGTCATATGGATGCCTTGTGTGAAGAGGTGATGACAGTCCAGTCAAAGCTAAACCATCTGCAAAGAATGGCGCTCATGGTGTTGACTGGTGCTTTCACCACAACTCCGACTGCTGCTCTTAAGGCACTTCTAAATATCAAACCATTTGTAAGTGGGGGTTTGCCCACTACTCGGGTTCTTGTTTGCCCGGCGTACCCTTCTTTTCAGGGCGGCCTAGGTGCTCCTACCGGAATTTCGGATTTTCGTACAATAACAAACAAAAAGAGGAAAAAACAAATAAATTCTAACTTTACCGTTTATTCTCCCGAAACTCTCCTCTGCTGGTCGTTCCTTACGGTCTGCTGCTGATAACGGCGGGAAGGCGCCGGTTTTTCCCGACCGGCCGGGACTCCAACGGCCGAGTTCTCCTGCTGGTATCGTTGGCTGCTCCGGCAGCGGTCCTTTGCAATTAGCCAGGGAGGTGAGCAAGGCTCTTTTGTTGGAACCTCCCTAGCGACGGGGCGAATAATCGCCGGGTCCACTCACTCCCCGTGAATGGCCCAGGTAGGTTCCGCAGTAACCTACCTCAGGGGGAACCTTTGTCCGCCCTGCTTCGTTCTCCTTTACGATTAACTGTGGAGGAGAGCTAGGCTCGTTCGGCTAATCCTCCACAGTGAGAACGGCACTGGTGTTACCTGGGTCCTTTTTGGTTAGCCGAGGAAGCGAGTGGCTCCTTGGTATTTAGCTTCCTGTTTCGGCGACCGCACACCAGGACTTTTCCGAATGCCCGGACCACAAACCGATACACTGACGGCTTTAATTTGCCGTCGCACGCGCGCACTGCACTTTTATTACGGTGGCGGGAAACTGTCCCGAAAAAAGAAATACGGTTTTTCGAACGTCTGTTCGTGGCTGTGGTCCGTCACTATCTCTCTGGCCGCATTTTCACTCCACCAAACAACCACCAAAAAAACACACCGCCGCATAGCTGTCATTGCCATGGTACAGCATAGTTAGCAATGACTTTTACAGCGAGAGGAGAGCGGAGACCTACCTAAACCCTATGTTACTAATTCACAAACGTAAAACAAAAATTATCTAACCTATCTGTACGAATAAAACCGTTCACAAACGCGAAAATGAACAAAAATTTACAACTAAATGTGAACGGTACCGAACAGCGGTGAGCATAATTTTACGTAAACAATACACTCTACGGAGTGTATACGCAAAAAAGGGTATATTTCCACCCAGTGCAAAATTGTTACCCTGGCGGGTTACAATCTCGCCCACACCGGGTGGAAAAAAATTGGAAACAATTTTTTTCTAACCTAACACCTAACACCGATACAATAATAATAACGAAATGAATCAATAAATAAACAAAGAAAAACTAACTAACCCTAACCATTTCTTCCGCAATTTATCAATAATATTCATCACAAAAATCTAATCGACCGGATGTCCTCATCGGTGAACTGTTTGACTGTGTTGGGTCTGATAATACTGACAGCATACGCGAAGCGAGAGGTTGTCAGCCATTGTCACTATTCGGTTATGGGTTGAACCCTAAATCCAATCCGAAAACAAGATCGGTAACAACTCGATATTCCTAAAATTCTGCAAGTGACATTGACAATTTACAATCTTCCAACTTGCAGGGGAACGGTTGTCGGCATTATTTTGTTCATTTTTTTTTCCTCGACTGTCCAGAAATGCCTCGTGTTCTTACGGTACCAGTACTACACGCTTGTGTTGGGGTTTCAATCCAAATACATTCATACAATTATCCCATTCATTCATCCTCAATCACTGGCCTACTCGATCATTCACATTCCGATAAGCACTTCGAATTAACCCCAAAACAATGTTATCTTATCATTCACACATGCACTCATTCACTCTGTTCGATTCCACACTCATACATTCACTCATACAATACCGCTTAACACGTCATCATTTCTCCCACTCACAGACATTCCGGACAAAAGTTTGTATATTCGTCCCTTTTCGCCTCAAAACGCTTCGTACATTGGAAAAGAAACGTTTGAGAGGGACCAAAGAATGTCTTTCGCATAATTTAAAAATCTCGAAATGATTCCCGCTGGAATCAAACGAACCATCCCAGGTTTAACCACAAACCCAAAATTATGCGAAATAAAATTTTATTATTTGATTCGAAATCGAAGACGCGGTATCGTTTTACCCCATTCGCTCTTCCACTCACACTACTCTGATCCAAATCGGGCTACACCTGCATGATGCAGAGCATTGATGCGAACATTGGGGAAACTGTCAAAATTGATGATGATATTTTCATCCATCTGAATGGATGAATGAATCATTCTCAAAATATAAATAAAAACAAAACAGTTCGCGAAATCGGTTCGCAAACTGTTTTTATTATTCCGTTTACGGTCGGTCCCGGAGTAGTGGAACCACTCACGCGAACGAAGTGTCCCCGGCGAAGAGGGGAAAGGTGGTTTTTTTTATATAGTGACCCAAATAAGGAGAAATTTTATATAATTTAGTGCACCCGTAGGTGCGAGTGTTCCCCACAGAAAGGGGTTTTTGAAAAATTTTATGTTGCCGAACACGGCAGAAGAATGATGTGTATGCATCCGGCGGTGAAAAGACGGTACGATTGGTTCGTTTTGTTTCTTCCAAACACTGGTACTGGTTTGGTAAGAAAGTTTTGTTTACCGTAACCGTCTCGACCGCCGGAGCAAAGCAAATTAGTGGATAATTTGGTTACCTCACTGCGCGAGTGGGGCGCAAAAGAGTTTTTTTGTATTTGTTTGCCGAACACGGCAGGTAGTGTATTTAGATGCGTCCGGTGCCCGGGAGAACGGCACGGTATAAGATTAGTGTTTTTTTTTTAATAGAGTATTCCACCCTACCGTAGTCGTCATCGGGGCCGGAGCATATATTTCGTGCGAGTGTTTGTTTACCACACTGCGAGAGTGTGGCTCTGAAAAATTGCAAGAAGGTGTTGAAGAACCTTCTCGCGGCAGAGTTGGTCTTCCACAATAAAAATAGAGAAGACGGAGAAATGTTTATTGTTTTTTTTATTCGGACCAAAGTCCGTGTTGTTGCCGTCGGGAACTGACGGCTGCTTTTGGAAAACTCCCAAGTGGGTAATCCATATAAAAGCATACCGTCAGTCCACAGACGGCACGGAAAAGTTTTTATGCTGGTTTAAGGAGATTTGCTGGCCAAACTCCGAGATTGTTACCTGCTAAATCCTCCAGCTCGTAGGAGGATACACCCTTTTTTGAGACAATTTTAGCCGGTAAGTATTGTGATCCAAGTTTAGCATTGTACGACTCGAGTGCATTCGACAACTTCATGTTTCGACGGTACACCATTTGTCCCGTTTCAAAAGGTTTGGAGAACTTTCGATGACGCAAGTTGTACTGATGTCGAATGCCCTCGCTTGCTTTTGCCAAATTTTTGACCACAATCTCCCGGATGTTGTCTATCTGTTGGTGTCTTGTTTCTAGGTCACCCTCACCGGAAATCCTGCTGAAGTCATCGGCAGATGCCATTTCACACCCGTGTATAATGAAATGAGGACTAAATCCAGTGGAGGAATGAACGGTAGTATTTAGGATGCGCTCCACATCACTGATGTGGACATCCCAGTTGCGCTGCTCGGTTCGAGCATATGCCCGGATTGCGGTGTTTATCGAGCGATTTGTTCGCTCCACTGGGTTAGCCTGCGAATGATAGCGGGAGTTCAGCCAATGTTTGACGTTGGTTTCTTTTATGAATTGACTGAACTCCTTCGAGGTGAAAGTGGAGGCATTGTCGCTTAGCAGAATTTCCGGGCTACCATGGCGATTGAACCACTGTTCGCGCAGTATCGTACAGAGTGACGCACTAGCGATTTTGCGAACGGGGGTTAACATGACGTACTTGCTGAAGACGTCGAGGACGACAAGCAAGTGTTGATTGCCACGTTTGCTTTTTGGAAGAGGACCAATATAGTCCACAGAAACCATTCGCCATGGTGCATTAGTCGCACGCGACTGACCCATTTCGGGCTGGACTGGGACGAAAGGAGCTTTGATTTCCTTGCACGTTCCACATTCTCGAATAAACTTTCGTACTTCCGATCCCATACGAGGCCAGTAATATCGCAACTGCACTTCGTGGATCGTTTTATCGTATCCCACGTGAAGCAAATTTTCGTGAGTACGTTGAATCAAATCTTGACGGAACTCGGGTGCTGGGACGAGTTTCCAACTGAACCGCGAGTCGCACGGAACAACTTTTGAGTTGACATACTTAAAAAGTTGATCATTTTCTACTTTGAAGTCGGCATAGTCGTCAGGATTTTGGATAACATTTGACTTCATGGAACAGTACCAGTCTGAGGTGGACAAAGCTGAAACGGCTGCTACGGCCCGGGATAACGCATCAGGAACGACATTGTCCTTGCCTTTCCGGTGCTCAATAGACATGTCGTAGAGTTGTAATTCTAAACTGCAACGACTCAAACGTGAACTGGTTTTCCATTTAGTCTTCAGTATCCATGTAATCGCTGACGAATCAGTGACCAGTCGAAAATGATAACCTTCCAAGTAACCTCGGAAGTTTTCAACCGCCATTATCACCGCCAGACCTTCCTTCTCAGTTGCATGATAGTTCCTTTGGGGAGTGGTCAGTTTGTGCGAAAAGTAAGCAACTACTTTCTCGCCCTCGGGATACTCCTGCACCAGAACAGCAGCGACTGCTACGTCACTAGCGTCTGTCTGAAGGATAAACTCTTTGGAGAAGTCTGGTGGGACTAAAACTGGAGGAGTGACTAGAAGTTCCTTAATTTTAAGGAACGCGAGTTCTGCCTCGGAGTTCCAAACTAAGCTCTTGGTTTTCGTTTTGAGCAGATCGGTCAAGGGAGCAGTGACCTCACTGAACCCATCAATGAAACGGCGGTAATAACCGCACATACCGAGGAAACGACGAAGTTTCGTCACGGTAACCGGTCTCTCGTAGTCGAGAATCGGTTGAATTTTGTCAGGATTGACCTTGAATCCGTCCCGATTCAACAAATAACCAAGAAACTTAAGTTCGGGGACTCCAAAACGGGATTTTTCCAAATTGATGGTTAGGTTGGCTCTTGCTAGACAATCGGCCACTGCTTTGAGCAACTGTATGTGATGTTCGAACGTTTCGCTTACCATGATGATGTCATCTAGGTAGACGAAAACGTAAGGTTCCCATTTACCTCGTCCTAGAACCTGGTCCATCAGTCGCGCCAGAGTAGCGGGGCTGTTGACGAGACCAAATGGTAGACGAGTAAATTGGAACATACCCCTGCCGGGAACACTGAAAGCGGTATATTTGCGACTATCCTTATCCAGGGGTACCTGGAGAAAGGCCTCCTTCAAGTCTATGGTAGACAGGTACTTCGCCTTGGGTAAGCCGCCCAATATTCGCCCAGGGTGGGGCAAAGGGTATGCATCCCGTACAGTACGCTCATTGAGAGGCCTAGCGTCTAGACAAAGGCGGATTGAGTCGTCTGGTTTCGTGACAGCCACAATATTAAGCGACCAATCCGAATCAGACTCCTCGATAATTCCCATAGACCGCCATCGGTCAACTTCTTCCCAGACCTTAGACAGTTTCTTTGGGCTCATGTGATAAGGATATCGGCAAACGGGTGCCGCACCTTGGAATTCATCTTTGATGACAATCCTGTGCTCTGTGAATGAGGTTGGGCTTAGCTTTCCGGGCTCTACTGCCTGGAAACACTTCTTTACTTCTTCTACGCGCGCTAACTGTTCCGAAGTGAGTATCGACTCACGCGGTACTTCATCTTCTTCATCGTCTTCTGATTCCTGACCTGAGTTCAACAGAGCACAGTTTTGTATCTCAGGAGAAATCCCAAAGGCGCGCCAAAAGTCCATACCTAGAATGGAGTTGACGGTCAGATGCTCTACTACAAGAGTGCATAGGACCTTTGTCAAATTTTGAAAAGTATACGGGAGATACGCTTGTCCAATGATTGGTAAGGATTGACCATTTGCAGAACGTAGTTCGAATGGTCGTTCCAACCTTTTCAAGGGACTTTTCGAAAACTTTCGGTATAGCTTTTTAGTTATAATTGTGGCGTTACTACCACTGTCGAGCAAGGCTTTGAAGGATTTGCCGTACACAGCGACTATTGCAAATGGACGGTTATCGAACGGGTCGTCAAGGACGATGGTTTCGACAGACAACGAATTATCATAGTCCTCATCACGAGCCGGTCGAAAACTGTCGTAAATCTGGGGATGGATTGTTAGTTGTTCTTTGGAGCGCTGTTTTACTGCCAACTGCGACTTCAGTTGGTTCTGATCCCGTTTTTTAGGCAGTAAGGGCAACGAGAAACATCAAATCCTTTAGAACCACACACGATGCAGAAGACCCGATTTGGTTTCCGGCATTCCTCAAATTCATGTCCTTTGTCTCCACAATTGTAGCAGACGCCGAGCACTGGAGGACGATGCTTTTCCACCAAATACTCCAGACACATTATAGGTTTCTGCGGTGGTTCGATCGGTTTTTGATTGTTTCCTTCGAGATTCTTGCCGTCCTGATTCCCTTGCTGTTTCTTTTTCTGGTTGTCAGGAGGCTTGCTTGAATCAAGACCTGCCGGTTTGGCATTCTTGTTCCAAAACGTTTTGGATTTTGCGTTGCCGTTATTCTGTCCACCTCCCTTTTGGTTTTGATTATTTTGTTTTTGTTTGTTTTGTGGTGGATTATCAGAATAAGCCGCAACTTCCCGAGAAGAACCGAAAACTTTCTGATAAATCGGCGTCTTGGAGGCGTCGATCGATTTACCAAGACTCATCAATTCTGAAAGCGTGTTCACTGGCCTGAGAATCAGCATTTGTTTATAATCGGCTTTCAGGTTCCGCTTGAGCACGTCGAGTTTTTCGCTCGGTGCCATTGGAACCGTCATAGCACGAAATATTTTTTCCATTTCCAGGAAGTATTCCTGGAAAGATTCGTTACGCATCTGCCGGCGCTGGAGAGCCTTCATTTTGAGCGTAGCATCAAGTTCAGGATGTACGAAATTTACCTTGAGCTCGCAAACAAGATGGTTCCAGTTAAACAACCGGTTTTGCGCACGCATAGCCTGATACCAGGTCAAAGCATTGCCAGTGAACAGATGCATCGCAAAATTGAAAAGTTCTTCTTCGCACATTTGTTCACACGCAGCGTAATTTGCTACGGTGTCCAAAAACTCATTAAGTCCAGTTCCTTCATCAGTCCCAGCATACTTCCGAATCTTCCAATCAGCGACGCGTTGCGGGTTTCGCGAGTAATTCCTGGGGGCCACCATAGATCCGTTTCCCGCATGGGTGGACATCGAAAAGTTCGGATATGATGGTCCCGCCAGCTGTTTGGTCAATTCAGGAACGTAAGGCTGGTTCTGAGTTTGGTACGGGGCTGTGAATCCAGTATTCTGTTTCGGTTTCTCGATAGGAAGTGATGGACATAGATTTTGTTGACCCGAGAATCCTCGCTTCAACACAAATTGATCGGGACTGGGCGCCAGTGTTGGGCGAGGAATCTCTGGTGCATCAAATGAATCGGGTACGTCCATCAAACGCAAATCTTCCAGATCGGTCTGCAGATCCTTCTCGGAAGCACTTTCCTTCTGATGTACTAGTGCCCGAAGTTCATTCACGGATTCACGAAGTGAGACAACTTCTTGAACCGTCTTTCTCAAAACTGACGAAATTGTTGTCAGTGAAGCAATCCCGCCCATTAGCGTTTCGGTAGCTTTTGAAAAAGCATCAGACCCCTGAGACGCTAGGGCTTTATTATCGTCGGATTGCTGTCGCAATTGTCGAATCTCGTCCCTCATCTCGCACAAGACACGCAACAGGTCGTCTCCTACGAGCTGTTTGGAAAGAGATCCTTCGTTATCGGAAGGATTGGATCCCTGTGGAATTGCAGGTACGTCTGTACTCAGCAAATCTCCCAAAATTTCTCCATCCTCCCCTTCTTGGTTGTCGGGAGGAAGTGCTGCCTGTTCGTCGCTGAAATGACTGGCATAAACTGCTAGAACTTCCTCCAGCAACCCCGAAATTTCCTGGTTGACCTCCCCTGCCGCATAATTTCGGATAACCTGGAGCCTAGACCCCAAATGAAGCAACCGTGTTCGGTAAATCTCTTTGTTTGGGCACCGGTACTGGAGATCTTCCTTGATTGTTAGTAATTTACCAAGGCAGATCTCCTTTTCTTCACCCACGTCACCCCGGAAATTGCGTACTAATTCCCTCCGAGACGACCGCTCATGCGACAAAATTCCCCGAAGACGCCGCTGCCGCTGGACACCCGAAAGATCCGAATCAGGAGAGATAAAAATGCTTCGAGATAGCAACTCAAAATCCAGCTCATCGAAATGCAAATGATCGACGCGCATGAACACACACGCTTGGTTGAATTTCTCCAACGCCATCATAACTTGCGCTATATTGGAAGAAATCACCAAGACAAAAAGCATGTAAGTACTGATACGGTATTATTTTCGATTTTTCGCCCACTAACGATTCCCTTAAAATTTCAGGAAATCAAGCTGTTCCAAAAATGTCTCAAACCGGATTGAGAATTCAAGGCGATTGGCCACCGCAACCGAATAATAACAACAACCTTCAAACTACTCGTCCGGCAGACCAAACACAAACAACGCAATCCACAAATTCGGACAAAAAGGAAAATGCAAAAATCAAAAAACAATACCAAAAATGTAAATAAATAAATAATACGACCGCGGAACAATATTGCGGAAGAAACCTCACCGACTGTTCTACGAAAATCCTAGATTTAGTAGAAGCACCCCACACTCCGGAAGAAAAAAATATTTTCCAAAATAGGAAAATATTTTTTTCAGTGTGTTTTGCGCTGTGCGCCAAATGTAAGTAGGAGTTTGCCCACTACTCGGGTTCTTGTTTGCCCGGCGTACCCTTCTTTTCAGGGCGGCCTAGGTGCTCCTACCGGAATTTCGGATTTTCGTACAATAACAAACAAAAAGAGGAAAAAACAAATAAATTCTAACTTTACCGTTTATTCTCCCGAAACTCTCCTCTGCTGGTCGTTCCTTACGGTCTGCTGCTGATGACGGCGGGAAGGCGACGGTTTTTCCCGACCGGCCGGGACTCCAACGGCCGAGTTCTCCTGCTGGTATCGTTGGCTGCTCCGGCAGCGGTCCTTTGCAATTAGCCAGGGAGGTGAGCAAGGCTCTTTTGTTGGAACCTCCCTAGCGACGGGGCGAATAATCGCCGGGTCCACTCACTCCCCGTGAATGGCCCAGGTAGGTTCCGCAGTAACCTACCTCAGGGGGAACATTTGTCCGCCCTGCTTCGTTCTCCTTTACGATTAACTGTGGAGGAGAGCTAGGCTCGTTCGGCTAATCCTCCACAGTGAGAACGGCACTGGTGTTACCTGGGTCCTTTTTGGTTAGCCGAGGAAGCGAGTGGCTCCTTGGTATTTAGCTTCCTGTTTCGGCGACCGCACACCAGGACTTTTCCGAATGCCCGGACCACAAACCGATACACTGACGGCTTTAATTTGCCGTCGCACGCGCGCACTGCACTTTTATTACGGTGGCGGGAAACTGTCCCGAAAAAAGAAATACGGTTTTTCGAACGTCTGTTCGTGGCTGTGGTCCGTCACTATCTCTCTGGCCGCCTTTTCACTCCACCAAACAACCACCAAAAAAACACACCGCCGCATAGCTGTCATTGCCATGGTACAGCATAGTTAGCAATGACTTTTACAGCGAGAGGAGAGCGGAGACCTACCTAAACCCTATGTTACTAATTCACAAAGGTAAAACAAAAATTATCTAACCTATCTGTACGAATAAAACCGTTCACAAACGCGAAAATGAACTAAAATTTACAACTAAATGTGAACGGTACCGAACAGCGGTGAGCATAATTTTACGTAAACAATACACTCTACGGAGTGTATACGCAAAAAAGGGTATATTTCCACCCAGTGCAAAATTGTTACCCTGGCGGGTTACACATTACACATACACCTCAAACAAGAAGCACTATCATGTGCATACAGACTGCAGGTTACTGGGCTTTGGAACAGTAACCATGTCGATCTTGCTACCAGTCATACACGATTGTGGTCACAAATGGTTACATGGGGTGAAGATATTCTTGCTCCCAGCGATATTACACTCACATGTAGTTTTCCTTCCATGTGAAGATTCCCTCTCGAGAGGAGTAGTTGTCTGGCTATATGGAAAGATAACAACAAACGCAAGTGGTCTGTTACACTAACGTTTCTCCGGCGGAGGGACATGCTGGTGCTGGTGTCTACTGTCGTGAAATGAGATTGGAATAATCTCACTCACTAGGTAGATACTGTACTGTATTCCAAGCAGAAATCTTTGCGATTATGTGCGTGGTACAATCGGCCTTTCAACTGAGTTTGTCCGGCAGAGTTATAAACTTCTGCTCCGATAGTCAGGCTGTAATCAAGGCCCTTAGCTCAGACAAATCACGGTCTAAGCTAGTGATCACGTGCCGAAACCAAATCGAAGAACTAAGCGTTGTCAACACTATCTATCTTGTCTGGGTGCCCGGACATTGCGGTATTACTGGAAATGAATGGGCTGACGAATTGGCCAGGGCAGGTTCAACGATTGGCTTAGTTGATCCTGAGCCCACCCTGCCAATTTCGACAAGTTGAACAATAAAGGAAAAATACGGTCATGGGATTCGTTCGAGCATCACAATTATTGGAGAAATCTACAAACATGTCGCCAAACAAAGACGTTTCTAGAACAACCGTGCCAAGTGATTTCGAAAAATCTTCTACATTTCTCGAAGCATGCTGACCAGGGCTTTAACCGGCCACTGCAAACTAAATTTACACATGGCAACTATTCAGTGCGCTGGGTCTTTTTCATGTGATCTTTGTGAATCCGACTACGGAACCTCATATCATCTGATATGCTACTAGCCAGCAGTAGCGTAATTGCGATTTCGAGTTTTCGGCCGTCCTTATATAGACGAAACCATGTTTGGACGACTGAAACTCAGAGACATACTAAAGTTTCTTATCCAATTTGGTAAAGAGCTTTAGGCTTACTCGCACGCGAGTTGAACTACTTGTGAGTTTAACTTACCTGCTGTTTGTTTTTTGTTTTTGTGCTGTTATTTTTCCCACCCTTCCAGTTCTACTTCCCCACGCCTCCTTGTCCTTTTCTTCCGCTCAGGAAATGATGAAAACACACGGCAAGGCACAAATCCCCGACTACATACGGGGAACGTGCCATTTAAGCCAATATATTTTGATTCCTGATGTTATACAGGCGACCAACTGTACGGTGGCGACATGAAGAATTACATTTTTGTTCATATTCAAATTAACAACATCTATTCGAACTGGCTTTTCAATTTCATTTCCGCTGGGAACATAATATAACATAATTGAATGAAAATAAATTAGTATTAAGTTGCAATTGACAGCCTGTAAGTGGCTAATGCTATAATCTTGTTAAGATGTTAGGACTATTAGAAACATTGTTGTCATATATCTACTACTCGTAGTTATAATTGGTCGCTAGCACTATGTTGCGTTTTATGAAATAGTCCACGGATCCATAAATCCATTATTTATATTCCAAATTTTCATCAAATAAAAAAATTTAACACAATGTGCAGAGCTGCATCAAAGTAAACATTATTAGGATTATCTTCTAAATTTGTAAACCTATTCAAAAGCAAACAATAACCAGTTCACAAATCCGTGAATAACAATCTGAGTTCCGTGAAATTGTTCACGCAATAATATTAAGATCATCCTTCAAATTGCATATTTCATTAATTAAATCAGAAAGTAAAAACGTATTTTATGCTTTTTGGGAACTATTTCACGATCGCAAATCATGAACCAGTTTACAAAGCATGAATGGATCCATGACTAACATTTCGAGTTTCGTAAAATAGTTCATGAGAAAACATCAACTTTGTTTAAGTTTTGTGATCTAATTCAAAACCACGATCAATATGTAATAAATCATGAATCAGTCGTATTGTTGGACCGAAAGCACTGTAGATTTATGGATATAATTACGAGTCAACATTTGGTTTATGAGTAATATTCATAAAGTTGTAAACTAGGTCACAGACAGAAAAAAAAACGTTACTGAAGGAAATTGAACAAAATTATAAAATAAATGGTTTTTATTCGTGGTACTGTTTTCGTTACGTAGAAATTAGTCAGAATTTATATTCACGAATCTGGGAACAGTAAAGAGGATAATCGGAAACTGTGTGAACTTATATCATAGTAGTTTATCTTCTTTTGGCAAAAGCATGGGAATATTCAAGTTCGTGAATAATCTGCGTATGAAAAAAGTGTCGATGACGTGCAGCCGGCTTGTCAATCGGCGCCAGCATATGTTAGAAATTACCGGTGGCGGCGGCACACATGCCTAACTGGAAGTGGCCATCCTGGTTTTTTAAAGGTCCATTTCTGTTTTCTACTGACAGCTCTCTTTGTAATGATGCCCATATTGACGATTGATTTTACTGTTTTGTGGTAACCGGGAACCCCCATCTTGGTTCACAAAATGACGTCAATCATCAATTTCCGGCTTTGGCTACGATCCCCTTTGAAATTATAGGGTAATTTCGGGAGAGATGCCGCATCAGGAGAGATATATATATAATGATTATTTTCATCGTATTCCTTTGTTTTGCTAATATCCCAATATTACTTGGATAACATCAACAGAAACAAACATAGCATCCGTTGATTTTACAGTGATAAAAGCCACTTCTTGGTGTATTCCCACTCATGATATTAATTGGCAATATTTGTTTATCCGCAAAAATCGAACGAAATAATCGAAAGCTTGGAGGTTTCGTTGGATACTGTCATTAGAGGGATTCCACGAGAAACCGGCCGACCGCAAAATATGACCATCGTCGATTCGAACGAAACTTTACATTCGGGTTCGGTTTATGAATCTCCATGATTTTTTCTGGCAATTGCAATTGGGCACTGCACAGTGACGTTATGCATTAAATGTGACAGGTGGTGGTCCTGTTGATTACATTTTGAACTTAGAGATTATTCGTATTTTCAAAATGATATATTGGGAAGCATATATAATATATTGGGAACAATGTTTTTAGAAGTAAAAATGTTCTCTAGAACGCCTCACAATTAAATTGTGCCTTTCTCTACTGTGGGAAAAGGTATATGAAAGGCCTAATAAGTGAGCTAATTATTTGTTTATCAATTACTTCTACTGTTCTCTGAATCGGTAGGTAGTTTTGCGGTAAAATTTGTTGGGAATTTATTATTAGTACTGAGCTTATTTTAATGGACCAAATTTGTTAAGTCCAAACTGTAAACAACAGGACCAGCACTTGTCAAATTTGTGAGGTTAAGGCATTTCATACAATGGTCAATATTCTGCTACAAGGGCAATTTTTCAATATACGTGCAATAATTTCAATTTTTTTTGGTTCAATCACACTATTTTATACAGTAAAACTATCTGAGAACGAGTTACAGGTAATGAATACATCTGCACGAAAAAAATATACACTGAAAAAAATGTTGTGTCATTTTTCACAAAAACAAAAATTTATGATAAAAATTCAAATTACAAAATTCCATTTTTTCTATTTTTTTATATTTTGTCCACAAAAATCTAAAGAGAAAAGAAACATTTTGAATGTGATTTCATGATGGAGACATTATCAGCAAAAAAGTTTCTCTAACAATAACTTTATACATGTTTTTAAACTTCATACTAATTGACATACAAAACTGTAATTTTATTACAGAATATAATTCTAATTATCATTTTAAATCAAAATGTATTTAACAAATATCTTCCAAAATGCGATAGTATTCGAGATATTTGGAGTTTTGCTCCAACAAAAACAATTAGTTCATTTAATTATGTCCTTTTTAAAAGTTATTCGCGTTATCCCATCATAAATTGTCAAAAGTCTAATGTTTATCGTTTTAAAGACATAAAGCTTTTTCAGTGTATTTGGATTATGGAGTAGATTTTAATAAAAAAAATTCCTAACAACAACTTTTGACAAATTTTTATAATTCAACCATAGGATCTGATGATTAAACTATATAGTTGAATTATATTTTGGTTGTTTTCATATAGCTTTGAAATGGTTTACAATATCGAACAAAAAAAAATTGAAATTATTGCACGTAGAAACGTTGATGCCCTTTTAAAAAGATACGCTTGAGTAAAAATAATCTTATTGACTGTGGAAAATGTTTAGTCTTCCATGCCGGTTGAACCTGTAAAGTTTCATCGGAATCTAGGATGGTCGGTCACGATTTTAGAGATTTTTAGACGGATCTTCGTGGAATTCCTCATTAGCCTTTGTATTGACCTCCACAGATAAAAATTTTCCGGCATTGGCAAGCTTCAAAACCAATGAAATTCCCTCTTCTTGATGGCATCTTCGCCCCTGGGCTGAAAGGGTTCATTATTGGTTGATCCTGCTGGTTCTACAACGTCAATATCTCTAATTCCATTCGTTTAAGAGAGATTCAAGCTTCACTACAAAAGCCTGCAAATTGAAAATATAGTGGAACGAATTGTGGTCATGGCTTCTATTGCAGTTTCGTCGATGAACGACAAATCGCGCAGCGTTTCCTCATACATTCCGTACAGGTTTTTGACTTTTTGATTTGTTCCATCAATCCGATCCTGGGACACGTCATGCCCTGCTTGACATAATGCTCCATCTTCCAGTTCAATCTAAGCTGCTTCGATGCACTCATTTTTACTTCCATGCAGGAAACATACAGCATTATCAAAAAATATGTGTTATTGAATACAAACATCAAACGACGGAATAATCGGTGTGAATCGAGGTTTTTAAAATATATTTTTATTAAAACAACAATAAACTTTTAATTTCAAGAATTCTGTTTGAATTTCTGTAAACTTCAAAAAATGTTATTGAATTCAAATAAATAATTTATTGGGTCACAACCAATAATTTTATTTATTGAGTTCAATCCATAATTTTATTTAAAATAAAAATCTTCCGCGAGTCGAATCGAAATTTACGCAGAACACCTCTACAAAACATTTATCGCGAGATCCTATTTTGTACATTTTGCCTCCTTTCTGCGAATAGCAACATTGGCGTCGGTTGGAAGCAGTTATCAAATATATGCACACGCTATTAACCGAAACGATAAGTTTCCATTTCCCAATTTGTTTACCAACCGCCGGTGCGGTGTCGTATTATGATGGCGGTTAGCCAATCGCTTTTACCCACGCCTCGGGTCTGTTAGTCTTAGTAAAGCTATTTCTAGGACGATTTTTCAAAAGGGCGCAAGCAAAATGTAAACAAATCTGTTCTATGCTCAAAATTGAAGCTAATGCTCTAAATTACCATAAACATTAATAATTTTTTGTTAATAGGCATTTTGGACAGCCTTACTAAGATTTTAAATAAAGTCTTATTTTAACTTTGTTAGATGTGAAATTGAGTTGTTGTTACGCCCTCTGTTTATCTCAATGATCGATATAAACGAGGTATTTTAAGCTGGTTTGAACTAACAATACTCATAATAGCTCACTGCAACCTAATAATCCAATAATTTAAAAAGATTAAAATATGAATTTCGAAATCTGTCTGAGATTAACATCGAAACGATTCAGACCATTATAATCGTTTAGTCTTCAGTACACCCTACTTTACCGACCGTTTTTCATCTGCCAATGTTCATGCGCCTCTCTATAGCAGCCGTTAATTGAAAATACAATGCTGTTTACAGCCCGTCATTTCCACCCTAGCGTGCGATGTTCAAAAAATATTTACGGGATGAACAAATACGAAAGAATTATATATTTTTGCATATCAAATTGGAAACTTGAATGTTTTACTAAGTATGTTTTATTTTAAATATGGGAGTGAAAAAATATGTTTTCTCCATTTTTAAAAACTGCTGATGTTAGAAAACATTTTGGAGGGACCCCTGTGTTCGGTACCAACAGCTATTTGGTTCGAGGAGGTAGTAACCTATCAATGTCAAGCTTTCAAGAGACTCCTCTCGACATGTCGATGAACAGATATGAAACATTCAGCACCTCCAATTGAGTTCTTGTCGCCTAGTCTCACGAACACTTCTGCAGCTTTCAGGTTGAAAACAATCCCATTTTCTTTTGCCGTCTTTGTTTATTATTTTCCACCAGCTAGCGATGTTGACGGCGCCGGTGGTTGAGTGGTAAGCGTGACCGCCACTCATTCCAGTTGGCCTGGGTTCAATTCCAGCCGAGGTCGTTGAGATTTTTCTGAGGTGAAAAAATCTGTGGTCATGTCTTCCTTCGGAAGGGAAGTAAAGCTGTTGGTCCCCGGTCCATGAAATTGGTGGATCGATATTTAGTCCAGGTAGTGGAATCACCTCTCTGGCGTCGGTAAAGAAGAAGTATATCCAACTTCTATACTCTACTAACAAAAATATCCTCCTCCCGTGATACTTGTGGAGTGCGCAGTAGTATATGCGGCCTCTAGCAAAAGCAAGTATCGGACTAACAATTCCTTCCCTTTCCTTCGGCGATGTACGTTCGGGCGCGGCCTGCGTCGGTATTGATTAATAAACACTTTAGGATTACCAGGAGTTTCACATTGAAAGATGTTTCGCTACTCCCAAGCATATTTATCTACTGATTCCCTGTGCAACTTCAGCTAGTCCCGATCGATAACGGAGTAGCAGCCAGGGGTGGTCGCACAAGCTCAAGCTATTTTCCACCAGCTAGCCTATAGCCTATAAGTCAATACGGAACCTCTGACTTTGGTATTGACTGCAATACATGATGGTGGTATCGCTATTCGTAAGAGCAATCTCATTTTGCCATTCCCGTGGGGCATTGAACCTTGTGGTCAGTATCGGCACGAAGAGAAAAGAATGGAAGTGCGTTGTTTAGTCTTACGGCCGTAAGAACGGCACGATTTAAAAACAAAGCTCATGTCGAAATCCGCTACAACACCAGCTGATTGTCAAAGGACGATAAAGAAGGACGTTATGATGTAGTAACATACAAAAAAGGCGTAATATATATTTTTCCTTATTTAAGAGCCAAAACATTTATTTTCCAAAGAGATGCATGTTCATAACGATTCATACATAAACCGTATTTGTTCTGGAATTTAAATTAGGTTTCAAGCTTTTCGCGTTAAAAACTAAGAATTAAAAACGTTTCGAAAAATTTCAATGTTGAATTTCTCGAAACCATGCAATTGTTGAAACGCTCTTCTGAAAAATTATCCTAGATTTCATACAGCTAACAACAATCCGATTTTGGTTTTGGGGGAAATTTCACAAGCATACCCGGCTATACCCTTTGGAAATTTTAAAGATCGTGCAAAATGTGATAAATTTTTCATATCATATTTTTTGCTAGTTCTCTTGCCTGGCTGAATTAGAGCAAATTTCGATAAACGTATGGATTTTAGAATAATTCGCAGTAAAACGGCAGCAACTGTGAAACAGGGAACCACAAACATCTTCTCATTATTTGACATGAAATATAAAATTGAAAACAATCTATTTGGGCCATGATTATGATACCTTTGTCATGAATAGGACGACTTTTCATACCCAGGTAATTCCCCGATAATACATTTTGATAAACACTGTTAGTCGGGAATTAGTAACATTGCACGTCCTCTTGTCCACTCTGTCTCCTAAACCAAACTAAAAATAGCTTTCTATCTATGCATTTCTTGATTTTTTCTAGTGAATGCAGACAAAAATGAGCGTTCGATGGATTTCCGCTAAGATTTTCTTCAGCACCGGTAGCAACATGGCAGCTTTTAATCAAAGTTCAACCTAAGATAAAGAAACCTTCGGTCATCACCAGTTGCTCATTTTGTGAGCCATTCATGTATCTACCGAAAGGGTGAAATATGCATTTTCGAAGCGGCAAAATAAATAACCGCGATAAGTCATTATATAAATAAACGTTTCTGTTCTCAAAGGCACTCAACTCGTCCCAAGCCTTCGTCATGTTTCTCCCTGGTCATGGATCTCCCAATCTAACGATGTTCCCATTATTTTTTCAGACGGGTATTACCATGTACGGTTGTGCAGCTGGAGGGTGATTTAAACGCGTACAGCAGCAACGAAACTCCACTTTTCAGCTCACTTACCTGTTATCTTTCCCGTGTTGACGATTCATCGGGTCAGTATTGGCACTTGCTTGGCTGTTCATCGCATCCCCTTCTCCCATCCCCGATGGGTGACTATTTCCGCTGAACTCGTTTGCCACCTTTTGGCCTTCCCCGAAACCGGCTACATTCATTTCGTGAGTTACTGACGAGGTTGTCATAGCTTTGCCTTTTCCTTTCATGTCGTCACCATCGTCATGCTCCTGGGATCCCTCCTGTACCTTGGTCATTTGCGACATTGAATCGTTTTTCGCTGAGTCAACGTTTTCCCTCGATGCAGGCCGGTGAATACTGGTGAAAGAGCGAGCCAGAGCAATACTTTTCATCGAGATGAGACTGTTGTTCTTGCTCAAAGCCCGTCGAGTGGGTTTAGTACTGCCAGGTTTCTCGCGGATGCTACTGCGATCATGATCGCTGCCTTTGGGTGTACCTGGTTTCTCATTGATATTTCTAACCGAAGCGGATTTCAGTCGACCAATAGCCGTACCTGTTCCGGGACGAGATCCACTCTTTGTTCCATCTGCCGTTCCCTTTTCCGGATCCACTATATTTCGACTGCTTCCACTTCTCATGCTCAGTAAACTGAGTAGAGATCCTTTGCTTTGAAGAATTTTCTTTGGTGTCATCCTAACCGGCTTGACCGGAGTAGATTCTTTCATTGTGTTTAACGGGGTTCCTGAGTCAGTTCCAGATCCTACAGCACCACCAATACTGCTGCCGGGTCGTGATGCATCAATCATTCCACCCTTCATATCAGTCTGATGCAAACTTGATTTTGAATCGGATCTCTTTCCCAGCAGCGAACTTTTCGAATCACTCTTTTTGCTCAACTTACCAAGTGACTTGTTGCTGTCACTCTTTTTCAAAGATTTCTCCGAGTCGCGCTTCTGGATTTCTTTCGCACTAACCGGTTTATTTCCAGCAAGGAGATCTCCTTTGCTGTCTGCTTTCTTGAACAGACTGTCGGTTGATTGTCGAGTCTTTTTGTCACCTTTCAGCAGTTTCCCGGTCCGTTCGCTGGCTTTAGTATTCTTCTCGTACAAACGGTTCAGTTTCTTTACACTATCTACTTTCAAAGCACTAGCAGAACTACTTCTCCTGAGTGGTCTTGCTTTCGGGCTAGGCACTGGTTTCTGAGGTGTTTTAGCCCCTGCCTTTGCACTTTTCTCTCCTCCTCTTAATACTTTCGCCGATGCCTTTCCGCTGCTTGCTCTTGTCCCTGTTCTACTACTGATGTCTCGAGCGCTTTTCTCCCTGTGTTTGCCACTAATAACTCTGTCGGATTTCAACGCCTTATCCGAACTCTTCTTACTACTGACACCTTTCGTTGATACATTCACGGCTCCCTTCCGAGGTTTTTGTCTCTCGTGCAAATCTTCAGCATCTTTCCGTGCGCTAATTTTTCCTTTCGTCTTTTCCTTCTTTTTCAAATCCTTTACACGGTTTCCCTCTGAGTCTTTCCTGTTCCCATCGCGCTTCACAACCGGTTCAGTTTTACGAGATTGAGGCTGTTGCTCCATCGGCTTCTCTTCCAGATCAGACTTTTTCCCAAAATCAATAATTGCTCTAGCTAAATTGAACCTCTTCCGCTTGGGTGGTTCCTCTTTCTTCTCCTTGTCACCGGCTGCTGCTGCCGCCAACGCTACCGCTCCGGCTGCCGCAATTGCTCCCAGCCCTCCGCTTCCCTTATCTGTCTTGGTCGGTGAGCCTTCTTGTTCTTTGGCTTTCCTAGGTGAAAGCAATCCACGAATGTTGAAAACCGGCTTCCGGAAGTAACTGTGACTCTTTTCCTTTTTTGGTGACTGTTGCTTAGCCGGGGATTGCTCCTGCAGTTCAGTCTGGGAGTTCTCCATTGAACTTTTGTCCGGAACTGGCGAAAGCATACGTCTTCCGCCGAATGGCTTGTACGATAGGAGTTTCATGTTTCTCATTACATGCTCTGGGATGTCTACCCGATCCGGCAGTTCGCTGTCCGGCGTTATCGAACGTCCATCCTCTGACGCCGCTGTAACTATCAATTTGGCACTTTTGTCGTGCAGCTCAGTGCTGCTATTGGGAGATAGATGTGCTTTATTCACCACTCCTAGGACCCCCTTCTGTTTCCGACCAGGATTGACAACAGAGGCAGTGGTTTTAGTTTTTGTGCGTTTCGATTCCTTCCCGCCTTTTTTTGAAATCGATTTTTTTCGTCGTACCGGTGAGGTTTGGGAAGCCTCGGAATAGCTGAACCGACGCTGGTAAGCCGGAAACCCACCATCCGATACTAGATCGAGGATGCGGTTGTAAAACCCGCTATTTCCCATGGAACTGGCCGACAGTATCCGATTCGCCGCCAACCGTTGCTTATTCTGATAGAGCTGTAATGGACTGAGTGATGCATCGAACGAGTGAGACTTGGGCAGAACATCGTTGATAATTGTGAACGCCGGTTTCTTATGCTGACGTGCTTCGGAAACCCTAAAAAAGAGAACTTGGATTAGTTTTGATAATAGTGGTACACCGTAGATTTTCTACCTAAAGTTTGACCCGGTGGTAATCTTATCCTTGATGATGGGAGTCGTCGCACCCGCCCTGTGATACCGCAGCATCCGTTCATATTCGCTCATATTTTCGCTCGAATTGGAATTATCAACCTGGGTGCTGGTGGTTGCACTATTGTAACCCGTTCCGTGACCCAAAATTGTGAATGTGGATGGCTTTACGTTTATTACCGATTCGAAGCCACTGAACGTTGACGCTGCGTACAAGTTGTCACTCATCGAGTTACGACGTGATCGGAGTGCCGCGATGCGCGGATTCTGGAAGACACCATTTTCGATCGTTCGGTTCAGGTTGTTGTTGGTAAATTGCTGCACGTCCGCCACGGCTTGACTGTTTTTCGGTATTAGACTGTTTTGATACTCGTACTCGGAGTAATTTATCCAGTCGTTTTGTTTTAACAGGTCCATGTCCAGAAGTGAGGGCCTGTGAATTGGAACATACCATTATTACTACATTATGAATGATGTTATTCAAACGAACATAAGTCAGTAATTCGATAAAAGGTATAATGCACTGATAAAAAAAATATTTCGAATAATAATGAATCAATTAGACCAACTATCCACCTTTGATTACAAAATAATATTGAGAATATTCAAAAGCAGAATGAACTTATGCCTCTCTTATTGATTTCGTCCCAAAAGCGCTCAAATCCGAAAGCAACATCTTTCTAGCAGTTAGAGATTAAATATCAATGTTAAAATCCAAAATAAAAATCTGTCTAATCCACCTAGCAGTGAGATGAGACATTAAATAAATCTAATGGATTGAATTAGCAAATTGAATAAAATGTCTAAAATGAACCAAAAAGTTTAAATGAATTCATGAATAAAATATATTACATAAATTAAATTATAAACACCTATAACATAATTTTTTTCCGCGCGGAATACGTGCGCGCAAAAAAAGCGTAAAAAACGCGTCAATTCAAAAATCCGCGTAACAAACCGCATTAATTTAAAGCCGCGTTAAAAATTCGCGTAAAAAAGCGTTAATTCAACAAACCGCGTAAAAAAGACATTTTTCTTATCTATTTGGTTTCTTTTGCAAATTTTTACTACTGTTCAAACCACAAAACTTTTCTCAAAGAACCGTATTTTCAATTTATAAATTTCGGAGTGTTTTCCATTGAACCCCGTTTCTAATTCCATTTTAACCAATTTAGTTAAATATGCATGCATTAAAACAAATACGAAATCAGTACAATGGCATAGTTTTCCTACAAGATGGACTGGCACTTTATTTGTCTTTAAGGAGGTACTCCTATTTTCAGACAACTTTTTCTTATAAAGCATTAAAAATGTATTTAATTTTACACCAGATCACGAAAAAATTGGCATATTTCGGGATTTTTTCTAGGCCTAATAAAGAGGCAAATTGGAATCTTGTAAAATGGGATTTATAGTACTAGTTGTCAAGCACAAAATATATTTTTTTTCAAGTGATTTTGTCAGATAGCGGCTGTGCAGCATTTGTCCGTAGCTAGGGGCAGATCACTTGAGATGCATTTTTAAAAATCAGCTAAATTAAATGCATTTCTTTCCATCAAAATAGAAATTCGTAATGTATTTTGCGTTGCGTGCAATGTATTTTGCGTTGCGCGTAAGACGTCAAAACCCTACAAAAAACTAGCACTACATTCAACAAAACGTCGAACAAAGAGAATCAGCGTAGGACGTTTGTTAAACAAACTTTTCTGCGAGGGAGTGCAAAGTTGATGCAAAAATGGAAATTAAATGCATTTTTTCTAATTTGATGCAAATTTGTTATACATTTCTAGAGTGATCTGCCCCTAGGTCCGTAGGCACCACTTTTTAGAAAGGGTACGCGATCAGAAACCTATCTTCCGTAATTTTTAACCTAGAGCTTAAAACTAAAGTTTTTGCGGTTCCCTATAATAATATCAAAAGACGTACTATTTTATATTTCAATTTTTCGCGAAATGGCGAAATGGTCTTTTGTAAAAAATCGCTTAAAATGTCATAAAAATCGACACAAAATTGTTGTTTAAAAAAACTAATAATTAAAAAAAATAAATTTTTCGTGCGTCGCTGGAGAAATCAATTTTGAATATACTGTAAAAATTTCAAATCTATAGAAAATTATTTGTTCGAGTTATTTTTCCGGCCAGCTCCAAAAATGTGGTTTCGAGAAAAACGCTGTTTAAGTTTTCAGTGCGCTCGGGGCGGCAGAATTGAAAATTTAGAATATTTAGCAATTATTGTCGCCTGCGGTTGCTTGGTACACCACCTTCAAGACACTAAAGCACATTTGGGACCATTAAAAAAGTTCAATATTTTAAAAATGTTACTGTGCGGTATAACCCTTTAAATGCCTGTAAATCAAAAAGTACACTTTGTATTTCAACTCAATTGGTTTCATTAGAAAGGTGAGAAATTTTTTCATTAAGGATTCACGTGGGATTTCGCGTAGAACTTTACGAAGTTTCTCACGTGGAATTTCACGTGGATTTACACGTGAAATTCTACGTCAAATTTCAAGTGGATATTAAATTGTATCCTCATATCTTTCAGTTATTGAGTGAGTAACATTTTCAAAGTAAAGTATCTTGAAGTTTTTTTATCGAGTTTTCGTCCTTTTATTGAAAAATTAAATAGATGACATCATTATTGTTTCCACTGGAAGCTTAGAAAATTTTGCATAGAAAAGTGTATCTTACAGTTAAGTGAATTTAGTACTCTTTTAGAAGTACACTCTTAAAAAAAATGAAAATAACATTTGACGTAAGCAACGTAGCGACCTATTTTTCTGTCCGATAATAGGATTTTACTTGCAATGATACATAAAATTAAATATTGCGACTCAGACTGAAGATGAAACTCAGACTGAATGACCTAGGAAAAGCCGAACAACTCACATTTTTACATGCAATTAAATGTAAATATGTGAAATGGGACGCTTCTTTTATATGCATCTGGCAATACGTAAAGTTACAAGATTTTTTTTGCTGTATAAATTAGTTCAAAGTTAGTGAATTATTAGCGTTTTTGCTAATTTTCTTCAAAATCACCTTTAATACTATCGAAATTATGCATCTTAGCAAGTTCTACAATTCCTTCTTTGAGTCCGTATCAGTATCTCTTTTGGTTTTGTCGCAAAATCGTTTTAATCACATAATTGCAAATGCAAATTACGACGATATTGAACGCACTGCATTTGTGTCAACGTCATGTTGTATCTTCTATTCAATTGCAGCCAAATAAAAAGAGATAGGGATAAAGTGTAAAAACAATTTGTAAAGCATTTCTATGGACTTGAAAAGAACTATGAACTATCACAAAGATGAAGTTTGTTAATTAGCAAATTATAAAACTCCTCTAAAACATTAATTCTAAACTACTTTACTGGTTAAACGCCATTTAGTACACTTAACTAAAAGGTATTTGTAGGAAATTTTCTCAGCTTTCCAATAAAATTTTGATAATAAGGATATAAGTCGATTACAGAAAAATTTAAATAATGAATTTTCAACGAAAGCAGAAGAGATACGAATATTATGTTAAAAAATAAATTATAGGTCGTTTTAAAAATCGACATTTGGATAATAATGTTATGTTCATTACTCTTTATTATGAGAAAACTTACTAAAAATTCATCAAAATACGTGCTTATGGCTACTTCATCACTTAAAAGTTACTTAAATCCATTAACTGAAAAATATGAGAGCATTATTCGGTAGGAAATTTTCTCACCTTTTTAATGGATCTAAAAGATTTAAAATACAAGGTTCACTTCTTGAGTAAAAGGCATTTAAAGAAAAAAACAAGTCAAATAGAGAAACATTTCAATAACTCTGTAACGATTGTGATTTGATAATATGTGTAGAACGATTTTTTCGCCAAATATGATCCTCTATCACCCCTCGAGAGATTCTCAACCACAAACCAAACACCCTGTATATCGCCCGCATAAATATATAGCTAAATTAAATCTCCAGTCAGTTTGTCTTCACATCTCGCCCTGAGCAGAAGCAAAAAATCGTCCCGCGCAAGTAAAACAGTCAATTCTACCTAAAAATCAATCGGTGCCTATCACACAAGCAGTCCATATAACAATAGCCTATACCTACTGTGCGATTTAGTGATGAGTGACGGTGCCCAGAAAAAAGCAACCCAGATACGGCCGAACTGTGTTGCTGTTGATTTTTCGAAATGCCCCGTAAGACCAGCCATTCGAGAAGTGGAACAGTTATTAAAAGTGCAGATGAAACTCAATCTGGCTGAAGTGAAAACCCTACAAATGCATCATATCAAACATTGCGTGCTGATTTCGTTCAACAACATTAACCAAGCTGAGTCATTCGCCTCGCGAAACAACATGCAGCACACCGCCGAATGCGGCAATGTTGAATATAGCATTCCCGTATACATCGAGAACGGCGCTGTAGAAGTTCGTGTCCATGATTTGGCTACGCGTACCCCTGACGGCGCGATTGAAAAATGCTTGCAAAAATACGGAGAAGTAGACTCCGTTACACATGAGACTTGGAGGAATTTTTTCCCGGGCATCCTTAACGGTGTTCGTGTGGTGAGAATGCGTGTGACCAAGCCAATTCCCTCATATATAACCGTCACAGCGTTAGGAAGTGACGATGTTCTCATTCATCAAACATCACTAGTCACGTACCCAGGGCAAATTCCTACGTGCCAGTTCTGCACGAAGAAGCTGCACATCGGAAAACCTTGCGCAGAAACTGTTAAGGAAAACTTAACCAATCAAACTGAAATCAGCCCAGAACCATCTTACGCTAAACCACTAACAGCTGCAAAACCAACATCTTCGGATCAAGCAACAACAACAACGAAACGAATGCCGAAAAATACGAACATACAATGACGACCGATAAGAGTAAGACACAAACTGGAACATCTGTCCGCGAGCAGCAGGAAAGTAGTACGGATGAGGACATGGACATGAACGACAACGCAAAAGAAGACAAACGGATCGAACCTCAAATGGCAGTGGACAACACTGGCAATATTTCGCCCCCTAGAAAAAGGATCTCAACACGCAACAGAAAGCTGCGTCTAAACGAGACAAAAAACTTAACATAGTTGTTTTTTTATTTATTGTAAAAAACGAACAATCGGCCTCGTTGAGCTACCGCATTTGGGCCTAAATAAATTTAAAATTTAATAAAAAAAAATCTCCAGTTGAGTTACTTGAAATTAACCGTTATACAAGGTTAAAGAAGAAAAAATATTTCCCATTGTTTTATTAGAAAAAGTTGTCTGAAAATAGGAGTACCCCCTTAAAGATAAATGAGGTGCCTGTCAATCTTTTTTTTATTTCGTTTATTTGACACATAGCCATAGCCAGGGATGTTATGCACCTCAGAGCAAATAAAGAGAAAAAACAAACGCTCTTTGCACTTTTCATGCGAACCACCGCTCTTCTCTTTCACAATAAACCTCTTCACTCCGATGCGTGTTGCTCCCACACGTGTATCCTACTCCATGGCTGCACGCCACAAAGAGTAGAAATAAAGAGGCTCTTTAGTGTGCATCTTGGTCCCACGCGCACGTAGGTAGAGAAGGCAACCAAAAAACATTTTTAAAACGTTCTTCCGGTCAAACTTTATCTGAATTGTAGTTTGATTCGTCTTCTTACCTGCTTTCCAGTGAGGGGAGGCACAAAAAAGTGGCTCTTCAAGGTGACTCTTTGAACGAAATTGTGCAGCTCTTGGTGCACTCTTTTTCGTTTTCAAGTGTCTCTTTCTGCGGTCGTTCTGCACATCGCAGTGTTTTTGTGCTGCTCTATTTTCAATCGGTGTATTTCGCTCTTTGTGGCTCATTGCGTGAGCAAATAACAAGCCTGCTCATAGCGGTAGCTTAACGGAGCCGTGGATCTTTTATGTATTTACAATATGTAAAAAAATAAATAAAAACAAATATTATTGTTTGTCCGTTGGATCTCGTGCGCGCAACTTTTTATTGCGAGCGGAGACCTTCTTTCGCGGCTCGCCTACTGCGTCATGGGGACCGTTTAATTCTCTTCTGTCCTCTGTATCAAGGTCAGCATCGTTAAAAGTGCCTCGGTGCTCGCGACCAGATGTTCTTTCCTGCTTCTTGCACTTACGGGTGACCAATGTAAATCCGTCGTCATTCTTATTATCTTCATCACCGATGTTACTTACAGTTGTTTCAGGGGTGCTGGATGCTGCTTTGGCAGTTGTCAATATGGACTGAACAGCTGCCACAAATTTGGCAACCGTTTGTGGTTCAGGTATTGGTATTGGAAATTCTTTTTTGGGTTGGTTTTCCGTGGATTCGTTGGCAATCGGTAGCGATACATTCTCCTCTATCTTCCGCGCAAGGTTGTCCGTGGTGTGCTGTCTGATTACAATACTTGCACGTAGGAGTTTGCCCCTCATGGGTGCATAACGTAGTTTGATGAATAGTGGCTTCGTGGATTTTAAGTTTTATAGTCAAGTGGGAGGGGATAGGTCTTTCGATCCGCATCCTCACCACAAGAACACCATTAGGTGTACCCGGGAAGACATTTCTCCACGTATCACGTGTAACGGATTCTACTTCTCCGTATTGCGACATGTATTTTGCGATTAGATCAGGAGAGATACGAGGACAGAAGGCAAACGAACGGGCCGATTCGCGCGTAGCAAGCGCGTCAACGGGTTGCCCTTAGCAACGCGATACCTCACCCACCATCCCTCGAACGGCAAGCGCGAGTCCGCGCATATATAAAGCTGTTTGTAACAGCGCGGAGAAAGCATCAATCAGTTTTGTGTTTAGCTCGCTCCGAGACTGGACGCTATTTTTCGACTGTTGTACGCTGCTACCTGTGTTCTTGAATCACCGAGCTGTTTGCAACTTTAGTGTCGTCCCAAGAGATGGGAAAACCGCGCCCTTCTGCAGGGCAATCCGCTGCATCCAAAAGGCAGCTAGAACCTGATGCCGACGGAGACGAGACGGCTGCTACGAAACGGCTGCTGGCCAACAATAAATTCGCTGCTCTGCCCAGCCAGGAAATCAAAAAAAACCGCATTACAACGCTATAGAGAACTACTTAAACCAAGTTAAATTTGAGTACTTCACACACGACTTACCGTCGAGCAAGCCGCTGAAGGTGATACTCCGTGGGCTGCCAGACATGCTGACTGAAGAACTCAAGAAGGCGCTTGAGGAGTGCAAACTAAAACCACAGGCGGTTTACAAGATACGAAGACAAAACCAAAAGGTGAAGTACAGGGATCAACTGTATCTGGTCCATTTGGAGAGAGGCTCTACTTCGTTAGGCGAGTTAAAAACAATCAAAACGCTTTTCTATATAATCGTCGAGTGGGAACGTTACAGACCTGTACATCGAGAAGTGACACAATGCACAAATTGCCAAAACTTTGGGCACGGAGCAAAAAACTGCCATGTTAAAAGCAGATGTCAAAAGTATGCAGGTCCTCATAAAACAGAGCAATGCGAACCTATGGAGGAAACAATGGCAAAATGTGCGAACTGCGAAGAGGAACATGAAGCCACCGACAAATTGTGTCCTAAGCGAGCAGAATTTCTGAAAATTCGCAAGGCGGCAATCGAAAGGAAGAAGCCGAACCGAAAACCAAACCAGAAGCCAGATCCGGTTATAGATGAACTCGCCTTCCCGCCACTGTGTCCGGGAACCTATTCACTTCCTGATCCGACCGCTGGAAAGAAGAAACCTCCCCCAGGTTTCCGTAGCTATGCAGATGCTGTGCAGCAACCAACAACGAGCCAACTTTATTCAATGGACCAGCTGGCCACCCTGTTTCTAGAACTCGACAAGCAGACCAGAGCGTGTCGTTCCAGTCAAGAGCAGATATCAGTGATGATGATGTTCTACTATCGACATGGTTAAATTCTCACCTCTCAAAGTCGTTAATTGGAATGCCCGTTCGCTGGCTCCGAAGAAGCTCGAACTATCGGACTTCTTAAAAAAACATGATGTCGATATCGCCGCTATAACAGAAACCCACCTAAAGCCGGAGGCTAACTTTTGCCTACCTGCTTACACAATCATTAGGATGGACCAGACAACTGCTGCTGGGGGAGGAGTTGCCATAGTCATCCGTAGAGGCCTACAGTTTAAAGTGCTACCAAGTTTTCAAACAACAATGATCGAATCAATTGGAGTGGAAATCAACAGTAGCATCTCATCGCAGCCTACTGCCCAAAGCAATCGCGTGTATCGGACGGTTCGGATATCAGGTTAAAAAATGACATACAAAAACTAACCAGACGTGGTGGAAGGTTTATCAGTGCTGGCGATCTCAACGCTCGGCATCCTTCGTGGGGAGACTCTCGACTAAACACGAACGGGAAAATTCTGGCAGATGATTCCCTCAATGGCCACTTCGTGCTGGTTCACCCAGATTCACCTACCTTCTTCTCCCGCAACGGTATTGGATCAAATCTGGACGTGTTTCTCACCAACTTCAGTGAACATCTGTCAACATCAAAAACCATCACCGAATTATCGTCAGATCACCTGCCTGTCATCGTTGAAATTAGTGCTGCTCCTGTACAAAGGGTAATTCAGCATCGTCGAAATTTCCATCGTGCAGATTGGAACCGATTTCTTCAACACGTCGAAGATCAACTCGATGAAGACGTCAACTTGAATACAACAGATGATATTGACCAAGCGCTGCAGTCTCTGGTGAGTGTAATTCACGAAGCGGAAGAGAGATTCGTCCCAACTGTTCGGCTTAGAAGTAAGTACACTGAAATCGATCAACAAACCAAATTAGTGATCTCCACAAGTAATGCGATGAGACGGCAGTACCAACGCACAAGAAATCCCCGATTAATGCATCACGTAAAACAGCTCACTTATATAATTAAGACTAGACTACAAATTGTTAAGAATGAACAGTTCTCTTCTGATATGCGCAACCTTCCAAATTACTCCAGGCCCTTCTGGCGAGTCACGAAAGTTCTAAAAACAAAACCTAAGCCCATCCCTCCTCTGGTAGCAAATAATAGCATAAAAATTACTTCTGCCGAAAAAACAAATGCTCTCTCTCAGCACTTCTTGTCTTCTCACAATATGTGTCAACACATTACTAGTCCGTTGGATGCAGTTGTCTCTGAAACTATTAACAACCTAGTTACTGCTCCAATTGAGATCCCACTGAATAAGATCATCACCGTTGACGAAGTTAGGAACAATATCAAGCATGCGCGGAACATGAAAGCTCCTGGCTTTGATGGCCTGTTTAACTTGGTTCTCAAGAAATTGGGCCCCAAAGCGTACACCGTGATAACTAAAATTCTTAACCGTTGCCTATCGCTGGCATACTTCCCAAGTCAGTGGAAAACTGCCAAGGTCATCCCGATTCTTAAACCGGGTAAGGATCCAACCTGCCCTGAAAGCTATCGCCCGATTAGCTTGCTATCTGCCCTCAGCAAAGCTCTCGAACGATCAATTTACAATCGAATTCTAGAACACGCTGAGACGAACAATACTCTCTTAGAGGAACAGTTCGGTTTTCGTCGAGGCCATTCGACAGCCCATCAATTGCAACGTGTGTCCAACTACATTACCAGAAATAAGGCGGTCTCCAAGTCGACCGTAATGGCCTGCCTCGATATAGAGAAAGCATTCGACAACGTCTGGCACGACGGTCTCGTACATAAACTGGTTCACTTCAACTTCCCAACGTATCTGGTAAAAATCGTGCAGAACTACCTACAAGGTCGCGAGTCAAAAGTGTATCTTCAAGGAGAACTCTCTGATCCCTACGATGTGTGCGCGGGAGTACCTCAAGGAAGCATTTTAGGACCAATTTTATACAACTTATTCACTTCGGACATTCCCCCACTTCCAGGCGGTGGAGTTTTATGTCTCTTTGCAGATGATACCGCAATAATGTACAAGGGTACAAAAATTAAATGCATGACCAAAAAATTACAAAATGGTCTAAACTCCTTCCTCGAGTACTTAGCTAAGTGGAAAATCTGCGTGAACGCGGCTAAGACGCAAATCATCATTTTCCCACACAGAAATACGCAGCGCCTAGAGCCGACAAATAAGATTCGCCTGAACGGGATAGACATCCCCTGGACCTCGGAAATACGTTACCTCGGCTTAACCTTCGATAAAAAGATGATTTTTCGTTCCCATGTGGACCAAACGGTATCTAAAAGCATAATCCTGCTTAGACATCTATACCCGCTAATAAACCGTCGATCTAAATTGTCAACCACGAACAAACTCGCGGTATACAAACAAATTGTTTTGCCAATGCTGATGTATGCATCTCCAGTATGGAAGACTTGCGCCCGCTCACACCATTTGAAGCTGCAGAGAGTACAAAATAAATTCCTGAAAATGGTCCTAAACCTTCACCCCAGGACAAGCACAACAGAGGTTCACCGGATGGCAAACGTGGACTTGCTTGATGATCGAATTATCCAATGCTATGAGAGATTTGGAACCAGTGCATCGTATTCAGAAGCCAGGCTCATACGTGGGCTTTTCAATTAGGTTAGATAGGTAGGATTTTAAAATTAACAAATTAAAAACAAACTAAACGACAGTTTGAAATGTAATTTTTTTCTCATATACCACAACTGAATTACAAAATAAAACGAGAAGAAGAAACTATAGCTGAAAAACGAAAAGTTGAAACCCTAAAAATGTTATATTAAGTAAATGTACAAACAAAACTGAATAAAATATGATTTAATAAAAAAAAAAGCGCGGAGAAAGCCATTCCAACATCGAACGCCTTAGTGGACGGACAACCCAGCAGCAGCAGTACACCACCCAACCAACCCAGCAGCAGCAGAGGCGAAGCAGTACACCATTCAACCTACCCAGCAGCAGCAGAGGCGAAGCAGTACACCACCTAGCCAATCTAGCGGAAGGCGAGTGAACGAGCCGATTCGCGCGTAGTGTGCGTGTCAACTGGTTGCCACTACAGGAGGACCGAAAAAAGTACACCGTGCCCAGCGAGCGACCGGATTAGCGTGATCAATTGGTATGGAAGGCCAGCAATCTCGTGCTCCGCTTCCACCGCAGCACATAGAACTAACCAGAAATCACGACAATGGCGCAGGCGGTACGAGAACCGAATCATCCCTCACCCGGTAAGTATAATATATCAGTTGAATTGAAAACATGCAATCGAGTAAATGGAACTGTAGTCGAGACAGTTTCCTAAAAAAACGATATGATGCCCTGGTAGTTGAGACAGGGTATTCAAGCATGCAAATGTGCTGAAATATGTGTTATAAGAACTCTGATAGTCGAGACAGAGTAACTGAACTGGTACATTTCTTTTTGTTCCAACAGAAAATCAAAAAGCAAAATCACAAGGAAGATGCTTTTGGAGGAGCTTTCGGCAGTCAAATCTGAATTGGCTAGAATCCGTTCCGAAAATGAGCAGATGCTCCACGAAGTTGAACTAAGCACAGCAGAAAACGATTATTTGAACTTCGAGTCCAATGAGGCCGGGCAACAGCAAACGACTGCAGCGGGAAACGAATCCTTGCTAACGACAATGAGCAATATGTCCCTTGGCTCCCTGAATATCCCAAAATGCAAACCCTCGGAGGGTGAGACGGAGGTAGATAAAAAAGCCTACGAACAATGGAAGGAAATACTAAACGCGTCATTCAATCTTGTCCATGCAACCGATGAGCGAGCTAAAATGGACATATTTCGGATAAAGGCAGGTCCAAAATTACTGGATGTGATGCAAGGAACGTCATCTACATCAGATATGCCCGACGAACGCATTATGCCATATTCCAATGCCATTTCTCGATTGGATAATTATTTTGGATCACGTACTTACATTTGGGCAACGTGCAAAACTAATGAACACCGTACAGCATAGCGGTGAATCAAATATTTCATTCGTGCGACGTGCGGCAGCTGCTGCAAAGCTGTGTGCTTACAAGAGCGAGGAAGAAATGGAGGCGTTAGTACGAACTATCGTCAAAGGGACCATCGATAGCCGTGTGAGAGTTTTGGCTCACAGAAACTGGGTTTCCCAAGGAGACATGAACAGCTTGATCGCATTGGTACGCGATCGGGAGATGGAGCTATTCAACGAGGAAGAATATCAAAAGCTAAACCGCCAGAACAACGTGACAATAGCTACTGTTTCAAAACGCCTGGATACACGAGATCAGTCGGGGTACAGCATTTAGGTTGAGAGGCACCCAACGAGGAAGAGGAACACTTCGACGTGGACAAGTTCGCCCACAAGGACCCCTTCAGAACGCATGCTGGCGATGCGCTAGCATCTACCATGGTCCTGCTTGTTGTCCCAATCTAGACAAGGTGTGTCACAATTGTGGGCGGCGTGGACATTTAGCTCGTGCTTGCATATCTGTGCCGCAGCATGGAGCTGGACAGAAGCGTCCGCATAACGAAACCAGAAATGAAGAACCCGAACCGAAAATTGCGGCAATGATGCAAAATGGCGAAGAAAATGAGGAGAAGGTAATGAATAATGACGACCTTGAATAAATTTCAATTGAATTGTAGCTTATCTTATCTAAGTTTCGTTGAATAAAGAAATTGGTTTTTTATTAGAGTGCTTGGTACATTTTTTTTAGAGAAAACATTCATATTCTTAATTGTATCGCTTGGATGTTGGTTTTCTTTTCGCTTCGTTTCTCAAAGTCCTGTATTTGAAATTTTATTCGTTGCTCTAGCTGGGATTCGGATGCACTTCACCCATCTTTTAGAACCTAATTCAACGTAGTTCAGCCAAAAAAAAGACAGTTTACATCGACAACAAGTGTAAATATATAGCGAGAAATAGTTCTTGTACTCAAAACTGTTTCAAGGAAAATTAGATAAGATAGCTTTTCTCTTGAAGAAACTTAAACAAGCTTAAGCTGAATGTACAGAACAAAACAAAACATTTTTTCCAGGCGATAGATGATTCATTGCTTAAATCTTCATCTACTGATTGTTTTACTGACCCGTTCATAAATGCAGTGCCTGATTATGATCCACCAACAGAGGAGGATGCTTTTGTTGTTGGACGCGTAGCTGGTAAACGTGTAGTATTTTTCATTGACTCAGGGGCTCAAGTAAATACCATCACGAAAAACACATTGAATGCGATACTCTCTGATAACTCTGAAGCTGGAAAGCTACATGATTTAAAGTATACATCTGACAAAACACTGCGCGCATATGCTTCACAAGGGGAGATCAGCGTTGTAGCAAATTAAATTTTATGTTGTTGAAGAGAGTAGATCATTGTTGGGCTTCAACACAGCTGCTCGGTACAGTCTATTGGACGTAGGGTTGAGAGTACCTGTTGGAGGTCATGTCAACATTTGGAAATGCAAGCTGGCTATGATGAATTCAATTACAAGCTCACCAGTAGAGGAATTTCCGAAATTCAACGTACCACTCGTACTACTTCATTATGATAAAGAGATGCCTCCTGCTAGGAATGTATATACACACATACCAGCAGGCTTCAAAAGATTGGCACAACAAAAGCTTAGCGAGCTTTTAGCAACAGGAATCATCGAACCAGTTACTGAAGACATGGATCGCTCCTTCTGTTCTTCATTGTTAGTTGTACCGAAAGGTAAAAATGATATTCGTCTTGTTGTTGACTTGCGAGGCCCAAATAAATGTATCCACAGAACGCCATTTAAGATGCCTACTTTTGAAGCCATACTGATGGAACTGCATGGAGCAAGATGGTTTTCAACCATAGATCTCAAAAATTCCTTCTTTCACGTGGTACTTGATGAGCGATGTTGACATTTGACTAACTTTTTCTCTGGAGACGCACTATATAGATGCCGGAGACTTCCGTTTGGTCTATGTAATGCTCCCGATATATTTCAAGAGATTATGCAGTCAGTCATTCTCTTAGGATGTAAGGGTACTATCAATTACTTGGACGATGTGTTAGTATTCGGAACAACGAAGGCGGAACATGATGCAAACCTCAAGGAAGTATTCAGGCGATTAGAGGATCATAACGTCAGGATCAATGAAAACAAATGCTTGCTAAACCAGAAAGAAGTGCCGTTTTTAGGGTTCCAGCTCTCTGCCGCTGGATGGAGTGTGGAAGATGAAAAAATTAGAGCCATCCAAAATTTTCGCAGACCACAGACTCAAGACGAAGTCAGAAGCTTTCTTGGTTTGATCAATTACATTGATCGATTTATCCACAATCGAGCTGACAAAACATGGCGTTTGAGAGAATTAGCTAGAGCAGATCATTTTTACTGGTCGAAAGATTTGGATCTAGAGTTTGAGCATCTGACATGCACTGCTTGGACGAAGATCAAGACTCTTGGCTATTACAATCCAGCAGACGAAACTGAACTTTATGTTGATGCCTCACCGCATGGGCTAGGGGCAGTGCTAGTCCAATTCGATAACAGTTCTAACCCAAGGGTAATCGCATGCGCTTCACAAGCATTGTCTTCGGCAGAACAGAAATATCCTCACACACAAAAAGAGGCTTTAGCAATGGTTTGGGGGGTTGAAAGATTTTCCAACTATCTGATGAGCAAGACATTTAAGATTCGAACAGATGCCAAATCAAATGAGTTTATTTTTGGCGGCATGCATCGAATCGGCAAAAGATCTGTTTCGAGAGCAGAAGCGTGGGCACTCCGTCTACAGTCGTACGATTTTTCCGTTGAAAGTATCCCAGGGAATATGAACATCGCGGATGCGCTTTCCAGATTGGTGATTGCCAGTGAACCGATCGAATGATTCGATGATTCCTCTGAAGGACATCTACTTTTCGTCTTGGATTCAGGAAATATGGGAATGAACTGGAATGAAATTGAGTTAGAAGCGGAAAAGGACAAGGAACAGAATGAGATTCGAGAATCTCTGAAGCAAGGAATATGGAAAGAAGAACTGAGGGCATACGAATGCCATGCTAAGTATTTCCGTTTAATGGGTGTTTTAATTTTTAAAAATGATCGGGTTTTATTACCACATAAATTGCGATCAAGAGCACTCGAACTAGCACATCAAGGTAACATGGGAGCAGCGTCAATGAAACGGATTTTGAGGAATCACTTCTGGTGGCCGCGATTAAACGCGGAGGTTCAGAAGTACATAGAATGCTGCGAAACATGTTTAAGACTTTCAAAGAAAAATGCTCCACTTCCGTTGACGACTAGAGAGTTACCGGAAGGCCCGTGGGAAATACTACAAATAGATTTTTTCTCAGATAATGATTTTGGCTACGGAGAATTTCTGGTTGTAGTAGATACCTACTCAAGGTACATCCATGTTATTGAAGTAAAAAAGATCGACGCAGATACAACAAACGCTGCTCTGGCCAAAATATTCGAAGTTTGGGGGTACCCTCTTGCGATACAGAGTGACAACGGGCCACCATTCCAGAGCGACACATTCATTAAGGCGTGGGAAAATAAGGGCATCAAGATTCGCAAATCCATACCCTTGAGTGCTCAATCCAATGGTGCGGTAGAAAGGCAGAATAGCGGCATTAAAAAGGCTTTGGCGGCTGCTGGACAATGTGCATTGGAGAACTGCGCTGAAGAATTATGTCCAATCACATAATAAAGTACGCCCCCTATCTCGTAAATGTAACTATATTCTGGGAATTTTACTCAAGATATGTGCATGATCAGCAAATGGAGATCAGGTAAAAATATTATTATTTAATTAACCAAAAACTTCTATCATTATAGTGAAGTTATTCAACAGGTCCTTGTAGCTGACCGGAACAGAAAAGGATATCTATAGGAACCTCGGGGCACTCAAAAATCACACACAAGTTGTCGCAGAATAACAATTAAATGAATTGATATAAATATAGCAAAAAAAAATAAGAATATCAGAAAATATGTTGTGTGAAATATTGTATCAAGAGTAGTAGACAGGAGTATTGTAGCAGTAAGCAGTGAAATAAAACAATAAAAAAAAATATATCTATATAAATACAAGCTATTCTAGAATCCTGAAAGATTGTTCCCAACGTATGAATATCACGGTTCGTAATTGACTCTTCAGCCTTGTAAATCCACTTGAGAAAGCGTCGCATACTGTCCCCAGCGATAACAAGTTGCCATTAGCAACAGCAGCAATCCATTGCCTCCCCACCAACTCTTGAACGTAAAGCACATGACCGCGCACCTATAAAGCTGTTTGTAACAGCGCGGAGAAAGCCATTCCAACATCGAACGCCTTAGTGGACGGACAACCCAGCAGCAGCAGTACACCATCCAACCAACCCAGCAGGAGCAGAGGCGAAGCAGTACGCCACCCAGCCAATCCAACAGAAGGCAAGCGAACGGGCCGATTCGCGCGTAGCAAGCGCGTCAACGGGTTGCCACTAGCAACCACAGCGAAGCAGTACACCATCCTACCTACCCAGCAGCAGCAGAGGCGAAGCAGTACACCATTCAACCTACCCAGCAGCAGCAGAGGCGAAGCAGTACACCACCTAGCCAATCTAGCGGAAGGCGAGTGAACGAGCCGATTCGCGCGTAGTGTGCACGTCAACTGGTTGCCACTACAGGAGGACCGAAAAAAGTACACCGTGCCCAGCGAGCGACCGGATTAGCGTGATCAATTGCTATGGAAGGCCAGCAATCTCGTGCTCCGCTTCCACCGGAGCACATAGAACTAACCAGAAATCACGACAGATACTGTAGATACATAGCCTCCTTGAGCTTTAGCTGCATCTTCACCTTCAGCAGGTATTCCACTTCACGAAAACTCAATCTTATTGAACAGAATTTAAAGTCAACGACCGCAGTGTTGGGTCGGAGCAGAGATTTTTCGTCAACTTTACTCATGATGGCAAGAATAAATTAAAAGTTTCCTTTGTTCTCGAGACAATGCACACTAGATCGAGAGGTTGCTAGTTGTTGTTCACTTGGTTCGATTGTAAGTCTGACTTGGGCAGAAGTAGAAAGTAGACTGATGCCTGTCAATCTTGATATGTAATCAAGCATCATCAAACTTTGCTGAAGCGACTTTATCACGAAAAGCTTATATTTAAAAATTGACGTCAAAACTAGATTTCATGAAGGTTATGTAATTCGTTGATATCTGAAACTTTCTAGAATAAACCTACGTCATAAAAATTCATCGTATGGAGAAAGCGTCAAAAAACTGAAACCTTAACGCTTGGGACGTGGAGTGGGGTAGCAGGCTGACCAACGCAAGAGGTCACAGCTTGTTGGAAGCCCTGGGCAAGCTGGATGTAAGACTGTACAACGAATGTTCCGCCGTACACACATAGCGACCACCAAGCGATCTACTACACCATTGGTCGGCATAATTGTACGGTAACGCCGAGAGTGAGGACTGGCGAGCGGAAGTGGAAAATAATGAACTTCGACAGGGACCTTTTTGTGGAAGAACTTCGTGCTGATAGCGTCATTCCAATTCCAAATGCCGATGAGCTGTCGTAAACAGTAGCGAGGGCATGTGATGTAACAATGCCGAGGAAAATGGACCCGAGGAAATAGCTGCCTAAAAACCAGCAGACGCTTTCAGAGAGCATGATCTGCGACAGTTAGAGAAGAGTGTAAAGGGCCAGCGCCGCTTTTAAACGCGAGATAGTGCTAAGCAAGTCCACCTTCTACAAGGAAAAGTACAGTTTGAAAGTACGTTTTGGACAGGATCAAGGGTCCAATGACGCCAGTCGCAATGTGCGCTGATAAACTTCAAATTATCGTGAAGGGTTTTTTTCTCGAAGCACGACCCAACCGCATGGCCGCCCACACCGTACGTTGATGCAGAGGAAGGAACTACTGGTGACAATCGAGTCTCCAACGACGAACTCGTTATAGTGGCAAAGGGCTAAAAGCGATGAAAGCTGCCGGGCCGGATGGTATTCCCAACGTGGCACTGAAGCCCGCGATCTTGGCGTTTTCGGACATGTTCAGGATAGTCCTACAGAAATGCCTGGATGATGGCTATTTCCCGGATAGATGAAAGATCCAGAAGCTGGAGTTACCAAAAAACCAGGAAAGCCACCAGGAGATCCAGCACCGTATCGGTCTATATGCCTGCTGGATATTCTTGGTAAACTGCTGGAAAGGGTCATCCCCAACAGGCTGACGAGTGACGAACTACGCTGAAAGTGAGAACGGACTATCGCAAAGGCAGTTAGGATTCCGGAAAGGGATATCGCCGGTAGACGCCATCCGCCCAGTCATCGCGAGCGCGGAGAAAGCAAAGAAGCAAAAGAGAAGGGGTAATCGCTACTGCGCCGTGGTTACGATTGACGTGAAGAACGCGTTCAGCAGTGCCAGCTGGGTGGCGATCACCGCAACGCTGCACAGAATGAGGGTTTCGGACTATTTGTGCAAGGTTCTTAAAAGTTAAGAACCGAGCACCGGTCCATGAAACGAACATGAGGCAGATGTTGATAAGGGTCGCGGCAAGAGTACCTCAGGGCTCCATACTTGGCCCAACGCTCTGGAATATAATGCACAACGGAGTGTTACCACTGGAAATGTCCAGGGGAGTTGAGATCGTCGGCTTTGCACATGACGTTGTGCTGACGAAAACCAACGAGACCCTTGAGGGGGTGAAGATGTTGATGGCACAGGAAATAGGCATCGTGGAAACCTGGATGGCTGACGCCAAGTTTCATCTGGCTCACAATAAGACCGAGGTAGTGCTGGCCAGAAACCTAAAAACCAGAGTATCATGATCAGCCTCGGCAAACACTCAATTCCATCGATGCTTACGCTGATGCACCTGGGTGTGATAGTCGAGGATCGGTTAAAATACAACAGCGATGCCGACGATGTATACGAGAAGGCTGCGCGGACAACTAAAGTATTGACAAGGACATACTGTACATCGGAGGAGAATGATTCAGCACGAGACGGATGTATTATCCTGAATACTGAGGTATGGCGTACCGGTCTGGGTTGCTGCGTTGAACTAAAAGCGGAAACCGGGCGAAGTTGACAAGCACGAGTGTGAGCAAACGATGCGTCACACGTGGCATTTTTGGGGGTCAGTTAACAATATCGTCGTTGAAATATGCCACGATGGGCATATCTAGGATGCGGTCAACAGAGTAGGCGAAAGGCAGTGCTGCCGATCAGAGGGCCGACGTAGAACAACAAATCGGGCTCGGGAAAAATTTCGCCGCCAGAGAACTCTCCGCAAAAGTAAACTAAATCCACTGCGGGGGACCAATTGAGTCGCGACGCAGCACCGGGTTCAAGTCATCGGGGTGCCAGCAAATCGGATTCCAGACTCCACCGGAATCGCTAGACCGACCCCGACACCCTACCGCTCGTGAGCACACTAGTTCGGAATTAGTTCGAGTAGACTGCGCCGAACAGCAAGCAGGTGTGGGGGCACCAATGAACCGGAAGCTACACTCCAACCGGAATCGCTGGACATACATCAGCACCTACTGCCTAGTCCGTTGAGTAGGCTAGGTCCACCGTCGAGACTAAATCAAATAGATCGGATCGAAGCGAGGAACTTTATGGTTCACGAAAACAAGCATAGGGATCGTCCTGAATTCATCGTCGAGGAACACACAGTAGGGAGGATTCCAATTTGGCTGGGCGCTAATTGGTTTACGAAACAGACATCTGTACCGGGAGAAATTTCGCAGCCGGGGAACTCTCAGTCGGAGTAGGGCAGTTTCACCGCCGGATAGTGTCCGAGTAGATCTCGATAAAGTTGGGTGCTAAGCGGCTCAGGAAAGCGGGTATCGATGTTGGGAGAAATTTCTCCGTCGAGGAACTCTCGGTCGGAGTAGGGTGAGTCCACCGCCGGGGACTATCCGAGTCGAGCGTAGTAAGGCTGGGAACAGAATGACTCGTGGAAACAGGAGCTAAATGGCTTCAGAACGAAATAGATGGAGACGAAAAGCAAGAGAAGAGCTAAATGGCTCAAAGAACGAGCAATTTCATGTATCAAGTGAGGTCCGAGGCAGCTACGGAGAACTCGCGAGGAAAAGAAGTGCGACGAAAGCACAACGAGACCCCTATCCCTAATAATACCTTGATGTAGTTCCGTTGGGAAGAAAGGTGAACAAAGAGTAAGCACTGTTTTAGTGGTTCGCCACAAAAGAGAGTCGTGAGTACAACATAGTGCTAATACAGTACAGGCCCGGCTTTTGAAGCTTTTTAAACCTTACTATAACAAAGAACACGTACATACATACACAGACATTGTTGCAAATCGTCGAGCTAAGTCGATTGGTGTATAAGACTCGGCAATCCGGACTTGGAAAAATCTTGAAATTTTGAGTTTTTGGAACCAAAAACTTTTCCGAAAATGTGAGATTTTGGTTCAATTACTATTACACAACACCATTTCAAGATTAAAACATAAATTGACTACAAAAGATTTTATATTCTGCATGCCGAATTTTTGTTTTTGTCGAATTAATTTCATATTCGACAGCTTTTTATCAGAAGAAATGGTTTCAATTTCCTTTGAATACTTGTCACGTAAGGTTTTTGTCGAGTTTGCTCAGAATTTAACAAATATTGACCACATTTTCTCTATATACACATAATTGAGAAAAATATACCTAAGAAGATTATTATTATTATTAAGTTTTAATAATGTAAATACAGTAAATGAAAATCCATTAAAACGCGCACCGAAATTGAGGTTACTTGCATAATCATAGGCAATAGTGTGTACACACGAAACTAAAACAAAGGGAAAATTGGCCACCCTGCCTCTAGCGACCGACTTAGCAAAAATAAGAACTAGGTATCGGCAAATAAGTCTCGCAGTTGCCCTCACTCCTTTCAACGAAAAAAAACAGCAGCTCACTACCACCCCCTGGACAGTTGATCCGACGAAACGTCGGGGTTGCTCTCCCAGTGTGGTCACGCTATGGCACAATTTTTATTCTGTTTATGCAAATGAGACAACACCCCGCACGAACGCAACCCCCTCACTTAGACTTCATGCCGTGGACTACTGAAAACCGACACACATTGAGCCGTCTGATGTCCGCTGTATCCACCGCAATACCGTCGTTCGAGGACACTAACTGACGGCGATTGCGGTGGCATGGAGGCGAAGTTCAGGGAGCTTTGGCATTCCGATTGTCGGTCGTTGTTGGTAGGAGGCGAAGTGCTGGGGTTAGAAACGGAGTAGCAAATTCGGTAGTTTCACCAAATTCCAGTCATACGCATGGGATGGTAACACGATGTTAGCGATTGTTAATTGCTGTCGGCATACGGTACAACTTTGTTCCCTTGGCGAAAACCTTGGACAAAGGTTCAATATCACTAACCAACGACGGTGCGGAGGAAAAACAACCTACGTTTATTATTCTCTGTTATTTCTTCGGTGAACTTTTCCGAGGATACTAAGTTGAACAGTTATTTTTGGAGGCACGGGTAATTGGCGATGGAGAGCAAATACGGTTTTCTCCTGTAATAGGCTACCAAGGTTGCACTCGAGGATGGCCTTTCGGAAATGCCAAGCCACTGACTGCGGTTCCGGCAAGTGGTTTTTTATTTTATTCAAACTGCTGAATAAATGTCAACTTTTTTAAAAGTGCATGCATATTTCGAAAAGAATTTAATTGTTAAACTAAAACAAACTTGAGGTATCCACCGATGACTCCAAACGCGATTTCAAAAATGATTTGAATGTCATTAGAGTACAATTTTAGTGCAAAACTTCAAATCACTATCTACTTAAAAATCTAACTAGTGAAACTGCAATTATAAAACTACAATATGTATAGCATGCAAATACGCAACACACATTCTAATTCGCTAGTGATAATTCAGTAGTAAATTGGCTCACCTGTTTGCAGCGAACTCCACTCCAGTGCTGGCGGACTGCGTCCGTGGAAACCTTCTAGCCGGATCGTCAACTAAACTGGTCATGTTGCTTCCCAGTGAATTCCTCACACTGCTGCTGGTAGCCGAAGAGGTTGTCCGCTGCTGATTACCGCCGGTAAACTGATTGAACATCCTGTCCCGTTCCGCCTGTCGGGCCTTCTCCTGTTCATTGTACAGCTTCGAGTGATACAGTTCGATGTTGTTCTTAAGGTTCTGGTACAGATCACCACCCTCCAACAGATCCGTATGCCGACTTGCCGGTAGAACCGGATCACCAAATAGGCTTGTCTGTTCGTTGTATCTTTGATTTTCCACCGATGATGACGGTGATGACGTCGAGTAGTAGTAGCCATAACGCGATCGTGATCCGACTGTCGAGGTGTCATCATTCTGGTTGAACATGTTTATGCCCATAGCATGGCGCCGAGCTTTCTACGAAGGGCACACGTAGATTACTGCTCTGCTAGGTGTCTAATGCGGCGTCCGACTAATGCATATCATCAACAAAGTAGACTCTGGAAACGGAAAAAAAGATAATAATGACCGTTAATCGACATTGCGAATCTCACAGCCAAATGACTACCTTAACAATCAAAAAATTTGATATATTGCGTAAAAGTAGGGAAAAGAAAAAGCTCTCGTTTCCGTCCAGGATCATTCCACACAGTCAAACAGAGGAGAACCTAATTAAGGTAAAGAGCTTCTTTTGGCTCTATTTAAGAGGGTTCCGCATTATTTCAATATTACTCAGCCTAATTGAAGGAATTCATACAAAATGGCTTCAGCATCTTTGCTTCGTTTCTAAGAACCAATATAATAACAAAAGACAGAACGAGAATGGTCAAATTGTTCAGGTTGAGCGCAACCAAAACTTGAATCAAATGCCCATATTCTCACACTACCATTTGAGCAAATGCCTTGAACAAAGATGACAGACGCTTCACTAATCCACGGCGTCAAATGGGTAGGGCGATAATAGAAACAGGGCGAAAATATGCTCATTACCCTATAGTTCCACTTTCTTGGCCAAAATAAACGTAGCCCCCGCATGGTTTCCGTTTCTAGCTATTTTGGTGTCAACGTGGTCACGACAGTTCAGTTTTGGGGTCGAATTGTAAATATTGTGCTCGGCACGCAGAAAATTAGGTACACAGCACAGGTCTACTGGTTATAACGATGTCGGAGAATTTGCTAATAAATTACTCGCAGGAGTATTTGACATGAGCAAACGGGACACGTATACACATATAATGATTCGATGTTTCGCTGGATTTTAGCAATATTTATCCAGATACTGAATTTGTATTGAGATATAATGATGGTGGGGTTTACTAATTACTTGTTTATCAATAAAAGTATGTAATATATAAATTTAACGGGCAAGAAAATGATAACCAAAAGCGGTACATTTGGCAACTCCCGTAAATGAACAGTAATTTTCCAGTAAGAGAAACCTAAACTAGAGTGAAATATCTATTTGTCTGTGTTAACTCTGTAATGAAAACGTTAACAAAAAATGAGTGTTCATTCGATCGACAACACTGTTATTTTTATCCCTCGTATAAAAAGAAATAGAATCTACTTTTTTACGGTGCTTTCAGTCAAATGATATTAGCACTACTCACGAATTTACCACAGCGCACAATGTTTTTTGCCAAAACTGTGCGATATTGATTGCGCCTGAATCGTTTAATTTGGGTCAATGCCGCCATCGGAGGAATTTGAAACCCTTCCAGAAGGGTTTGTGATTTTAACCCTAGAACGGTTTTATGGGGTACATTTGTACCCCAGAGCTATTTGCAATCCCTGTTATTTCGTTACGGTTTATTTGGGCTGCAAGCAATCTTTATCATAAATCAATTTGATTAATAAACTTCCATAAAAGAAGGTGCAACCTATTTGTTTCACCTGACCAACTTTACAGAGCCTGCTTAAAGTTTGTCTGGGGTTGGGGTACAAATGTACCCCACAAAACCGTTTACGTTAGTGTTTTGTCACGTTTACATAATTCGGATAATTTATTAGGTATATCTTTTTTTAAAAGCAAAATATCGATACATAGTAAGCGAGAAACTTGTGTAAAATTGTATAAGCATCAACATTACTAAACAATAATATTTGTTATTTGATATAATAAAGCTACTATAGCAAAGTAACTAGAAAATGCGCTCGTATCGTTATCGTAATTTTTGCTTTTACGGACGAATGAGGCAAAACACATTCGTGAATATGAGTTGCATATAAGATGCACCATGCACCACTCATCGTCTTCTGTAGCCCAGACTCTGCTGGAACATATTTTCTTTATATACACGTACAATGCACCATAGCATCGGAATAAAAACACTTTTTGGCCGGTTTTTGAATAATTCTTACGTGTTCGAAAGGAAATTTAGCAATTTTCACAACGCCGTATAGATGGTCAAAATAGGTTTTAAACAACCGGAGTTATAGAAATATTGAGGAAAAAAGAGAATTTTGACGCATTTTCAAGACTTGTTCTATAAAAAATGCAATATTACATAATAAAATCGACAAAACACGAATATTTTTTAACGGGCTTCTTTACGAATCTTAAAGCTATCCAATTTAATAATAAATTCAATTAAAATGCCTATGCCTACATATTAGAGCGATTTTAGCGCTGGGGTACGAATGTACCCCACAAAACCGTTTACGTATAGAAAAAGTCACGAAACCGTTGTAGGGTTAATGTTTAAGCTTCCGAAAAGTATGATATATTTACCAACATTCTGGTAAGTACATATGCAATAATTGCCATCAATTTTTTTTTTCAAATACATTTTTCTTCCGGTTTGGCTGTCAAAAATATATATTTTTATTTCGATATATTAGGCGGAACTTTCGAGATTTTTTGTGTAGAATGTGTAGATGTCTTACATTGATTTTTCTTGTTTTTCACATTTCTTACAAGAGAAATGTGCAGGATTCACTGGAATTTTGAAATTTCTTCCGAGGTCACAGTCACAAACATTAGAAAGGTAATGTATAATTCAGTAAATGTTTCGTTTGACTATTCTACAAGTGAATTAGCGAAGATTATGATCAAAGTTTATGCATTGGACAGATAGTTCATCTGACTAAATTTTGTCATGTACGTTACTGGGTTGCAACAACTGGCCCCATTCTGTACTGAAATCCCCAAGATACCTCTTCCCATGATCAAATTGACTAAAACATATTTTTTGCCAAAAATTAAGACTTGTAATTTCAAGAATATCATGACTTGAAAGCAGTTTAAAAGTCAATGGCTATTTTCGTTTCCTAGAATTTAAACTATTATTTTGATAGTTTGAACCATTTCTTTTTCATTCATACTTATATCTTTTGAATAATAGAAGCTAGAGTTTTGATGAGTTAGAAGGATATGTTCATCTTCAAAAACTCTGAAAAACATCTCAAGAACAGGTTAGAAAAAAATGAAAACTGAAAAAAGTTACAATGAAAATTTGGTTTTTCATGAATGGACCCTTGGTAATATGTTCAAATTATTTTCACGTTGTACAATATAAAAATATAGTTCCGTTTGCACGATAGAATTTTGCACTGTACAAGACTTTTTTATTATTTAAAATGGTGGGTAAGGTGGTTCTAAATTTATTAAAATCAGAAAATAAATGTTTAATGGCTCGAGATTGTGTTTTTTCCAAATAATTGAAGAAAATCAATTTTTTAAAAACTTTGTCGAAGTCAGTGGAACTCTTAGTCTACAAGAAATTTACTGAAGAAAATTAGGGTGTTTCTTAAAAAATGATTTTTTAGATAACTGTTGCTGTTTTGATTTTTCATTATGATGACTTTAGAATCACTTTCAGATATTTTGTAGGAGAACACTTTCTCTCAATGTGCTGAACCTCTGGATTGTTTCGTTAGAAAGTTATATATGGGTCATTCCACGTCAGATTTCCAACCAAAATGTTAATTCCTTCCAAATTTTTTCTTGCATTCTTTAGCTAAAAACAATTCACACGTATTTTTTGTCTTGGCTGAATATGATTTTTTTTTAAGTTACTAGTTTTTGAACTTTTGAAGTTTATAAAATTCAACATTTTTCAATCACCGATAGCTCGCATACGATTCGATATGTGGAAAAAATATTAACCTTACGGAAGTCGCGCTAGTGCACTGAGTGTACGCTGCTCTGAAAATCTAGCGAAATCGTCTTAGAGCACCAGCGGCTGCTCGTTCAGTGGGCCATAAGCGCGACTTCCGGAGGGTTAAATAAAATTTAGTAAGAAATTTAAAAAGTTGCGTAAAATTTAGTAAGAAATTTAAAGTGAGCTTACCTAAAAAAAATTGTTATATAACCTATGAAATCTGCAAGTATTAGAAATAAATTGATTTATTTTAAAGTTGCATCAAAAAAATTTTCTTATTATTTTCTTTAAATCATGTTAAAAAGATTGTGTAAAATTTTGGGAGTGGATATCAAAATACGTGCAATTATAAACTCAATACAAGGCTATTTTACACGAAACGCCCCATTATAGGCCTGCTATAGGTATAATTGAAAATATTTCGAGTGCATTCTGATATTTTCACACAATCTTCTTAATATAATTATTAGCGAAAAAAATGTTTTAACTGTTATTAAAAAATGATTAGCTTCTAACATTTGCAGAATGTGTGTCATTCTACGTCAGAATTACAACTAAAATTTTAATTCCCCTCAATTTTTTTACCATTTTTACCTAAAAATTGTTGTCACGAATTTCTTGCTTTGGCTGAATATGATATTTTTTCAAGCTATGAGTTTTTGAACATAATAAAATGTTTTTTATAAATTTTAGAAGATTTAACATTTTTAATCACTGATAACACGGAAACTATAAGATTCATGAAAAAAGCAATAAATAATAAAAGTTGCGTTTTCGCATGATCTCACCGCATTTTTTTGTAATATTTGTTTTTGTTATGTAACTTATGTATTCTGCAAATATTTGAAGCAAATAATTTTTTTAAGAGGGAGCAAAATTTTTTTTTTTAGCTTTTTCAAATAATTAATAATTATATCGAGAAAATTACATGAAAATTTGGACATCTTTGGACGTTTAGTGTAAAATTACTTTGTTTTAAGTTTATAATTGTAATATCTCGTAAAGTATTCTGATATACACTCCCAAACTTTTACTCAATCTTTTTAACATGATTCTTAATAAAAAAATTATCCAACTTAAAAAAAAATCAATTTGTTTCTAAAAATTACAGAACTCATAAGTTATACTACAAAAAAGAATTTGCCAATTGTTTTCGGTAAGCTCATTTGAAAACGCGACTTATTTTATTTAATATTTTTTCCACATATCGAATCGTTTCCGAGTTAGGGTAATTTCGGGAGAGATGCCGCAGCCGCACTTTCTATATCTCGTATATAGGGTCACTTTTATACGGTAATATGACTTTACGAGTTTGTCTTACGAAGAATTACAACACTGGGGATGTAAAATAATCCTTCTTATCAACTCACAAAAAATTATTAATGATTATGTGCGTCCAGTTGCATCACGGAGTGCCGAAAGTTTTTCAATACCACATTAAAATTTCGTTTTTTTAAATTGTTCGATTTTTTTTGGTAAATCATGTATCGGAATAGCTGGAACCTTTTAGAAAACATTCTGATCATGAGCACGGTCATCCATAATTTCAGAGGAAAACGTCGTCGTGCGGCATCTCTCCCATACAATTGGGAGAAATGCTGCATCAAAATTGCGGGTGAGATGCCACACTCGATGGCGGAGGATGCGTAGCTAAAATGTATTTGTTTCACCTCGGAATGTCATTAAATGATCATTTGCGTCAGGTACAGATTATTAATAAGGTATATCCACAAACTAATGGACCTAACACAGTGACATATAATAATATAAGTCTGTTTATCTATATATTTAAACGGGCGATATGTATCTAAGTATTAGTTACTTTGGTTTATTCTTTACAGTTTCAGGCACTAATTTTAGTAAACGCATTGATTTGTGGTGATGTCAATCTTGGGATAAAAATGAAAATTTCGACGAATTGATGCTTTTTAAAATGAATCTTTCATGAACAAACCAAAGTTATATAAATACATTGTTGGAAGAAACAACCAAAAACTGCTTTTAAGGAACCCCTACCAATATATCGCTCGTACAAATATATAAATAAATAGTACCCCTAATTAAGTTACTCCAACTTAACCGTTACACAAGGTTGGAAAAGAAAAATATTTTTTAAATGTTGAATAAAAAAATGTTTCTAGAAATGGTATTACCCCCTTAAAAATGAAGGTGCTAGCCGATTTATAGGTGTAATGAAACTTCATGAAACTCAGCTGAAGACCCCTATTCACAAAAACATCAACGATAGCTAAAATACTTTTGTTCATTATTTTTCAGTTTGTGACCATGGTGCGGCATATCACCCGCACATGCGGCACCTCACCCACACATGCGGCACCTCACCCGCACATGCGACATCTCTCCCGCAATGGCCTTTTTTTTAAATGTTAATGGAAATTTGATGAATTTTTTTTTCATGACGAAAACCATTTCACAGTATTTTCGAAACTTGTCGCAATTGATGAAAATGATTTTATCAAATATTGAATGGTTTAATTTGATGCAGGATCGATTTTAAGAAATATGCGGCATCTCTCCCCAAATTACCCTATCAGTGATTGAAAAATGTTCAATTTTATAAACTAAAAAAGTGCAAAAACTGATAACTTGAGAAAAATATCATATTCAGTCAAAACAAAAAATCCGTGTCAATTATTTTTAGCTAATGAATGCAAGAAAAAAATTTGGATGGAATTAAAATGTTGGTTGTAAACCTGCCATTTTACTACAAATAAACTATTTTTAAGTTAGTATTACAGGATATAAAAAACATCTAATTTGCCATTGTTTTGTGATCTATACTACAAAGAAAGCATGTGACAGCAAAGGCATTTAATATGCAGTATCCTAATCGAAAATAATGCTACTTGAAAAAGTTTTTAATATGAAAGTTCTCATGACTTCGAAATGAAAAAAATAGTAGTTGGTGTTTAAAAGCAAATTATACCCCCTAAAATAATCTTCAAGTTGTCCAGAGGGCACTTTAGTGTAAAATAAAAACTACTAAAGTTATAGAAATAACCGTAAAACTCACATTTGGATTTATCGTGAAATGGAAATTATAAAAGCTAGAGCTTGTGTGTCTTCAGCAAATTTGTTTAAAATGTGTTGTACTACAACTTCGTCGAAGACAGCCCAGTTCTATCTCGAAACATTAAAAAGTTCGATTTCAAATCATTCTAAAAGTAGAACCACCCCAGCTTCTGTTTAGACGAACTGAAAGGTCTTACAAAGTACAATAACTTTGCTAAACATATTGTAAGGCTAAGTCAATTGATTCTAGCAAAAATTAAAAATTCCAGCTAAATTTACATTCTGAACCGTCGAGGCTTGACCCGTCGGTGTAAAACATCTTGTTGCAGTCGGCTTCTGGAAATTTACTATGAAAGATGCTTGGGATCACTTGCGGACGTATGTGTTCCGGGATTCCGGAAATCTCGTCTTTCATGGATGTGTCTAAGACTACAGTTGAATAAGAAGAATGGAGGAGATTGACACGGTTGGGATAAAATGAAGAAGGATTGATAATTTGTGCCCTGTAATCGAGGTACAAGGACATAAATCTGGTTTAAGAATTGAGCTCGACAAGCCTCTCGAAATTTGCAATTACCGACGGGTTCAAGATATCGCATCAGATGGGCTATCGATATGAGAGGTCCCAAAATCGATTTTTCAGCGGATGGACGCCTACCAGCGCTTCTAGACTCATCGTATGGGTCGAGTGCATGCAACCCTAAGCAATACGCAAACAATATTATTGGATTCGATCCAGTTTGATGAAATGTATGTTCGCAGCGGAGCGGAAACAGGAACACCCGTACTCGATCATCGACAACCATACCATGTTCCGGTTATTGTACGGAGAAAGTTGATCCTTTGTTGGCACTTCTGTTTGAGACACCTAATGTGAAATCCCCAGGTACCTTTAGAGTAGAACCAGACCCCGAGATATTTGAAAGTTGAAACCTGGGTAATAGTTTGACCAATTAATTGAAGCTGTAGTTCCGCTGGTTCACGCTTCCTTGAAAATACGACTAGCCAAGGTTTTCTGCGTGGAGAACTATAGCCATGATGTTACACGTTTGGCATAAGAACAAAAAGTGATTCAAACAGGCGTGGTGTGCATAAATGGTTAAAATCCGTCTATTAATAGCGGAGTTATAAGCGGGCAAACCTTGCATAGTTTTGTTACATAGGAGATATTTTATACTTTAGAATCCCCAGATAATAAAGTAAATCATTTTTTTGTTAAAAAAGTTAAAAGCCTTTAACATGGAACAACGCGCAAATAATATGTTTAATTTTGACCTATTATATGATAATTCCCCCTTAACCCTCAAAAAGGCAACCGGGTCTCAGAGGCCCGGCACGTTACAATTTTTTAGTTACAAAAAAATGTGTATGCAGTCTAAGCTTGGGCATGGAAATTTTGATAAGTAGCTTTGAAATCTATAACAAAAATAAAGAATTGTGAAATTTTCATCTATGGAATGATGCGCAGCTATGTTTGAATTTTTTATATGTACAAAAAGGCAAGCCGGGCCTGGCAGGCCCGGTGTGCATGCAATATTTACTAGGAATACCACGGGTTTTATACATTAATATTTATCTGAAAAAAAAATTTGATGAGTTCATCTTCATATTAGCAGGAATTTTTTTCATGTTTTGATTGATTTTATCTTTTTACCTTTTCTTATAAGAAAGAAATCTTGAAAGTTTGAGCGAATTCTATACATTTCTTTTATAAGAAATGTAAAAATAGCATACGATAATGACGTGTGTCATATTTTTTTGGGTAAATACTTTTATTTTACCCACTGTGGTCTACTTGACAATTATTTGGATACAACATAACCTAACTCTGTCGTTATTGTCTATTTTTGTTGTCTATTCTTTGTGTTATAGTAGTCGTAATTATTCAAATTGTAGGATCTAAAAGCAACAAAAAATTGAAATGTCTATAAGACGATATGCCCACGTTTTCAATCGTCTCAAAGAATCTGACATAATGAAATAAATTCGAGCAAATTCAACAGCAGACGATTCCGAAACTGATTTGCAAAGCGAGGAAGAAGATGTGAATGATATTGCTTCCGACGATGAATCTGATGCTGAAAAATATGAATAGGTACTCCGGTTATGCATCAGAAGAAATTAATAGCAACCCAGAAACATTTATTGGTCGTGTTCAAACGAAATGGAGCTCAGAACCAATCGACAGTCGACGTGATCTTTCGAGTACTCACCTTTTGGAAAAAATTTGACCTTTTACATCCATCGCCTTATACGCTGAAATCGGGATTTGCTGCGTGTTCGTACTCATCATCCTGCAATTCCGGAACCGGAAGTCGGATCAATTAGAAATTCAACAGCAGCCAATGGGAATGCTGTACCTTTCATTTGAAGTTTGTAAAAATCGGTAAAGAATTCGCTGAGAAATAGGTATGACATTATCTTAGGAACTTGGTAAGTTCCCCCGGGGCATCAAGAACCGCCATAGCTGGCCAATGTGGTCGAAGTGCCTTCGGTGGGTCATTAATGATCTAGACATGCAAAGCCAAGTAATGTTGCACATATTTTAATATATATTGCATATTTTGGACGTCATGGTGGTATCAGTTTCTATGGAAATTTGCTGTGTGATTGTACTCTTCAACACATAACTCCAGAACCGAAGGTCGGATCAATCCATACATACATACACACACATACAGACATTTTACGATCTCGACGAACTGAGTCGAATGGTATAAGAGATTTGGCCCTGCGGGTCTCGGTTAAAAAGTCGAAATTTCGACCGATTGCATAACCTTTCTATATGAGAACGGCAAAAAGGAGCTTGAATTTAGACGGGCCTGAGAGGCCTTGCCTTTTAATGTTAGGATTTTAGCTTGCCTTCACAAGGGTTAATAAGAGTGTTATTGGGATGAAATGTAGTTATTACTTATTGTGTTTCATATTGTGGTTTTGCAGACTTAAATTGCGTCAAAACAATTTTCAACCCGCATTGGCCTACGGGAAGTAAGCAATTATCATAGATCATTTTGATACCTTCCTTTTTGAAAGGGCTCTTAGTAGCAACGTTACTAGATCTTGTTTACGATGTAATTCTCTTACAGGCATATGAACTCATTCTCATACAATTTAGGAACAGTAAGTTTGATTCGAAAATGGAGATTTCTGTGTATTGAGCTTTCATAAAGCTACAGACGTTGAACTCCAGCGTTTCTGTTGGCAACAAGTTTCTTGGTGTTTTATTTTGCATCTGAATAAAGATTATGTTATTGACTGTGATTGACTTGTTCAAAAATTAGGAACAATGGAAAGTTAAATAATTAAAAAATTCCAAATGCCGATACCGTCTCTAAGAACCACGGGTACTTGTTTCAACCCGACGGACAGCTAAACATGTTATGGATTATAAAATGATTAAGATATGAAAATATTCTTTTACTCACGTGTTTTAACGACGCAAATTAAGTAGAAAACTAAAAAACCACCCTTAAGATAAATATTCTGCTCGAGAAGCAAATCTTCGGCCTATTACGGCCGTTCTAACCATAAACAAGCAGAGTGAAAAAGCTTCACGTTGGTCAGTCCGGTCCGAACGGTCTTGAAACGGGGTCACTGTTTTTCTTTCTTCTCTGTTCTGCTTTCCGCGAGGGAGGAAAAAGCGGATCAATAAAAAGGAGTCTAAAGGTTCGTTAACCTAAAAATAAAGTAAAACGTGCTAGGAACTGTTCTGCTCCAGCGGCCAGTATTATAAGCAAGGTACAGAGCGCGCTAAATCTATGGTTCTGGGTTTAGAAGTGTGACAGATTTACTTGTTCAATACGTTTATTGCATTCAGCATTTTCGATAGTATTTGTTCGTAGGAATATTTCTTTACATAACTTGTTGATAATAATTTAATATTCTTAGGTATGCATCTCATGCTTTTTATCTCCTTAGGCTATGTTTATTTTTCTTTTTATGTTATATTGATGGTCAATAACTTTCTGCATTACTAATGGATTTAAGGAAAATATCATAATTTTTTTTATTCAATTCGTTTATTTGATAAGGCATGTTTGCGTTAGCTTAAAGGTGCCTTTTTTCTTTGTTTTACATTTTGAATTTCTTAAAACTAGGGGGTTACACATTTAAATATAATTTAGTTTTTATATAATGAAACTAAATAAATTTTACAGCTAACTTATACAAGAAGGGATAGTACAATATTTGTAAGATAAGAGTGGAGGGGGTCATTTTGTGTGTTTTTGTATAGTAATGCACTTTAGGATTTTTAGAAGGGAAATTATTGGAACAATTAATTAATTACTAAGCAGCACATTTTACAGACATATTGAAACTAAAAATAACTAGAGGGGGTGGTTGAATTTTTTTATTAAGATTAGGGGGATTTATTAGGGCTATTTTTAGGTACTGGTACCGTTGGGCATATCTTAATGAGATCATATATTGATCACCTAAAACTAGAAGACAAATGGCACGTAAATTTTGGGAAGACATTCAAGGGAGAGAAAAGGAGGGTGAAGTCCTACAGAGACAACGGAGAGAGGGTGGACAAAGCTGACAGGGGGGGGTGAGACATTAACTTTCTTTTTCCGGCACCGGAAATCAACGGAAAGGATTACAGATTCGGACGGATGCATCATGTCGCCAGGCGGTCTTCTTCGAACCGCCGGGGGTTCCTCCAGGCGATTTCATAGTACGGCTCAAATGCGGATCGGCAACACACCGCGTTGCGCGTGTGATGTTGTGGTGTAGGTCTCGTGTTGTTGGGTCATTCGACAGAGATGTTTTGTAGTCGCATCAAACCATCGTTGGGGTACGGTTGGCGGAACTGGCAGTTATACAAGCCTTGGGGCCGGACGCGGCTCTCTACGGCCCTGGTGATACAGTGTGTATAGAACATTGTTCTAAGCGACTCGCCTCTTGAATTATTCTGCAATTTTTATAACCCTGCTCTCAACAGTAGAATTACGCAGTATAAGTAAGCACAAATCGTGACGTGAAGTTGTTGTTATTTGTCTCAGATTCCTCAATCCACACTGGGACACTCAGAAGTATTTGTAGGGGAAGATGGGGTAAAACGCACCCCCTAAGAAAATATGATCATAACTAAGCTATAGAACGTCAATTGGGAGAATTGACGTTCTATAGCTTAGTTGCACCACAACAACGGGGCATAATGCAGTACAACAACGGGGTAGAATGCACCGCAACAACGGGGCATAATGCTCGGCGAACAAGCAAGTAGTTTTGTTTTCTAACGAGATTTCACAAAAGTGTGCCATTAAATAGCCTTAGGTTATGCAATTGGTAGGTTTTCAGAACGATTTTTCTGTTTTCGATTAAAAACCAGCAAAATCAGAAAAGAGGGCATTTTGCCCCCGAAGGAGCAGAGATATAATTTTAGCAAAAAGTGAATTATTTAGTAGATTATTCATATGTAGTGCGACAGAATAATGAACAACGGTATAAATAGAACTGGAATGCTCTTATATAATAGCAAAACAGTATTTATAAGATCGGGAAAATCCTTGTTGCATGAGCCACAATAATTACATGAGAAGAGCACGTTATTGTTTTTTGTTTATTTCTCGAGCTGCTATTGATGTACGGTTATCAAACTTTGACAGTGTATGTTTACTATGGCGGACTTCCGACTGATGTTACCGTTTTCGAGAAATTTTCAGCTGTTTTCGATATAATCAAAGGGTGCATTTTGCCCCGGGGTTGCGTTTTACCCCATCTTCCCCTATACTGAGGCACTCAAAAGTTATATATGCTGTGTAGATGGAATATGTTGACGCATTAGCGCAAATTTAGCTTGAGCTTGAGCTTGTGCGACCACCCTGGCTGCAACTCCGTTATCGATCTGGACTAGCTGAAGTTGCACAGGGAATCAGTAGATAATTATGCTTAGGAGTAGCGCAACGCCTTTCAATGTGCAACTCCTGGTAATCCTAAAGAGTTGATTGATCAATACCAGCGCCGGCCAGGCCCGAACGTAGGTCGCGAAAGGAAAGGGATGGAATGTTAGTCCGATACTTGCTTTTGTTGCTGGCCGTATATACTAACGTATGCGGAATAAAATTTGGACAAAATGCAAAACGCAATTTTTTTGTAGAAAACCCTTTATTAAATGTTCTCTCTATATGAAAACATTTGTCAGCTTATTAACTTATTGTAGAAAAAAAATGAGCCTATTCAAGGAGCTTTATGGCAGTTTGCAGGAACTTTTTGCAAAGAAGTCGAAAAAATTTATGTTGGCATATTCTTGATTTCTTTCTTTATTTTGATCATCATGTTTGTTAGTTTTAGGTCGAAAATTATTGGCATATACTCTCTGCTTCAAATTATTCCAGAAATACTCATTTAGACGCGGTGGTGGTACATTTGGAGGGATATCAGCCTTTTGTACAAAAGGTATGCCATAATCCTCCATTGCGCCAAAACTTTTTTTTGTATAATAGCTAGGTGCCAGATTGTGCATTCGCTGCCATTTTGTTCACATGGTATCGCCTAGTGGTTCGAAATTAACACTAGATGTTTAAAATAAGTGTGCCTAGAGTATGACGTTTAGTATGGTACCTTGCGCAAGGTTGCATTTTTGATTTAAAGCTGGAAGCGTTGTCCAAATTTCATTCCGCATACGTTACTGCGCACTCCACAGCTATCACAGGAGGAGGATATTTGTTAGTAACTAGATATCGACCCATCAACTCATGGACCGGGAACCAATGGCTTTACTTCCCTTCCAAAGGAAGACGGGACCACAGATTTTTTCACCTCAGAAAAATCTCAACGACCTGAGCCTCGGCTGGGATTTAACCCCGACCATCTGGGACGGATGGCGGTCACGCTTACCATTGAACCGCTCTAAAGTAAGTGACATATCATTGATCGGAATGTATGCCAAGCACGAAATCTGATCAATAAAATCAGGACTTTTTACGTTCAAAGCTTCTAAGACTGATATTCTTAAAATATCCTCTGAGCAATGATATCCTAGGAAGAGCACATATTTATCACACTAGTGATCTTCAATTTTGTTTAATTTTACGCTCAACAATCCTTCTTTTAAGTACTAGGAGTAGTCGTTACACTGGTCGGGAGACAGTGGTATTTTTAACAATAATTTCAAAAACTGTATATCGATTTTGAAAGTACCAAATGATTTATAGAAGCATATGGGCAGGTCTTTCTTGATATACCGTCTACCAAAAAAACTGACTCGTAATCTGGCGTATGTGGCTGGATCCGAGCAATAACAAGGACTTATCATTTGGTTTCGCCAGGTCTGGTAGTAAATTATTGGTCGAGTTTGTCGGCTACTCATCATTCGAAAATTCTTAATGTTGTGATGTTCGGCAAATGATTACTCAGGTTGTTGTCGTTTTGGTCGTTTTAAAGGTTAAAAGATCAAAATGGAGAGCAGCAAAATTATCCTATGACATCAAACAGAAAACTAATTTTGCTATCAGTGAGAGTAAATTGAAAGCTCATTGAGATGTTGAAATTTTTTTTGATAACAAAATAAGTATTCACTTTGATGCTTCACCAATGAAATATAAACATAGAAAATTCTTCTAAGAAACTAGGATAGCAAAACGAGATCAAAATTTGATGTGATATTTAAAAAATCTAAAACTGATAGCAAAATAAGATTTCAATTTGATGCTATTATCAAAATAAGATTTCTACTTGTTGTAATTTTGATGTTCGACTTTGCTCGGGATCCTTGTCACCGTCCTTGTATGCACAAATAGACGCATGGGTACGTCAATACCTAACATCAACCGCTACGGTGTAGTTTCACATAGCCGAAATACGGCACTTTGTTCTTTGTCTCCGCAAAATGTATAAATAATCAAAAATCTTAAATCTATTGCTTTGCGCGCTTTTAGTATCCTTATCTGGCCGAGTTAGAGCTGACTGGACGAATGATTTTGAAGACATACAATTTTAGTACTTATTTTTGGGCAAATGTCGGGACTATCATCAGTGAATTAGATAATTTTATGTACGAAACTAATTTACTGAACTTTGTAAAGTGAAATAATTATGTCCAAAACTGATAAAAGATACGCAAAACATTTCAACTAGGAGCGATTTTAAAAATATTTGAAAAATTCTCAAATATTCGGAGCAAACAAAAATCTGCAATTATGTGCTAGTTTATAAAACAACTAACCAACATTCTATTAAACGCTTTATTATTAGACGCCAACTTTTGTTTTATTGCTATTATTCATAGTTCATGTGTACAAGACACGACCACGGGTACATTGAAAATGTGGCTTGTCTAGTGAACACCACGCGCGAGTTTCAGATTTCTAGATTATCAATAATTTATCTGAAATTTTCCCAAAGATTATTTGATTTTACCATCACAAATAAAAGATTGATATGCTACTCTAAACACATATAGTCGCTGTTGTGCTATCTTATGACAAGCGCCAGTTAGCGCATTTCGATAAAAACGAATTTTGAGATTGAATATCTTGATACTTATGGTATGAACAATTCAAAGAAGACAATTCGTGCTTCTATCTACTCTGTATTAATCTTTCAAATATTACGAAGATCGGTAAGATCGGTTGACTATGTTGCGAGTTTTTACTATAAATGTAAACAAAATCCACACTCACACGTGTCATAGGTGTGTATTGATGACAAAATTTGTATGACGTGTCATAATTGTTCCTGGAAAATATTCCGTAGCAAAAAATCATCAATTATTAACTTTTATTCATGACTTTGGCTTCATTTAGTCTTCAAAAAATTGTCGAGATGCATTTTGAAGGAAACGAGTCAGTGAATCTAGAAAAAAAAGTTATGTTTTGTTATAGTGTTGCCAAATATGCAATATTTCCAGTTTAAAACTTAAACTGCATTTTTCTCACCATTCGTGTAATTTTGTTTTGAAAATGATTATTCCATTATGTTGCTCAGATAGTTTTACACATCAAAATATCTTATACATCAAGATAACTTGGGCCAATCCCCAGACAGTAATTTGTAGCAAGAAATTGAAAATTTCTCAGCACGTTCCTCGCTCTTTTTGGAGATTTTTTAGACAAGTGATGTGGCATATTTAACTCAGTTTACCCCAAAATGACGTTTGTCATAAGATAGCACAACAGCGACGATATCCGCTCATCGAAAATTGTCTTTTATTCCCTTGGGATTGAAGAATGCTTCCGTATTGTCTATGTGCACTGTGTTGTTCTTTTCTTCATCACTAACATTACCATTTCTCCAATCCTTCTCATCAGGAAATGATGATAGGACGAATCACAACAAGGCACAAAACTCCAATCAACACAGCATATTAGAAAATAACATCAATGTCGTATAAGTTTGGTCAACACTTTTATGTCTCGTCTTTAGAAAGACGTCAATAGTGTTCTAAAGGTAGACTCTGATCTTTTTTTAATTTTGGGCTAAACGATAAGATTTTCCAAGAAATCAAATTCCTATTAATGCACTGTTCAACTGAAACCAACTATTTTCGTAGCGAATGAAACTAGTTCGTGAAAATGGACTTTCAAACCACTAGGCCTCGCGTGAAACTAACTCAGACATAACTTCGTTAATATTTTAACCAAGTTTTCCGGATGATTTCGGATCGAATTTTAGTTATCCAGATTCTCACTTTTAGTACTGTTCGATTGTCTAAAGTACAATCTAGAGGAAGAAATGTTAACTATTTCCATTGTAAAACCTGATTTCACAAAAAAAAACTGTAAAGAAAGTTGTGCTGGACCCTTCGATCGATTATTTTGATGTTGGTCGAAAATGAATGGATACTCTTTCATATCCCGAAGATTTTTTGGAATAAAGCCGATGTAAAAAGACACCGTGCACACGTTGAAATTCCGCCAAGGCATAACCATGCTTGTTTAAGGGTTTTGTTTGCTCTCCGAGTACTGGCTATGACGATACACTCGAAATTACATTGTTCCAAAAGTCGCTTGCGCACCGACACATCGCAAAAAAGCAAACGCAAGAGTGTATCTGTAGGTTGAATCTGATGCAGCTGATTTTGCTCATGTGCCGCCGACACTCGGTTTGTTTACAATCCTCCTTCGATAATGGGTGTGAGCGCTATGAATTCAGAGAGGAAAATTGGCACAAAAATTGCGAATTCTCTGTGACCATTCGCATTAATAATTCGTCTTTTGGCGAATGAAGGCATGGATTTCTTGTGAATTAGTGTTTCAAATTGTTTGGATAGATCTCAAGTGCTTTATCGCTTAATTCAGGGAAGACGAAAGCGAGCTAGTGCAATATTGATTGGTCGTGAGCGTGAAGTATCAGAAACCAGTTTCTAGAACAGGGTTAGTATCTGCGCAGTAAATTAAGGTCAAAGTCATGCAATTTTGTTAGCTGCGTTCGATTTATGTATTAGCACTCATGCCTAATTTTCTTTATTCAGTATTTTTGAAAGATCTATACATGTACACTAATGTGGTTGTTGCTTAAGACGAAAATAAATCAGATTCAAAACAATTGCTATTTCTATATGAGTTTCGTAAAGATTGGCCAGGTTACACATTTCACCTAGCCGATAGTTAAATATATTCACAATCAAATCTCAATAAGTTTCCAAATGAACGCTTCGAAGTAGCTAATACAAGTACGCCTAGTGTGAGTCATTCGTAAACGATTTCTTATCAGTTCGAGGTGTTTCTGGATCTAATATGAATGTTCTCGATTGCAGTCGCTGCCGGATACACTTTCGAGGATGGCCAATATCTGGAAAGAATATAAAAAAGTTGGAACACTGGGAGGAGCTCGTCACGGCGACGCCTACCAGGTGCATGTGTTGATGATGCTCTACGAACGGGCCGTGGCCGATGGTGGTTGTTTGAATTTCCGCTTGGCGACGGAATGGGAAGCTGCGGGAAAGTTCGATGATGCAGTTCTTTCATGGGCGGGTGGAAAAGATAACGCTATCCGGAACTGGATGTTCATCCAGGTCAAATACAAACATAAACATATTACACAGAAGCTGAGCGAGCGACATCTTTTCCCACTGCTGGATGCAGATAGGAACAAGGGAGACTTTTCCATGTACAAATATTTGGCATCGTTTTGGGACATCAAGGATAACCATGAATTCGAGGGAAGCAAACACCATTTTGTTATATACACCAATGGTGGATTAGATGAGGAAATTCGTCATTGGTTCAACGATGCAAATGACCAAACTATAGATGCTTTTAAGCTATTGAAGAACAACGAGAAATTTATGAAGATGAATGTATCGGATAAGTACGTTCAAGAATTATTGCATTATAAAAACAAGGATTTCTGCAATCTACGGCAGGTGATGCACGACGCGTTTCTCGATAAGAGCACTGAGTTTCGAACTGATTTATTTGAAAAGTACAGGGGTGCACTGAATAACATTGTGCTGGTTGTGGATAATGATATGGTTCGCTTGGCGCCAAGGTTCATTAAGAAGAAAAAACTAAATCCGGCCGAATTTCAGTTGCGCGAGCAGCTCTTAGAAGATGATAAAACACTAGAAGAGTTAAACTCCTTGACAAGTAGAAATGAAGAGCTGATCCAAGTTCTCAAATCTAAGCGTGATTCCATCAACGCCCTACCTCGTTGTATCGAGAGAGCGGAAGTCGAAGAGTTTCTACGGCAACTAACGTTTGCCTTCAATCAACCTGTCAACCTAGATGACATAATTAGAAAGGAATTCAGGAATCTGTCGTCGATGAAGGATCCCGATTCGAATGAATGCTATGCTCAACTAATGTTTACAGAACTTCACAAGTTTATCTACGATTGGTTAGACTGCAATGATTCAAAGTGTAAATTTTTAACCAAAGATGAATTTATGAAGCTGTCTGAAGATGTTCATCGCACTATTGGTAGATCGAAGCTAGACACACATACTGAAATTTTCGAAGGGCAAATGAAAAAATTGCGTGTTAAATTCGACGATTGCAGTCCGTTGAGTGACTCATTCGTTTTCGTCCTTCCAGTAGCTATTGTTACAAGTACCGATCAAGGTTTATTAACCTGTCTTAAAGTATATCAGATGCTGCAAAATCACTACTACCGCTATTTTTCCCTGAAGGACCTCCAATTGCTTGCCATTCGTGTTGAATTGTGCAAGTTCTTGCGTAATTCAAATTCAGAAGTATTCGTTTTACTTAAAGATAACTGTCCAGAATTTGAGTTCTCCACTGAGTTGCTTAAATCAATCCCAATCAAGAGCCAAGTCAAACTGATTTTTCTAACGTCCAGTCAGAAACGTGCCAGCAAATTTTTCAATAATCACCAATTTTCTGTGATTGAAGATTGCGAAAACAGTATGAATCAATTGAAAGGACGCAGTCAAGAGTGGTTGTTACAAAGATCCGTGCTATTCCAGGGTATTGAACTTGTTCTGAATGAACTGCCACGGACTGAGCTGCTCAGAGAACTCATAAGAGATGAAACGCTTGAAATGTTGATGCAGGGTGAAACTATAGAAATTGGAACAGTCCTGCCAGAGCTTCAGCTGAAATGCTACATCGCCCGAACCATTAGTCGGAGTGAAACGGTCAACTCGACTAGCAATATGGACGATTCGTTTGAAGATATGGGAAACAATGAACCAGACTTAGCAAAAAGCTATAACGAAGAAGAATTTCTTAACGTTGTTTCTCTCTCCGGTAACGTGACAGTGCTGTCCTCGACACCTGGAAATGGAAAAACGACCTTATGGATTAAGTTAGCCTTGATTGCGAAGAAGTTGTACAATGCCAAATGGATACTATTCGTGAAGCTATCAGATTGTACGAAGAAACTAGAGGAACTGAAAAATCCAGATGATCTAGGTGCTGTAATTGATTTTCTACAGAAAATACTTAGTTTTAAGTCAAGCTTTGAGCGATCACTGTTTTCTAAATGGTTGCAAGACATACCGGACAGTATTTTCATTTTCTTTGACGGCTTCGATGAGTTACCGATAGAGACGATGGGACGAGCAATTACTTTATTTCGAATGCTCCAAAACGTTCGAGTTTTTATTAATACCCGATCCCACCAACAGATTGAGTTGGAGCAGGCCATGGAAGTTGAAGCTTTTAATCTGGAACAAATCAGCGAGAATGATCAAAAGATCCTTTTTAAAAGTCTTTGGGATATTTCAGATGCAGCATTCTACGATATTGTTCCTGTAAACAAGTTTGTGAAACAGTTGATTGGAAAAATTCGTAGCGAATCGATGGAAATTGCTAGCAAGTTTGTCGGTGTCCCTCTCATAGTCAATATGCTTGCAGAAATCTACAAACCGTATGTGAGTGAATATTGCCAGAGAAACGATAGTGCCATTTTACAAAACACTAACCTGGATTCGTTAAACATCATAATCCTCTTCGAGATGTTTGTATACCACTCCTTCAAGCGGCAGAACGTGGAGAAGCAAAATTTGAATGAAAACAACCCCCATACCAGGATGATGCTGGATAAGCAAAATTCCTTGTACGAAGGCTTCGTTAAACTTCATAGTTTTCTCGGCCTAATGAGTTTGGTTAAAAGGCAAAAGATGCATTTGATTATACGTAGTAAGCAGGAGCTAATATCCCTACAAGAACAAGCAGACCGCCTTTTGGATTCGCGAATTGTGCCCAATTTTCAAAACGGAGTTCCAGCCTTTATCCATTCTTCAATAGCTGAATTCTTCGCTGCCAAGTGTTTGTACGAGTACCTGCTTCGAATGAATTTTGAACACACAAAGAAGAATTTCGTTGCCAATGAGGAAAATAGGAATATTTCTAAAAAAAAATACATAAAAGATATTTTTGACCTCTATCATATTGTACTGAAGGACCATGCTACCGTTCGAAAATTCTTCTTTCTCTCAGCAAAGTCAAATGAGAAATTTCTGAACAAATTGGAACAAATGCTATGGTGCATGCGCCCTTATCCGTTACTCTGGGCATGTGAAGAAAATTTTGAACAACTTGCAAAGCGTCTGATCGAACAAGATCCATCAATTGCCACGTATCAAACAAAGCAGAAAAAATATGCACTTCACTACGCTGCCACTCACGGGAATGCTGCAATCTGCGCCTTACTGATCGAGCACGGTGCGGAAGTCAACACGGAGGACAAGATCAAACAAACGGCATTGCATTTTGCCGCTCAAAGCGGTCATCCGGAAGTAGCAGGTTTGCTGATGACACGTGGTGCACTCGTTGATGCTGTAGACATTCACCTCCAAACGCCGCTTTTTCTAGCATCTCAAGCCGGCCACATCCGAGTGGTACAAGAACTGATGAAACATTCCTGCGATGTAAACCGCCAAAGCAAACGTGGTTGGAATGCCCTTCACATAGCTGCGTTAAATGGTCACACTGACCTTGTGCGAGTTTTGATTGCCAAAAAAACTCAAATAAAGGTAGGACAGGCTAAAAACTGGGTCATGTTTCTAGGACATTTGATTCCTTCCAAACCTCGAGAACTAATTGCTACTCTTATAGAGTATGAAATCAGCACCAAAAAACCGGATCGTGTTCAAACTTTGTTCTGGGCTGTTCGACGCGACCATGCCGACCTAATCCGTGTCATGCATAAGGCCGGTTTGGATTGTAACGAGGTGGATGTAAAGTCCGGGCTGTGTGCCTACCAAATTGCTTTGCAAAATCGATCATTTAAGGCCGCTGAAGTGATCCTTTCCGTTCAGAAAAATTTACACGGGTTTGAGTATCCTTTGCACGCTGCTGTTTTGGCCGGTAGTGCCGAATGCGTCGATATTTTACTTAACAAAAAGGCAGAAGTGAATGCTATAGATAAAAATGGTATGACTTCTTTGGATTTAGCATTGCAGCGGGGTAACGCCAAAATCGTCGAGCTTCTACTGAAGAAGTCAGCAAAAACAAATAATATTTCAATGTTCGAGGTGGTCTACTCTTCCGGTCAGTGTGCCCAAATGTTTTTGGATCAGGGAGACCTTACCAGTATTGAGCAGGCAATCGCCAAAGATGGTAGACCCAATAAATGTTCGTACGAGAAAGCAACAGCACTTGGATTTTCAACTGTTGCCAAAGGGATTGCAACCATCATTAAAAATTTCAACGATATTCGATATCCACTACACGCTGCTGCCAAAGTCGGAAGCATTGAGCTACTGCATTTTTTGATAGATCAGAAAGTAGATATTAATGTCACTAATAAACGTAAAGTATCCGCACTACAATTGGCAATTCAATTTAACCACCCAATGGCTGTTAGTTTTCTACTCGAGAAAGGAGCGATTATCGGGGAGTTGCCTTTGCATTTAGCCATCTTAACGGACTACACGGCCACCACGGAATGTGTTGCCCTGTTGTTGCAGCACGGAGTTGATCCAAATGAAACCGATGATAAGGGTCGCACGGCTCTACATTTGGCTGCTGCCTACGAAAACCACGAATGTTTGGAAATACTTTTAAAGTACCGTGCATCGGTGATGGCAAAAGATGATGCTGGTATCATCCCTCTTCATTTTGCCGTAACATTGAGAGCCCTAAAAGTGATAGAAATACTACTTCAGCATCCAATGGCATCCGAAATGCTCAATGCTTCGGACAGAGAAGGATGCACAGCTTTACACATGGCAGCAGTACTAAACTACCCGGATGTTGCAGCTAAATTGATTGACGCGGGAGCAGATTTGAACGCTCGAGACCACAAAAATCGGACACCTTTACATTTGGCGGCAGCCGGGCAATTTCATGACGTCGTCGAATTGCTGATCATGCATCAGGCTGACATCAATGCCATAGATTGTGGTGGAATGACATATCGCGATTTTGCTAGAAAAATGGTAGCGATAACAAATTAAGTTAAAGATTTGATGAATATCGTAGACAATCGGGAACGATCCCAGGATCAAAACATTGCATGATGACGTTATCAAAGAAAAATTGACTGCTCAGCGAGTTTGCAAAAGAAGGTAAATCGGTAAATTCAATATGGTGTGGCAACCTGAATCATACATCACCGTTACTAAATTTTTTTTGTATTTCGTTTATTTGACACGGCTCATTGTTGCAACTTAACGGAGCCGTGGGTCTATTAAATTATTACAATATGTAAAAATAAAAATGAATAAAAAATATTATGAAGTATCCTTCGGGTCTCGTCCACGCAACTTTCCGTTGCGCGGGGAGATCTTGTTTCGTGGTAAGGTACAATTTGTCTGCTCGCCTGGTACATCTTGTGGGTCGATTAATTTTGTTTTGTTTCCGTCGATGTCATCATCGTCTATGGTGTCTACATGTTCACGATCAGATGTTCCTCCTTTCTTATTGCCCTTACGGGTTACGAGAGTAAAGTTGCTGTCATTGGTATTGGCTTCCTCGTCGATGGTGCTAACAGTTGATTCTGAAGCATTAGATGCTGCTTTTATAGTAGTTATTATGGCCTGAACAGCTGCCACAAAATTGGTAACCGTTTGTGGTTCTGGTGATGGTATTGAAGTCTATATTTCGGATTGGTTTTCCGAAGGTGTGTGGGGAATTGGCTGTGATGCATTCTCCTCAGCATCTTCCGCACAAGGTGTTCCATGATGTGCCGTCTGGTTGCAGTATTTGCACGTAGGTGTCTGCCCTTCGTGGGTGCATAGCGTGGTCTGTTTAATGTTAGTTCCATTATAATTGAATTGTAAAGTCAAGTGGGAGGGAATAGGTCTTTCCACTCGCATCCTCACCACAAGAACACCGTTAGGAGTACCCAGGAAGAAGTTTCTCCAAGTATCAGATGTAACGGATTCCACTTCTCCGAATTGCGACATGTATTTTGTAATTGATTCACGGGGAGTACGCGGTGATAAATCATGTAGTCTCACATCTATGAAATCATTTTCTATGTACACTGGGATCTTCATTTCAACACTGTCACTTTTAATCACGTATTTCAGGTTGTTCTGTAAAGCGAATTTCTTTGCTTGGTCTAATGTGGTGAATGATATCAATACTGCACTGCGCAGATGATGATATTGAAGATAGGTGACGTCCTTAACCCATTCATGACCATGTTGTTTGTGGACAACAACGTTTTTAAACAGCTATAACTTTTGATTGAGGCAAGATTTGCTCATAAGAACAAGTAAGGTTAATAAATGTGACTATTGGTTTTCATTTGGGTATTAACAGTTACAAGGATAAGCTCTAGAACTGAAGTTATTGCAATTAGTCTGATTGAACTCTGATGGAGCAGTGCTGCCAGGGACCGTTTACGTTTACGACGGAGAATGAATGTTTCATATAACTTCGTTATGTTGCAATATTAGTAAAAACTGATAAAACTTATCAATTTAGACTATTTTTGGCTACGTTTTCCACGCAGTTGGACTATTGTAAATATTCTAGGAGAATTGTAGTGAGCATTGGAAGGTAAAAATTGAACTGCTTCTAGCACTGCAAGGAAAGCACCGACCTTTATGAAAAAAGGTTTTTCGAGTTTCTTGACCCCACCGTTTTAAAGGAAAAATAGTTTTGAAACCCTACATGCACTAGAAAAAAGTTGGGCATGAAAGGGTTCATGTTCACCTTCAGAAAATGTTCCAGCTCACGGAGACTCGGTCGTGTAGAACAAAAAATGGCAGGGGTACATACAATGGTTCTTTTGTTCTAGACGCACTAACTGTCGCTCACTTTGCACGTTTGTTACTCTTGTTTAGAGGGACTTTGGCAGATGTAAAAGTAGATAGAACGGTTTCCTTTGTTCTTAAGACAATGCACACAAGATAACAGTACTGTGTTGTGGTTCGTTTTGCGCTGGCTCAGACAGCGGCAGAATTTCGTGACCGGTGTCTTTGGTGGTTGTAAATCGCCTGTTGCGTTACTAAAAATTGTTTATTGATCATTAACGCTATCGTAGAATATTATAGATTATTATAGATAGGATAGAGCACACAGAATTATGGACGATTCCTTTGATGATAACAACTCCTGGAAAACCTCTTATTCAATTCTTTCCTTCTTTATTCTATTTACCTGTCTTTAAAAATAAATTCATTCGTCACGTACCTATCCTATTGTCTATATATCTTTTATGAAATTAGGTTTTCCATTTTTGAGAAAAAATTTGTTTTATTACCTTCTAAATAACTTAAATTATCTAGCTACACATCAATGCCGTAATTCTGCTCTTCTGATTCATAATAAAATTTTGCAGTGCCTCTCGCCTTTAGAAATTGATTCATTTATTTATTTATTTATTTATTTATTTATTTATTTATTTATTTATTTATTTATTTATTTATTTATTTATTTATTTATTTATTTATTTATTTATTTATTTATTTATTTATTTATTTATTTATTTATTTATTTATTTATTTATTTATTTATTTATTCAGTTCGTTTATTTGATAGGCACAAATGCGTCAGCTTGGCGGTGCCAAATTCTTTTGTTTTTTTTCCATTTTACATACTTAAAACTGGGAGGTTACAATGATCAGATATTTTTTTATATTGAGAGGAAGAATTCTACAGCTATCTTACGACTAGAAATACGATTTGACATACAAGAGAGGCGGAAGAAGATTTTTTTATGAAAAATTTTAAAACGAGGAATTCAATTTGATATACAATAGGAGGAGTAATAGTTTTTTACGAAATATTTTACATTTATCTTAAAACTAACAATATAGTTTGGTACACAAAAGGGGAAACAAGTTTTGATGAGAAATTTCACAGCTATCTTAAAACTAGGGATACAATTCTATTTACAAGATGGAGGAAATAGTTTAAATGAAGAATAAAAATTACAGCTATCTTATTCTTATAACTAGGAATATAGAATACAAATTTGATTTGTTTAACGGAGACTTATGCTTGGACGAGATATTCAGAGGGGGGCTTATTTCCAACATCGGTGTAGCAGCAGTTGTATCAAGAATAGGGGAGAGAAAACGTATATGGTGATAGGGAAAGAAGAGCAAAACTTGCAACTTTCGGGCACACGCACAGTGGGGCGAAAGTGAAAAAAGATAGTCAAAAGTCTTTCCTAAGTTTCACAGATGTTTTCATGCTATGATGTCTTCAGGAAAGTTTCTTAGGACTACATCCTACATCTTTTAGGATAAGCCCTTTAATTTTTCTTAAGGTGCAACTGTCCTTTAAAAACAAAAATTTTTTACTCAGCAAAAAAAAATCTCTTTTGCGCGGAATCTTATAGAGTAATTTATTGTGAACAACTTTGATGAACATATCCGCCAGCTATATATTTTTCCTTAAGAGATATGTACGTTGCACCTTAAAATCAGTTTTTTATCTTTCTCTTCCACAACTTAATTTTGTGTATATTGGTATGTTCTAGAAAGTTTTAGATATCGTCAAAACACGTAACTTTTCTGAAGACTCCAATGCATGACATGTGTTTCGGGATATAAATCGATTTTTCTCTGAAAAAATGCTCTTTTTCATTACAAAATTTCTAAAAATTGTGAAATTTTGTGAACCAAAACTCAGCATGATTAGATTCGCCATGTTATATAGTATATGCATTAGACCGGCAAAAATTTTGACTTTTTTCAGAACACTTTTAAATCAAAAGGTAATTGGCCTCACATACCACTTGTCAAATATGAGCTCACTCTAGTTCACTCACAAGATCTTTTAAGTTTGTATGTGAAAATATATGAAAAATGGGCAATATAAACAATAAATTCAGTGCAAAATGCCAGAATCATCTGGTGCATCCCAAAATCTGCAGATATATAGCTTATGGTGTAAGGAACAACATTGCCAAAGACTGCAAATTGATCCGGTTGTGCGGTAAAAAGATATCCTCATATAAAGTTATGTGTTGCCTCTCTTTCTCGCACATGCTTAGAATAGAAAATTTTAAAAAAAATCGGTTGGTCTTCAAAGTTAAATAACTTTGTCGGGGAATATGCAATCTTCAACAAAGCTGTTCGTTATAAAATAAGCTACACGACCATAAGTTTTGAGGTATGCAGAGTTAATGTGGCATTTTTTATTGGATTTTAAGTGTTTCTTTTGGAGTTTCCATATATATTACTATAGAAACTTGAAACCTCTTGTGAGTGAACTAGAGCTCTCGGACAAAGCTCATATTTTGCATATGATTTGTGCATCCAATTACCATTTGAATTAATAGTGTTCCGAAAAAAGTCAAAATTGTTGCCGGTCTAAGATGCATGTGGGTCATTCCACGCGAAGTGATCAAGGCACGTGTAATCGACCTTCACGGATTTGAACCGAATTTGGTGGAATTGTTCATCTAGGGCCAATATATAAAAACCCAAATTTTTGTGTCAATTGAACCACCCCTCGGGTCATGGGAGCACCCCCCGTTTTGACAAATTGCCAAAGCCCTTGATTTTCTTTTGATCATATCTCTGGTTCTATTTACTCTAGAATCAAACCGCTAGATGGCTTTTGAAGAAAATGATTCAAGGAGTCTAGAAAAATAGTAATTTTTGGCGGCAGTGCTGACAACTATGCGATTTTTTCAAATATTAAAAATTATTTTTCTCTCAATACATATATTTTAATTTTGAAAATTCTAATGCCATCGTGTTCCTCAGACATTTTTACATACAACACTTTTAATCTCAATATAATTTGAGCGGATCCTGAGATTCACCGTTTTAAATGGAAAAAATTGCATCTCAGGATGCGCTCAAATTATATTGAGATTATAAGTGTTTCTTAGTTAAAAATATCTGAGGAATGCGATGACATTAGAATTTTCAAAATTAAAATATATGTATTGAGAGAAAAATTAATTTTTAATATTTAACTGAAAAATCGCATAGTTGGCAACACTGCCGTCAAAAATTAATATTTTTTCTAGACTGCTTGAATAATTTTCTTCAAAAACCATCCGGCGGTTTAAGTTAAGTCAATAGAGCCGGAGATATGATCAAAAGAAAATCAAGGGTTTTGGCAATTTGTCAAAACGGGGGCTGCTACCATGACCCGAGGGGTGGTTCAATTGACCCAAAAATTTGGATTTTTATATATTGGCCCTAGATGAACAATTCCACCAAATTGTGTTACTATGTTTTAATTGCCGCAAGGTTTTACTGTATCGATTTTGTTGGCTATTTTCGGCAAATTTGAGACAAAGAGAAACGAAAGCAATGAAATTGAAAGACGGATAGGTATTCTAGAGCGAATCAGTTATAAACTTAGAACGGAAAACTAGAACTAGGCAGGCTCATATAGGCATGATTGAAAGGAAATGTGAAGAATTCTTTGCCTTCTGCTTAGTAGGAGTTGGGTGTTGCACCCAAGTCTACCGCCTGGTCTATGGTAGAACATCATCATGTTTATCGTCGGCGGTAAAACATGATGATGAGTTATGTTCTACCATAGACCATGCGGTAGACTTGGGTGCAATGCCCAACTCCTACTAAGCAGAAGGCAAAGAATTCTTCACATGCCCACATGAGCCTGCCAAGTTCTAGTTTTCCGTTCTAGGTTTATAACTCATTCGCTCTGGAATTCCTTATCGTCTTTCAATTTCATTGCTTTCGTTTCTCTTAGTCTCAAATTTGCCGAAAATAGCCCACAAAATCGATACAGTTCCACCAAATTTGGTTCAAATCCGTGAAGGTCGATTTCAAGTTTGCATCTTTTTTTGATACTTCGCGTGGAATGACCCATATTGCATGGTGTGGTGTAAATCAACTTCAACTTCACTTCGAGACTCATCGTATGGGTCGATTGTATGCAACCTAAGGCAATACGCAAGCAACGATACTGGATTCGCTCCAGTTTGATGAAGTGTATGTTCGCAGCGGAGCGGAAACAGAAACACCCGTACTCCATCATCGACAATATCGTTGTTTGGTATATCCTGATCAGGTTTCCAGGGTGGGCACCCCACCACGTTCCAGTTGATGTTTGGAGAAAATTGATCCTTTGTTGGCATTTCTGTTTCAGATACCTAATGTGACATCCCCAGGTAACTTTAGAGTCGAACCAGATCCCGAGATATTTAAATTTGAAGACCTGATTGATCGTTGCACCCATTAATGGAAACTGGAGTTTCGCCGGCTCACGCTTCCTAGAAAAGACAACCAATTCAGTTTTCTCCGTGGAGAACTCGAGAGAGCTGGAGAGCGAAGGCAGACAAAATGTCCAAAATATCTTGCAAGGGTCCTTGCAAATCGGTAATAGAGACCACCCCATTGCCTTAGCGTGCATGGATTGACAAGACAATCGTCAATGTTATTCACGTAAAAATTGTAGAGTAGGGGACTTTGACATGAGCCCATGTAGCTAAATGGAGATGTTGTTAAATCGCAATGAGAGAAGTGCATGTGCTTTTCAGACAACAGGTTTAGCAAAAATTTATTTAAAATCAGTGAAAGACCATGCTGGTGCAACTTCTCAGAAGAAAAAAAAAATGTTGACAGAAGCTGAACCAAAAGCCCCCTCTATATCTAGTAAAAAATTGATGCCATCTGCCCTTTGCTAGCATAAGCCATTTGAATTTTTATTGAGAGCAACGCAAGACAATCGTTCATCCCTTTGCCTTTGCGGAAACCAAATTGTGTATCTGACAGTAAGCCGTTTGCTTCAACCCAATTGTCGAGACGAAGCAAGATCATTTTCTCGAACAACTTGCGGATACAAGACAGCATTGCAATGCGTCGATACGAGTTGTGGTCGGAGGCTGGTTTTCCTGGTTTTTGGATGGCGGTGACCTTCACTTGCCTCCAGTCATGAGGGACAATATTACCCTCAAGAAACTTATTAAATAAATTCAACAAGCGTCTGGCAGATTCTTTAACAAGTCAAATTTGATTCTGTCTGACCCTGGGGCTTTATTGTTACATGACAAGAGAGCAAGTGAGAACTCCACCATCGAGAACGGTGTTTCGTTCGAGTTATCGTGAGGGGACGCGGCGCGGTAAATCTTCTGTGCCGGGGCGAAATCCGGACAAATCTTCTTGGCGAAATCGATATCCAATGGTTTCAGTATTCCGCGCACTCGTTAGTACTGTTTCGGTTTCGTAAGCGCCGGGTCGTGCCTCAAAGAGTGCTCATCGATGTTTCTCTCGTTAGCCCGTCGTCGAACCGGCGCCAGTAGCTACGTTTTTTTTGCTTTCATCAAACTCTTCATGTGAGTTTCTACCATCGAGTACTGTCGGTAGCTAGCTGGTAGCCCTTCGTCCCGGAAGGCCTTATACGCGGCGGAGTTCTTCGCGTACACGCCTGAGCACTCTTTGTCTCACCATGGGTTGGGAGGACGCCCTCGAGAGTCCGCGTCTGGTACTCATTTAGTCTAAGCTTGAATTGCGGTATCGAGAATCAAGCTAGCCAGGAACCAGTACTCTTCCTCCGGAGGAAGCTTTTGAGTGGACTCATACGAAACATTGATTGTATTCGGTGGCCCTGAATCGTTAGCAATATTAATTACGATTGGCAGATGGTTGCTGCCGTGGGGATCAGAGACTACCTTCCACATGCAATCCAATCGCAGCAATGTCGAGCAAAGGGACAAGTCTAAGGCGCTCGGACACGCTGAAAGGGCAGGAACATGTTTCATTTCACTTGTGTTCAAAATATTGAAGTTGTCGCAAAGCTCATGGAGTGAAGTAGATCGATTATCGTCATGAAGTCAACCCCATGCCGTACCGTGGGAGTTAAAATCACCCACAACTAGCCTCGGTGCGGGGAGGAGCTCCGCAATATCGCAAAGCCGTCGGTGGTTAACTGAGGTTCTAGGGGAGATGTAGGTGGACAACTTCCATGACTGATGTCGAGGGGAGGTCGATTCGATTGAAAGAATAGCACATTTTGATCCCCAAAAGTACTCCTCCGTAAGAGTCTTCTCGATCCAAGCGAATATTAATAAAATCGTGGAAGTATTTCTGAAGTAGCGAATGCATCGCCTTCCAAGTTATTTAGTAAGATTTTAAAGGAATCGATTTTCGGGATAATATTTCTGCAATTTCACTGTAGAACAGTGATTAAATCCGTGATCTCGTTCGATGAATTAGCCATCGAAGAATACAATTGCTGATAGGAGGGGCCATTTCGTAGTGAATGTACCAAAAATGTTTTACTGCGGGGAGAAAGCTTATCAAAATGCTTTTAAGAGGGTCAGAAATATTTAGTGCTGTAAAAATAGGGTCAACAATGTCAGAGAAAGTTATTAAGCCAGTGCTGGTTTCTTTCTCTGGGTGAGATATAGGAACACTTGGGTTTTTTTATGTTCCTGGAAGTGCTGATAACTGCTTTTCTGAGCTCAGGTTTCTGAGTCCAGGAGCGACTTGCTTCGGTTTTGCACCAGTACTTTCTTGAGTAGTTATTTTAGGGGGGCCATGAAGAGACACCTTCTGGCCATTACGACGGAGCTTGGGAAAGGAAATGTTTCTCCTTTTTATATTGCTTCTAGGCACAGCAGAAGATGTTCCCTCCGAGGGTTAATCACAGTCGCCTTCGTCAGGAGACAAGTTGGTATAGATGTTCGTAGAGGCCGATGACGTAGCTATCTTAAGCATTTCTGCAAAAGATCACTTAGAGCGTCCTTGAAGGGAACGCTTAAGATTCTCCCCGCGGTGTTCGTACGCGAGACATGAAGGGAGATCATGTGGGTTTCTCCAAAAGTAGACACTTTTGACATCCCTTCCACAGGAATCATCCGCATGATTCCCACCGCATTTCCCACAACGGGCTTTATTGCTACAATAGGAGGCTGTGTGTCCCAATTGCTTGCAATTAGTACAATTCATGACCCGCGGCAAAAATAGGCGAACAGGTAAACGAACCTTGTCACAGAGGAGGTAGTTGGATAGAGCAGAACCGGCGAAGGTCACCCGATAAGAGTCTGAGTTGACGTATATTTTCTTCCCGTTAGCTGCGACTGATGCTGAATGCAAACATTTGCACTCCAGTATCTTTAAGCCAGCATGGGGTCATTAAAACAGCCAGTCCCATGTTTCAGCAGCTCCTAGCAATTCAGACTCGAATCGGAAACAACTCCACAGACATCGACCCTGTTAGTTGGAATATACACTATGTACTCCTTCGTAAAAGACACGTATCCAGCAATACCATTTGCCTGATATAAACTGTTTACAACCACCCAAAGCTTACCAGGGTGAATTTTCGATATTTCTGTCACGGCCGAATACCGATCCGTCAGAACTCGAGAAATCTGCAACAGATTCAAACCCTGTTTGTCTTTGGTCCGGAAGAAGACCACGAAGGGTTCGGTGGCCAAACTTGGATATACTTTAACCCGGGGAGCCGATTTTGTTTAGACATCCATCTCACCTTGAGATGAGCCATCGTCAGGGGAAGTCATTTTTGCACGGGCCTATTTCCCAGTACACGTTAGTATGAGAACCAAGAAGGGGAAACGTATAAAATAACTATACTTAACTGTGTGTATAACGGTATCCAGACGGTTTACTAGAAAAAATTTGCTTCACTGGTCACTGGCCGGCTAACGGTACTCAGAAATAGAAACACAAAAAAGGGAAAAATACTGAAACCTCGACGAGGCGGAGAGTGCGCAATGTAACCTTGAACGCGGATTAGCACTATTCTTTGTCGCTTTACACTGCGCAGACTGGCAACTTGTGTCTCGACCGAGCGCTCGAAAATGTATGAACCTAGGTCCTGCCCGAAGACAGAGACTAAACTGCTCGACGGTTCTAACTGAACTAACTATCGACTGGGCTATCTGTTGCCTATAACCTGGCTACCTAGTCGGCGATTATCCTATTGTGTCGTGTAAATGATTCGTTCCTGGTTACGATGTTACGATTCGTTCCTGGTTACTAACTGATGCAATGTTGGTGAACGGATGCGTTGACTGCGGGTGCTCAGGCGTGTGGCGATCGGATGATTGACTTGGTCGAACAGTAGGGGAATTATGGTTAAAACCTGCTTAATAATTGGCTTTCTAAGTATTGTATATATAAATCAAACGACTTGGTTTTGAATTATCCGACGTTTCGGCCGTGTTTGGCGGCCTTTTTCAAGAAAAATATCTGTCTGTCGCTTTTGTGCCACATGTTTTCCTTGAAAATACAAGACTTAGAAATCCAATTATTAAGCAGAAATCATCACAGTCGAACAACAAATGTGGTTAAAACCACCACCTTCAGCTTAAACTTTTTCTGGGTTACCACAAAACCAATAAAATTATAATTTCTGCGCAGAATTCTTTTTAATAACATTCTTAACAAGGCTTAATTTTGTCAGCGCTTCAAAAAATTAGTTTCATTTAAAATGATCGGTTGCAAAACTTGGAAAACAAAGTGACCTCTTCTAGACACTGCGGGTAAAACCGACACCCCATAGGGGTAAGATCGATGCCCCCTTTAATTTATTTTCCCTCCACTTTTATATTAAAAATGTGATATATGCGTGAGTTATATAGTGTAAGTATGTGTGATGGTAACATGTGCTTTTTGTATCTTCATCATGTAGTGAGGAGCAGAAAGTTCGAAAGCGCAGTGTTATAAACAAAAGTATTTTATGCTATAGGATTATTTCTAGATATGGATATTTCCAAGTAATCCTTACGCACATCCTTGCAACCTTTAGTGTCATTTTATATCGTAAGAGAAGATTTACAAGCGTTCTACATTCTGCTAATAGGATACGTTCACTTGACACACACTTCTTAGTAATACTACCTTTACCTACCGAGGTATACAAAAGATCACTGTGATAAAGTTCATCTATGACAAACCAAGAGAACATTAGAACTTCAGTTTGCAGAAATAGCAAAAACTTCGATAGAATCTGATAAGCAAAAATTCCAACTTTTGATTCTCAAAGAGACTTATAAGAAATAAACACGTTAAAAGTATTTCAATGGTTACTACTATGCTACTTCAAAAAACTAAAAGCGTAGTGGTAAATCGACCTTAGGGTCCTCCATATTCAATATAAAAAAATCTTGTTGAAGACATTCCATAACTAATTTTGTTTAAGCCATGAATACTCCGTGTATTCAGAACATCGAAATATATTAAACTAGGGTAGACGTGCCCCTATTCATCTCATTAGTCACGATGTCACACTATTTCGCTGATAACTCAGCTTACACTGATTGGATTGCACTTAAATAGGTATCAACATCTTTGCTTCGTTCTTAAGAAGCAGATCAATAAAAAAACTGGCTTGGAAAATGTATAATACCCGCGCTATAGCGAAGCGAAAAGTCGAGTACAACGCACCCTTATTCATCCCACCATTTGAGCTAATGCGATAAATAGAGATAGCAGACACTGCTCTAACTAATGTGTTTAAATGGATGGGATGAATAGAGGTGCTAAGATGAATTAGGGCACAGTAACCCTATATGTGAAAGAAAATCTTTAAAACAAGTTATTCTGATATTATTGTAATGGATAAATCTGTTCTGTGTAAACAATAAAATTCACATTCTATTCAAGATAGTCTCTGAAGATTACAATGAAAAGTTTAAGTTTAAGAAAATTTCTTAAAGCGAGTATAAGTGCTTCAACCTAGGCTTATTAGCGAGGGCAAGGTGTAAATACCCCTGCCCCATCTCAAAGAACCAAAGGACTTAGCCAAGTCAGTCCCAAAGATTTATTATATCCCCTTTAAATTGAAACGGCCGGTACGGTTGTCCTTGTTTCTTCCGATTGTCGAATCGAAACTACACGTCAAAAAATCACAGTTATCTGTATTTTACCGAAAGCGATTCTACCACTATTTTGTTCCCTAGGATTGTTTACGTTCAACAAAGTATATTTAATAAAATTTGATTGAAGAATATTAGAGGTATATGCACGAGAAAATGATAAAATTTTATATGGAAGTTGAAATGTTCCAGAACCTCAACCTGTCGTATTCTGATAAAGATCGCAAAGTTTCCGATTTCTGAGATTTTTTCACATTAGAAAAGATGCAAAATTTGTATGATTTGCAGCACAGAACAGAATAGTTATTAGGAATAGGAAAATTCCAACTTCCACTAGCTTTTGAGAAACGAAAAATTTCCAATCAAATTATAAGAATGTTACCTATCCAAAATGGTAAAAACTGTAACTTTCCCCGTGTTTCATAATTTATAGCATTTAATGAATTTTTACATTTCTTATAAAAGAAATGTATAGAATTCGCTCAAACTTTCAAGATTTTTTCCGAGGCCCGGAGGGCCGAGTCTTATATACCAATCGACTCAGCTCGACGATTTGGGACAATGTCTGTGTGTATGTGTGTGTGTATGTAACGGACAAATTCTCATTCGTGTTTCGCAGCAATGGCTGAACCGATCTTATCCAAACCAATTTTAAATGAAAGAACTAAAAAACAGTATGAACGCTATTAATTTGTTTTTGATTCTGATGTTTAGTTTCCAAGATATGAATGTTTGAATGCGTAAAAATGGCGTTTTTCTGCCGAAATTGGCAACATAGATTAACAATTTATATGTTTTTAGACAGCTTTAACGAGTACCTTTCGAACAAGCTATAGATTGTTGAAATCGGACTATTATCAAAAGAGATATTTAACATTAAATGCGGACGAAAGATTTTTATCATTTCCCATTGCCAGATATATGACCAAAAACATGTAATCTATTATTAACGCCAAAACGGCTTATTTTAGGTCAATAGTATCTTCGGAGAATTTAATGAAGGCAATATGTCCTTTCTTTTGGTATTGTGCTTTTGCTGATTAATCCCCCTATGAGTGAGATATTTTCAAAAAAATTTCTTGGATGTGATTATATCGAAATGATGTCTTCAGCAAATTTGTAGCTCTTACTTTTGCGAATAACTTTACTAAAGACTTTAAATATCTATTTTGAATACTTTAAAAGTTATGGCTTGTTGTTTGTTGATTACTCTTTGTCGCCTATTTATTGTTGAATATAGTAATAATCCATTGAAATAAGCTAAACATTATTTCGATAAAACGAATTTTGCATTTCATTTTACTATCTACAACCGCTAGAAATAATCACCGAACACTTCCAAGTTGTCTGGAAGGAACTTGATAACTTATCAGTACAAAAATGTTCATTTGTGCGAACCTACTGACTGCAATTTTTCAAACTTATAACCATCGGATCGATCTGAAACATATCGGAAAATGAAAAGCGAAATAAATAACTCCAAGCAACGGCATAGCCAAGAGAAGGTTTTGGGGTTTAGCACCAATCAACCCCCCCCCCTTCCACCACACCCAAAAAAAAAATTGGATTGAAGTTGAAAATTTATTGATGCAGACTGATTTAATTCAATATTACAATAACAATTATCTGATCCGTAGATTGATAACCTGTTGTTGTAAACATCATTAGGACTTTTGATAAATTGTCGGAATGGGGTCCTGATATGTAACTGATCTATTAATCTTGATTTCACAGTTGTCTAATAGCATCAATATCAAATTCCTGCCTGAAAACATTCCAATAGAAAATTCCAGAATTCTGTAATCAATCATAAACCTCAGATTTATTTTCAAATTGAGCTCGTTTTTGTAGAAATGTACTGTAATAAGGGTCTTTATTTAATAGAAAGCGAAGTTAAAATTGATTTAATGTCTATGAAACATAGAACTGCTCACCCAAAAATGCACAACTTTCAACATTTGCTAAAAATGTTTTTGCCTTTCTCATTCACTCTAAAATTCGTCAATCTAATCCCGACCCGGAGAGCCGTGTGTCATATGCCAATCGACTGAGTTCGTCGAGATCAGAAAATGTCTGTGTGTGTATGTATGTGTGTATGTATGTGTGTATGTATGTGTGTGTATGTGGAAAAAATGTGACCTCTGTTTCTCAGAGATGGCTGGACCGATTTGCACAAAGTTAGTCTCAAATGAAAGGTACAACCTTCCCATCGGCTGCTATTGAATTTTTTATTGATTGGACTTCCGGTTCCGAAGTTACGAGTTGAAGAGTGCAATCACACAGAAAATTCCCATATAAACTGAAATGAAAAATTTTCAAAATCAAATTTGTATTTTTGATGCCAAATGACTTTAAAATGCATGAAACATTGAGATGTTTGACGAAAATTGACTTCTTTGGACTTTGGTACATTTTTGCCTTTCTCATATAGAAAGGTTATGCAATCACTCCAAAAATCGTCAATTATACCGGCCCGGAGGGAGTATGCAGTGAGGGGTTGCTACTTTTAAATTAAAACTAGTTTAAAATTTCTTAACAAGTTGAAAATTTTCGGCAGGACCTCCCGGATCTTTCTGCATGAACCGCCGCTGGTTTCAAGAGATGTTTCAGTATCACATAGTATCTTAAGAGGCTGTCGATCCATTGTATGTATGTGCAAATCGTACTGAACATGTAATATTCATTTCCACCATTTTATTGAACATAACCATCGCAGTCTGGATAAATGAGACAAGCACAATTGCACCACTAGGTGGATTAAAACAGGTTTTTATTTTGGGAATGCGTCGAGTTGAGACGAAAACGTAATATGATTAATAACGAGAATAACACTTTCCGAATGTAGAGAGAAATTTATGAAAAATGACGATTTCCATTCGACTCTAGCAGGTCCTGATCGATTTTGATGAGCATTTGATTTTTGTTGTATGACCAATTATATGTATAGGTCAAATGTTTAAAAACAATAATTTAAGGTCAAGATAGCATCATTTTGAAACCGCCAATTTCGGAGGTTTAGTATCTTCGATGAGTTTTACAAACGTTAAACAGCGCATCATTTGTTAAAATAATTTTGACGGTATATCGTCCAAGAAGTATGTATGGTAAATTTTCTCAGGTTAATATTCATGACTACAATAAAGTCTCAACAAATTCGCTAAAGACACGAACTCTGTTACTATTTTCTGAAAAATTAATTCTGCATGATTTTAAAGCTTCAAAAATTACGGTATCGGAATTATGCCGTTTGGACAGTATGATCGATTTTCACCAAACCCCCACCAAACCGAATTTCTGGCTACGCCGCTGACTTCAAGTAAGTAGAAACAAAGTCGTTCTACACTCGTTCACAAGAAACTTCTTCGAATGCTGAATATCTATTATAACACATTGAAACCCCGATTTTATCAGCCAAATATGAACATATGTTTGATGGGCTTTAGCAGACGAACAAGACTGAATTCGAGTAAATCCTTTCTTGAGAATGTTTTCCTTATCATGAAGATATGCGAAATATGCGAAAATAAAAAGTTCATCATAATCAGAAATAGTTATCAGACTACATCAAGGAACGAGAAGAATATTTTAACAGCTTCAGTTTATTATAAAGAAAAAAATTGCCCGATTTAGTCAATGTCCCCATTTTGTCAGCCTAAAATACACCATGAGACTGATAAAAATGGGTCTTTATTGTATGTATAATTCGTTTCACATTAATAGGCACATTTCATTTTTGGAGATTTTTTTATTGCATCGAACTACAACAATTTTTAGGTAGTTTTCAAGGGGTTATTTTATAGACTTCTTCCAAAATTTGGCGAACCTATTCCAATTCGTATACCAATTAATTGGTATACTTAAGGGTTTATATGATACAGATAGAGAAAATACTGAAATTTTCAGCTTTTTTCCTACACAATATTATGAAAGCTTATTAAACATTTTTTCCTAATAAGTTTGTGAAAATTATAAACTATTTGAAATTTTTTAATAGTTTTATTTTTATTTAACCGTGATTTTTTAATAAATAGTGACCATCGCTTCACAACGTAGTCTATTTTTCATGGCTTGCAGTAAGCATGATCTCTCGAATTGCTGAACTGAAAATTATGGAATAGAAATTAATTTTTAGTATTCTTTACAGACCCGCTGGTGCCCTAAGACGATTTCGCTAGATTTTCAGAGCATTGTACACCCAGTGCATTAACGCAAGTGACGGAAGGTTATCGAAAAGATTCGTGAAAATGAAAATTCCAGTAATGATGATGATTTTCCCAAACGGTTCGTTTTCGTGAGGTTTTTATTTGTTCTTTGGCATTAGGATTAGCAATAATAATTCAAATCAAGGATACTACTGGGAAGTCACCTTTAGAAAAAGTTGATGTCGAAGTAAAATTTGAAACTATGCACGCATGCACTTCAGAGATAGCGTGATATCAGGAGCTGCGATTTCATTTCAACGCTTTTTTTGTGAAAAGGGCGATACTTACAAATGTAAACATAGGGCTTTTTTCGTACATGCGAATGAGGGCTATGAAACGCAACAAATTAACCTAAAAATTTGGATTCTACCATATTGCTTTCTTAAACTACAGCAAAAAATACAACGGGCGAAACTGTATTTTTGTTTGTTTATTTAATGTTTCGCCCTCCACGGCGATACTTCAATGCTGATAGGTGAGACCGAAAAAGTAAACAATCGCCAAAGGGGCGATACTATCATTTTGTCAATTTCAATAGCAAAAACAAATTTTAATTTAATAATTTCTAATACTTTAAGAAGTGTTGGGTTTCGATCACTGAATCATGCAATCTAGGATGTAAAAAAACACAATAGTTCTTAAATAGGAAATAAAACCAAGTCTGGAAATATTCACTGTTGATTTTCTTTGAATGGTATCACTGCTAGTATCGCCCTTTTCAAAAAAAAGCGTTGATTTCTTAGTTCTCAGTCGCGTTGGAAATTTGAGTAAAGTATAAACTTCAAATCGATTCAACAAAAAAATTCGATTTTTTATAAAAATCGTACAATATATAACCCCTTTAGAAAAATTAAGTTTTCCCACCACAATATAGATATTTTATTAACAGAGCATTAACAATAATTCGTTGGTATGTCTATTTTATGGGCTATTTTTTTCGCTTTCCCATTGATTTGGTTTGAGATTTCTAGCACTGATGTTGTCCTATGCTGATTTGAGCGATTCTCTGAGTCCTGCCACTATCCCATGTGGTATGTGTATTCAAAAACATCGCGAAGCATCAAGTTCTAAATGTTCTCAAACGATATAATATCCGAAGAGAGTGATACGAGTTATAAGAAATGTCTCATCGCACTGTTAGGTGGATTAAACACGTTTTTTCTTCATTTTTCGCTATAGTGCAAATATCAAAAACTAAAATTGTCCGAATGATATGAAATTTGGCATCTGAGCTTACTTTAACTTTTGTCAAAATATAAAGGTGGGTCGGGACTTTGAGATCTCAAAAAAATTGCCCAGTGTTTTCAACGGGGGGAAAATTCACCCCCAGGGGTGAATAAGACTACTGCAGATGATGAATTATGCCGGGTAAATTTCAACTTGTTTTCCTAATATTTCCATCGAATTATTTACTCTATAATATAGAGCTTATAATTCGATGGAAAACTTAGGATAACAAGTTGAAATTCACTCGGCATAATTCACCATTTGCAGTAGTCTAATTCGCCCCTGGTGGTGAGTTAACCGCCGGTTGAAAAACACCTCTATTGCTCCGTCGTTATATGTATATGCTTGCTAGTCAGACACTGCTACTATGTAGGCATAGAGTCTTACTCAAAATTGCACACTGATTGATATCGCCTATTTCAAAACAGAGAAAGAACTGGTAGACAACGCCAAGTTGTCCTCATATCTAGCATCCTTCTCTCATTGATCGCTTAAGTACAAAGTTGAAGGAAACAAGTTACCGTTCATAAAAACTACAGCCGTGATGCGGAATCCTTGAACACAGTCAAGGAAGTTTTTTCCACTCTAACCTAGCACTGTATCAAGATACATTTATATACAACCGCTTAAACTGCTGCTAGAAGAGGTAACCGCGATACACCCACCGGTAAAAGCACCAATCCCAACCTCCCGCTCGCCGAGGATTCGACCGTATGGTGACCAGCCGACCAGCCAAAGTGTGCGGTGACCAAACAAAAAGCAGGTTACGTGTGCGAATGGCATATACCAACATATACCTATCAACAACCAACCGGTGAACCGAAGGAAATCAGTTCAAGCTGTGTGGCGGCGGCGACGGCAGCAAGCAAGAATGGATGAAAAATCTAGGTTGCTACATATTTACCCAAACCCTTTCGGCTTCCTTTCGCAGAAATCCACCGACGACGAAGCAGAGGAAAATCACCTCATTTCTGTTTATCATTTCGCGTAATCATTTACCACATGCCGCATTGCTTTGTTCATATGGTGGGCGAGATTTTGAATGCTTGTGACCAACAGTGCCTCATTGCCAATAAAAAAATAAAAAGTCATAGTGACTTTTTGTACTTAACGGCGAATCGTCACTTCTATTTGTTTATCTTGGAGCCTGGAACGAAAGGCTTGGATAGATTAATTGGCTGTACCACAACGACTACAGTAGAAGCGAGTAGACACATAACAGCTAACGATGAAAACTTTAATGTTTCTAAAATTCGTAACAAACAGGAGCGAAGGTTTGAACATTAATAACATTCATGTTACTAAACGACGAATACGAATTTTCCCGCAAAATATTCACCAACTTTGAATTAAATCTCGAAATATTTATATTTTATATACATAACTCTAAAACTGATTTTCAGAATTTTTTTGAAAATTGCACGGAAAATTTGAACATTCTCAGAATATTTCGGACAAAATCGTCAATATATCCACTGAAGGTAAGTCTGTAAAACATTCATCGTAACTATGAAGAACCTCTGCTACGCTGCAAACGACTCTAACATTAATCTAAGAATCCCTTGCAATAACTGCAAGTATGGACTGCTCATTTCGTAAAGTGGACACCTTTTTGTTGTTGTTACTGCTCTACAACTTGATGAAAAATAATTCAGTATAACATTAAAAGAATAATGCATATTTTGGCAACACTATTACAAGAAGTGAAAAAGAGTGTTATCTAGTAAGCATGGACCGAATTGCTGATCCAGTTCGTAAATTAATTCTGCACAAGTGGTGTACAGTAGGGTGTCTCAAAATGTCATCATGTTTAAAAAGTCATCTAGCTCACTTCTCTTTATTTTCTGGAGATCCAAATGGAGAAGTTTGATAAGTTAGTTTGTACAAATTTTGGTTTATAAGAGCGGCATAGCCATTAAAACTTAGTAAAAAGATTGCAGATTTTGGTCTTTTCATTAGTTTTTCTTCAAAGCTGGGTTACTACAAAATGCACAAGATCTACAAGAAGTATATAAAACACTTCAAATAGTAGAGCCGAATACAGGGGCGTAATATTGTTGAAGAAAGTGTATACCTAAGGCAAAAGGGGTATGAGTTAGATAAGTTTTTGTTATATAACCTTTGACATTTCCAGCAAGCACGCTAAGACCACATATTGATTTTCGGAAAAATAGAAGGAAAATGATGAACAATGGCGTTTTCCGTTTGACTTTAGTACGTCATTTAGTGAGCATTTGATGATTTTTTTTTGTACCATCAATTATAAAATGCTTATGCTAATGACGTCAAGTCTCTAATTATTTTTTGAAGAGTTAATTCTCCATAATTACTTCAAGGTAGACTTCCTATGAACATCGACCATTTTGTACATGTGTACAAAATTTCGTGCACGCGTTCAACCTCAAACATGCTTCGTCTCGAATATCGAACCCAAGCGAACAGTGTACAAACTTTAGTTCAAACATCCGTGTACGTGCACCGGGTGCATACACGAGAACGACAAAGCAAAAAGAGTCAACGCTAGTGATATGAGAGTGAGAAAGAGAAAGCTAGTGCCTCGAACCTACATGTATACGCAAACGGTGTACGTACATGGGGTTCGGCTGTGCAGGCGAACATGTGCACCTGTTTAGGTACGAAATAGTTCAGTTCAGTTTCTTCATTTCATGGATTTTATTCGACTTCTTTATTTTATTCATTTTTAATATTTGACTAGTTTTAAGTATATGATTTTTGCATTTTAATTATTTATTTCATTCTTTTTATTCATTTTGTTCATTTGGGTTCATTTAATCTATTTTATTCATTTCATTCTTTGGATTCACTCTGATCAGTTTTTTTGTACATTTTATTCATATCAATCATTTAACTTATTTTATTCATTGTGTTCCTTCTATGCATTATCTTTGTTTTTTTCCAGTTTTTAGTTTCTTTATTTGATTAATTTGACTTATTTGCAGATTTATTTATTTCATCCAAATTATTTATTTGACACAATTTATTTTTTTTTCAATTAATTTATAACTTTTTAACATCGCTTAATTTTTCATTTTAATCAATTCATTTTCTTCTTCTTTTTATTCATTTAATCAATCCTACTTGTTTCGTTTATTTGATTCGTTTGTTTTATTTATTCATTTTATTCAATTCATTTACTCTTTTATTAGTTTTATTCTTTTCATTCATTCCAATAACTTTATTCATTTTATACATTTCATTCACTTGATTCATTGTTTTCACTGGATTCATTAAATTCGTTCTATCCATCTGATTAATTTGTTTCATTTGATTCATTTGACTTAATTGATTCATTTGATTCATTTTGTTCATTCTTCAATTTTAATAATTTCATAATCAGTCATTCTACTTAGTTATTTAATTCAATTTGTTAGTTTGAGTCAATTTAATTTATTAAATTAATTTTATAACTATTTTTAAATATTGACTACCTTTTCATTTATTGAGCTAATCCAATTTGATTTATGTATTTTATTAATTTGATTTATACAAATGATTGTTCTCATTTTATGAAACACTTTGTTTTGCATTTTTTGCTTTATTTTTTTATTTGGTTCGTTTTATTGATTTTCTATATTCTATTCAGTTTATTTGAGGTTTTATTCGTGAAAGACCAGAAACTGCAAACTAATAAAAGAGTTCTGCAAATTTATGAATGATCCAACAGTGACATGGAGTAAGAAATGTCTCATCTCACTGCTAGGTGGATTAAGTTGGTTTTTAATTAACATTTGACTTTTGTTATATTATCAATGATAAGAATATTTAAGGTCAAGATCAGGGTTGTTAATCGATAATTAATCGTCATCGTCGATAACGTTAACCACCCGTCAACGTCATCGGAAACTCCGTTAACGATAATTTATCGTCGCCTTCATCGTCATCGTTGATAATTGTATCGTCGTTTTCATCGTCATCGTCGGTTCATCGGTTATCGCGATACATTTTGCGTTACTATCCCGTTTATTGGGGTTGAAGTTGATGCGGTTAACTTTCAATTGTTTAGAAATAAATAACTATTGAAGGACATGTTGTTGGCAGTTGAAAGTCAATAGTTTTGGACATTTTCTATGCACAGGGGGGGGGGGGGGGGTCCGACGATGTGTCAAAATGGAATTTTTTGTCAACTTTTCGGGAGAGTTTTATATTGAAGGGAAAGTTCTTGGCAGTTGACAATCAATAGTTTTGGACATTTTCAATACACAGGGGGTTCGACGATGTGTCAAAATGGATTTTTTCAACTTTTGAGGAAAGTTTGTTATATTGAAGAAGTTATTGGTAAGTGAAAATCAATAGTTTTGGGCATTTTAAATTCACACCAGGATCCAAATTGGCAAAAAGGTGAAAGAAATTCTTTGAACCACGAAAAACATTTTTAGTTATAGTGTGCTCAGCAAAGTTTATTTATATTTTTTTTTGCATTTAAAAAGTATTAGTTGGGTGATTAATCCCTCTAAAGCTGAGAAGAAAGTTTTTGCTTATGTTTATGAAAATAAAAAAAAAATTCTTTGGCAAAGTTGTTGAGAATATCTTAAGTATTAACTTCGCTGAAGAGACTATGTGTCTATCTTTCGATTTTAATTTACATTTGTGGAGATTTCTTTGATATACCCCTGAAAATTGCTTTTTTCAGAATACTTTTCCTGGTAATTTTGTAGAATTTCAAAATATGCCAAGATGTTGTTCAGCATAAGAAAATACAGAATTTTTGTAATGTAAGTTTATTTGTATCTCTTACAACTTAGAAGTTATCGAATGTTTTAGTGCCCAAAAAGCAATATTTTGGTACGGAAGCCGCAAATTTCCGCAGACGAATACCAATACGAATCTGTAAAACAAACACTATCAAAATCGTTTGGTGGGCTCTAGCTTACGTTCAAGTCAAATTCGAGTAAATTCCTTCTTTAACATATTTTTCTTATCTTAGAGATGCAAAATATACAAAAATACTAATACTGTACTGTAAGACCTCTTTAAGGGATTTTTTTGCTAAATGATCAGAACGAGTTATGAGGCTTTGTCGAGGAACTAAAGAAAAATATTTTAACCGCTCCGGTTTATTAAAAAGAAAGAAAAAAATGTTAGTCCAGGTGTTTGCGTTTCGACTTCGTCTCTTCAGAACCAGAAAAAATATGCGCCGATTTTGTCAATGTCATCGTTTTATCAGCCTATAATTCGCCAAGGGGCTGATAAAAACGGGTCTTCACTGTAATCAAAAAACGAATAAAATTCTATTATGACGCCGTACATAAATTACACTACATATTTAAGGGTAAAAGAAGGAAGCATGAAGCATCTTGTTACATAGTGGAGAGAAGAAACGGAGGAGGGGGCTAAAAGCTTCCTAACTAGAAAAGGAAATCAAACGTTGGAAATATGTATGTATATTCTCCTTTTTAAAATCCGAAATCTTCTGGTTTAAATTAAAATTATAATAAAATCTGTTACTCACCACACGACTTAAATGTGTAGTGTAATTTGTGAATGGCCTAATAATAGTGGTTTAGTAGTTTTTTCAATATATGTTTTTGCGTGCTATAAATTACTAATTGCACAATAGCTCAAAATTTGTTTTCTTCATGGTCAAAACAATTTTGGTCACCTTTTTGCCGCTTGGGAACACTGTGCACCTGGGACTCTTCTGTGCACTAACTTACTCGAAAAGTTGAAAAAATTCAATTTTGACACATCGTCGGACCCTTCTGCGTATTGAAATGTCCAAAATTATTGATTTTCAATTGCCAACAACTTCCCCTTCAACATAATACATTTTCCCGAAAAGTTGAAATAATTTCATTTTGACGCATCGTCAGACCCCGAAAATGTCCAAAACTATTGATTTTCAACTGCCAACAACATGTCCTTCAATAGGTATTTATTTCTAAACAATTGAAAGTTAACCGCATCAACTTCAACTGCAATAAACGGGAAAGTAACGCAAAATGTATCGCGATAACCGATGAACCGACGATGACGATGAAAGCGACGATACAATTATCGACGATGACGATGAAGGCGACGGTACATTATCGTTAACGGAGTTTCCGATGACGATACATTATCGTTAACGAGTAACGCCGATAAATTATCGTGAAAAATGTATCGCATTAACAACCCTGGCAAGATCACATAATTTCGAAATCGTCAACTTTGGAGGTTTAGTATCTTCGGAAAATTTTGTAACGTGAAACAGCACATCTTCTGGCTTTATATTCTCCTACAAGGAGCCATAGCAAATATACATTTGAAAAAAAAAATTGTTGTCTTCAGTAAAGTGTTCGCGAATGCTATTACAAGCAACTTTCTAGAATATATGCGTTTAGGGCATCGAAATAAATTAGCCTACTTGAAAAAGAAAACCTTTAAATTAAGTTTTTCTGATATTACTGTATACAGTAAATCTCTTCTGTTGTTTATAAACAATAAAATCCACGTTTTGTCGAAGGCCTAAGATTCTGAATCTTAAAATAAAAAGCTATTTTGAATAAAATTTGATTTAAGAAAATTTTGTTAATATCGTTTTATAGCATATCTTGAACAAAGTTGTTTCAAATGACATTCTAAACCACTTTTTCAAATACATGATGTCTCTTACTATTTTTGCTCTGTAATGATTTCTAGGAGTAATTTTCAAACGTTTAAAAATTACGGTTTCGGAATTATGTCATCCTAACCAGAAAAAAAAAGTTTTCGAGCGTTTATTCCATTTTTAAAGTGCATATTCTTCAACTTTTAAAACGTTATAAAAGATAGTAATTTATGGAGGTTTAACAGCTGTTCTGCATTGATTCTTCTTGTTTGTAGATTATTTTATCAAAATTACATCGAAAAAATCATCATTTTCATCAAATCCCCCACAAGACCAATTTTCTGACTACGCCACTGGGTTTTCGCGGTTTGATCCGACGGTAAGATACTCAAGCTTCTAATAATCACTTCGGTGGCTCCACTACCTGTTCATAAACATTTCAAAGGCAACTAATTGGCTAACCAAACCATATAATTCAAGCATCACGCAACATGAAGTAGAATAAGTCCATCACGATAAACTTAAGTCTGGTCCAATTAATCTCAACCCATTTCAACCCGCGGAGCAACAAATAATTACCGACAAACCCATCGGAGCTCACCCCATCAAAGAGACAGTGATAGTAAAGTATCTCACCTTTTTCTCCATTTATTTATGGTTCTCGCGAGTATTTGGCTGAATGCAACACTTCGTCAGGAGCCTTCCTGTGCTACTTCTGCTGTGGTTCCGCTTCCACGTTCCTTCTACCTCTGTGAACCCTAGTAGAACACCAACAGTGCAACCCAATGAGTTTCAAGCCAATTCTAATCTGTACGATTTTAAAATTCCGCTCCCCACAATGACTGATTGCTTCCGCACTCACTGCGCCTGATCAGGATGCGGGTTGATCAGTGGGAGCGTACGGGACGATACCACCGAGCCCTGTCGACCGAATTTAACCTGCCACTTGCACTTTCACACACTGACACACTTTGTTCGCGTGTTGCACTCGCCCCTTCACTTGCTGGCGCTACACATTCTTCGCTAACAAGCAAACTTCTTCCGGATGAGTTTTATTTTTATGGTGCACCTGTTAGAATTATAAAAAAAACATTGCTTTTACTGCATGTGTCCTACATATTTTTTCCTACATCGTTTTCGAACATTAATAGAACCAGCTACCTCAACGATATGTATTTGGTTTTGGAATTAATTGTTTGAGTTTTCAATGAGATAAAGAATTTCTGTTTTACCCCTACCTAATGACCGTTAGCGTTGCCAAAGATTTGGGTAGGGTGGAGAAAGGTTCGTTAAATTTGTCGATTTTCTGACAAGTTCTCGAATGATATGTAGGAGAGGCAATGCCTTAAATTTTTTTTTATCGTTTTCATTTAGGTAAATCCTGAAAAATGAAATATGTTGCATAAATGAGCAGACTTTTAGCTAACATCTCAGAATTTTTAGTGTTTTTGTCTTCAGTGTTATAGATATAATTATGTGTCACAGATCCCGCTAGCGGCTTCGGGGTAAGTTGGTTGTACGTGTAGGACAAGTTAGCAATAGACTAGGAAATAACCAATCAAATCGAAATAAGGTTCCTTAACGAGTCTTTCCCATCGCATATTTAAAAAAACCAGTACAAATTTCCAGTAATACCAGAATGACCGGGTTCCCATGAAAGATAAATAGTATTTGAAATACTAAGTTTATAGATTTGAATTTGACATGCGATTACCAATTTCGATCTCAAATCTGCTGAACTGAGTGCTTTTAAAGCAGCCTGACTATCACAGCAAAAATAAATTCGTTTACCGCAAACTCCCTGTTGAAGTGCCGATTGTACGCCACACGGAATCGTGAAGATTTCTTGTTGTCATAAACGCACCAATCTTCGCCATAAAGACCATCCTCTGAAGATGCTTTAACTTTGATTGGATTATCGGGATTCTGAAAAGGATGTGAGCTGTCCATTTAATTTTTGAGTCAAGAATTACCCCAACGCACTTAACTTGATCTACAACAATAATTTCAGAGTCAAAGGACTGCAGCGGACGTGCTCCGGTTGTAATCCTTCGATGCGTAAAAGCACCATTGATGTTTTATTTGCATTTACTGATAGTCCAAGATGAAAACACCATTGCTTAACAACACATAAGGCTTGTTGTATAATATCAAAAGTGTGTTAATGCAAATACCGGTGATCATTATATGATAAACATCGGCGAAACCATATGTTGGAAACCCATGATCATTAAGTTTCCTCAACACCGGCGACAGTGTTCGACAGAAGTGGTGACAGCACATCACCTTCAAAACACCCGTAGACGCTCAGTTTGCTTATCTCTACTTATCTTAACGATGAGCACAGATGTCGGTTGCTAAGCATTGCGTGTATCCAATACGTGATATATGAAGGAATCCCACGACCTCGTGCTGCTTCCAAGATGAATTCGAAAGACACATTGTCAAAAGCACCTTCAATATCAACTCCTAAACATGATTGCTTTTGTGAAAAAGCTTTTGCAATGTTGACGACAATATTGTGAGCCAGGGTGGAAGTAGACTTCCCCCGCTGATATGCAATATGTGTATGTGAAAAACTGGTGCGAATATTACGCACTGCTAATGCACTGACGAATCGCATTCACTGCACTGATAATAAATACTAAATTCGTAAATATAATGAAATCGATCATGCAATGCACGAATTCATTCGTCCTTTTCTGCAACGATTTTTTTTGGTGCATTGTAAATAGTAGATTTCGTTCATTTCATGAACAAGAATGGCCGCTTGGTGAACGAAAGCTTTCGTAAATTTGACACATTTAATGTACACTGCACGAATGTTATCGTTGATAACAATATTTTTTTCGTGAATGAAACGAAACGTTTTGTTTATTTTAATAAACGTTTGTGTATATTTTTTATGCAATCGCTCCAAACATCGACTTTTTAACCGAGGCCCTCAGGGCCAATTCACATATACCATTCGACTCAGTTCGTCGAGACCGGAAAATGTCTTTGTGTGTATGTATGTGTGTATGTGTGTATGTGGAAAAAATTGTCACCTCTGTTTCTCAGAGATGGCTGAACCGATTTGCACAAAATTAGTCTCAACTTTTCCATCGGCTGCCATTGAATTTTTTGTTGATCGGAATTCCGGTTCAGGAGTTTCAGGTTGAAGAGTGCGGTCACACAGCAAATTCCCATATAAAATGGTACCACCATGATATCCAAATCATGCAATACATATTAAAATGCATGCAACATTACTTGTATTTGCGGGTCTAGATTAATAATGGCCAACTGAAGTAGTTTTGACCACACTGGCTACCTATGACGGTTCCAGAATGCCCTCGGGGAGCTTGACAAATTCTTAAATTAATATCCCGTCTATTTCTCAACGAATTCTTGATCGATTTCAACAAACTTGATTTCAAATGAAAGAAATCACACTACCATTATCTGCTATTGAATTTTATTCCGATCTGACTGTAGGTTCCGGAGTTATAGGTTGATTAATGTTGGAAATTCCTATGTATTTCCCATATAAACCGTTACAATCGTAATATCTAAGAGGTTCGAAATTTACTGAAATGGACAAAAAATAAGGACCGAGTGTAATATACCATTCGACTCAGTTCGTCGAGATCGGAAAATGTCTGTGTGTATGTATGTGTGTATGTATGTGTGTGTATGTGCAGACATGACAATAACATTTTCACATCGGTTTCTCGGGGATAGCTGAATCGATTTTCACAAACTTAGTCGCAAATGAAAGGTACAACGTTCCCATCGGCTGCTGTTGGATTTTATTTTGATCCGACATTTGCTTCAGGAGATACGAGTTGAAGAGTACGGTTACATAAAAAATCTTGTTATAATTTGTCCACATCAGTTTCTCGATATTTTCTGAACCGATTATCACAAACTTAGTTTTAAATGAAAGGTACAACGTTTTTATTGGCTGCTATTGAATTTTGTGTGAGTTTGACTTCTAGTTCCGGAATTACAGGATGATGAGTACGATCACGCAGAAAATCCCGATATCAACGGATACTGCGATGAATGTATAAAGGTGATTTTTTTCAAAAATGCGACCACAACTACTTGGATTTATAGTTCTAAGTCACTAACAGTCACTCAAAGTCATTGGCACTATCATTGACCACCATCGCCGGATCCGGCGGCCCAGGCGGAAGTATCCGAACTTAAAAATTACATCGGTTTCTCGGAGGTGGCAAGACCGTTTGGACCAAACCGAAGTCTCGTCGACCGCATTGACCATCGTCAACAGTTCCGGAAGTGCCCCGGAAGAATCTCCACCTATAAAAATTAACAAACTTACAACAGTTTATTGGGAAAGGTTGGGACGATCTTCACAAACTTAGTCCCAAATGAAAGGTATATAAGCCATAGATATCTGAAAAATTTCGTGCGTATCGGTTATATGGTTCCGGAAATATAGACCGATCCTTCCGGTCACCTATGAAATTCCCACATAAGCCGGAACAATTTTATTTTTTTTTTTTGGGACATGAAATTTCAGAAATTGAATTCGTACTTTCGATGCCAAATACCTCCAAAATGCATGAAACGACTAGATTTTATGTTATGTCGAAAAAATGTTCGGCTGCTATTGAATTTTATGTCGATTTGAATCCGTTTCCGGAGTTACGGCTTCACCCCTCAAAAAGCAAAGAATCTCAGAGGCCCGGCTAGTCACTGTTCTCTAGTTTCAATGAACTTGTAATTTGAAATACAAATGATCGAATGTTTTCGGGGCATCGATTCTCTCACTGATAAAACGACAAAAAAGAGGCTTACAATTTCGTTGGGTCGGAGGAGTGATGCTTCTTGAAGTCACAATTATAGCTTGCCTTTTTGAGGGTTAAGGGTGCGACCACACATATAAACTGATACCACTATAACAGTCCAAATCACTAGTGACACCCCAAAGTCGCTTTGACATTGGCTATCTACGACGGTTTCTGAGTTCATTAAAGTAGGAACTGAATAGGAAATTTATAAAATCGAATTTATATTTTTGATACCTAATCTGCCCATGATCGCATACCAGTCCCATAAAGATAGGAAATCCCATAGAAAACGGGACAAATATGCGATCATGGGTAGTAATGTCTTCAAAATGCACGAAACGTCGAAATTTGATGAAATCTCGAAAAAAATTTAACAAAGATTGATTTTTTTGCATTTTGGCAATTTTTTGCCTTCGCCTATAGAAAGGTTATGCAATCACTCTGAAAATCTTCAACCTAATTTTTTTTTCGACTGACATAGGATTTATGGATTTTACAGGAGCGTAGCTAGGGAAGAAAGGAGGATATCAGGTCTGTGGCTGGCGAGCGTGTGTAGGTGCAAAGTGTATTAAGAATGTAACAGACATTTTCACAATTATATTGAACATAATAGGTCATGGAGTCAAAGTTTGAAGAAATGAGAAAGGCACAATTGCACCGCTAGGTGGATTAAAACAGTTTTTTTTATTAACGACTTATAGTGAGTCAATCTTTTTCCTTTTTTATATTGTAAAGACATATAATTAGCAAGGGACTGGAAGGTAAAGTATTTTTCAAATATTAAGAGCCATAGTACTCAAGGAAGAGCAGGGATTTTAAGTAAGAAAGTTTAGAAAAGCGTGGAGTAGGGTCAATGAACAAGCTTAGAGTTTCCCGTCTACTTAACTCTTTGCCTTCTGCAACGCAGGAGTCAGGATCTTTTGGCATTAAATGCGAATCACCTGAGTCTGCGTCATGTCCGGACAAGCGTAAAGTCAATTTAAGGACATATTTGTTTATTTGTTTATTTGTTTATTTGTTTGGTGTTTGTAGTACGAAGAAATGACCGCTTGATAAACGAAAGTTTTCGTAAATTTAACTTATTTAGTTTTCATTACACAAAAGTTATCGTTGATAAAGACATTATTGTTCGTTAATGAAACGGAATGTCTTGTTTATTTTAATAAAAGTTTATGTAAATTACGAACGGATTCTGGATCAACTGGAAGCGAAAGAGGTTCAGGAAATCTTCCTGAAACCGGCGGACACGGATACGGCTACTAAATAGTCAAACCGAGACCGATTATCTGACGTATAGCAACAATGACTCCATATTCTACCTCTATTGAAGCTCTTTTGACGTTGACGGTTTAACGAACGGTGCTCGTAAATATTATAAAGATATTCGTATATAGCAGCGAACAATTCGTTTGCCGAATGAAGCTGTTTCGTAATAAGCCAACGAAGGTCGTTTCGTGGTTTTCACAAAATAAAAAATAAAAGTGTTTCAATAGAACTACGAACGATTCATCATATGTACGAAAAGTTCGCATATTTTATGAAAATTTTCTGTACGAAACTAATTCCTAGCGATTTACGAATATATTCTATCAGTGTGCAATTGGAAAAGTTTCAGGCAGTCCATTATTTGACTAAAGCTGCAGATAAATCAGATAGAAGTCCACGCTAGCACGTAGTCAGAAAAGGGGGAGGGGAACCCCTTACCAAATTTTCAAAAAAAAATCATAAATGATCACAAATCCGAAAAAAATCGAATAATTCTGAGCAAACGTGCATCTCGGCGAGAGTTTGTGTATCGTGGATAGCCTAGAATACGTTCGAACAAAATGATGTGAAAATGATGTAGAATAAGTCTGATAGAAGATTGAGCATTAAAACTCCCACAAGCCAACACTTTCTCGCTAGTGATTGCCATGGTTAACGAATAACCTATAAAACGATCCTACCTAATCAGGTAGGGTAAGAGGGTATACCGGGGCAAAACACCCCACTTCTATTCTTAATACCCCAGAATTATTTGAAAGGTAAAAATGACTGATAACAGTATAATTTCATGAAATCAACGTACTAAGTTAGTTTGACATTTTTAATATTCCGCAAAACAACAATATACGTAAAAGTTTAAAAAGAGCCATTTCGATGTAACTTCCCACTATTTTTCTATAAACATTTAGACCAATTGCGAAGAGTCGGATGTGGTTTTTTTTCCATACGTTTATTTGACACGGCATTTGCATAAGCTTTTTACGCCAGTTTCTTTTTTTACATAGCACGTTACAAAAATCCTTAAGACTAATTTTAACTATACTAGTAATTTGTCTAAAACTAACACTGAAATCACTTTATTACATTATTATATTTCATAATGATCTAGTATTTTTTGTATTTATTTACTTTTTTCTGTTATTGTCTAAATTTAAAAACTGAATATTCTAGGACACTTTAATTGGTGAATGATTAGCCTTGGATGAGAGTATGAGGAGATGAATTTAATTAAATTTTGACAAACGCTATTTTTAGAAAATGATAGATAAGTTCCATGTATAGAGGATCGCGATACGCCAGGATGTCTCTAACAGGAACATGGATTGGTAAGTCGGATGTGGTAGAACTATTTCGAACCACTTAATAGAATATATAAATTCCCATCTAAATTTTTGGAATGGTTTGAAACTATGCGTGCGTGTAAAACTATTCATGTTCTCATAACAGCTCATAACCGGACAAAGCGCCCCACTAAATTCTGGATGGGATGCCCCTTTATTAGCACAATCTCAAAGTAACTATTGAGCCAATTATGAGCTTTAAAAACAAATATGTTGGTTTGCTTGAGGTAAAACAAGGTTTCATACAATGTATGACCTTTTAAACCTGATTAAAAATTCATAATTCGATTAGGACTATATGCCCTATTGTTGTGGGGCATACCCACCGATTGCTATGGGACATACTATCCTTTTGTTGTGGGGGATATTATACCGTAACTGGGGGCATTTTGCCCTGGAAGCAAAGAAACTAAAATTAGAGCATCTTTGAAAAATGTGTCACCATATTTTTATGTGCAATATTTTTTCCAAAAAAAATCAATTAGGAACTATTTTCTAATTAATATAGCAATACATTAGACTAGTTACTGCGGAGATCATAGTGCCCAACGTTAAAATATAGTTATTTCTGCTTAAAGGGGGCGTATTAGACCCGTTTACCCTACTCGACACAGGTTAAATGGTATTCGATTCTAACGACGAGAGTATGTGATGCTTCGCGCCAACATTATCTTTTCAATGGAATGAGATAGAAAGTTGGTATCGTCCACAAAGTTGTATGAAATATTTTTTGGAGTAATTCGTCTATATAAGTCAACGGCCTATATATCTGTATCGATTTTGTTGGCTATTTTCGGTAAATTTGAGACTAAGAGAAACGAAAGCAATGAAATTGAAAGACGGATAGGTATTCTAGAGCGAATCAGTTATAAACTTAGAACGGAAAACTAGCCGGCGTCGGCGGTAAAACATGATGATGAGTTATGTTCTACCATAGACCATGCGGTAGACTTGGGTGCAACGCCCAACTCCTACTCTGCATAAGGCAAAGAATTCTTCACATTTCCTTTCGATCATGCCCATATGAGCCTGCCTAGTTCTAGTTTTCCGTTCTAAGTTTATAACTGATTCGCTCTAGAATACCTATCCGTCTTTCAATTTCATTGCTTTCGTTTCTCTTAGTCTCAAATTTGCCGAAAATAGCCAACAAAATCGATACAGTAGAACCTTGCGGCAATTAAAACATAGTGGCCTATATATCTTCGTTGGAAAGTTAGTGGAAAGTTAGTGGAGGCGTCCTCTATCTGAAATTGGGAATTAATATTTTTATGCATTGAAATTTTTTAAAACATTCATACTATTTAGCTAAATCCAACCAAGTTTCAATTATAGGCAAAGACCTTTGCATTGCTTCCATCTACATTCCTCCTAGAACCTCGGTAGGGTACCAAACACTTTGTAATAACACGGAATCCCTACCAGCACCGCGGTTAGTTCAAGGAGACTTTAACTCGTACGGTACGGTATAAGGCTGTCTTCATGATGATAATGACACGGATTCCTACACTACCAGCAAACGCAAGCTTGCTCGACATTGCTACAGTTAGATTGCACGTGGAAAATGATCCCTGATCCCCACTGTAGCGACCATTTGCCTATCGTGATTTCAATTGCTAACGGTTGAAGACCATCAGAAACAATCAATGTCTCGTGTGACCGCACACCGAACAAGTTAAACATTAACAGTTTATTCAGCTTATTTAAACTCCAGTATTCGCCAGTTCAAACTAGGCTGAACTATACTACTAACAAATGTAGCAGCAGCAATATTAAAACTTTTATTCAAGCATCCCAATTAGGCTGAATTACGAGTTGATTGGAAGAGTTCCACTCAAGAACTTCCTCCGGAGGAAGAGAACAAATTTTTGGCTGGCTTGACACTCGACAGTGCGAATCAATCTCAGACTAAACCAGTACCCGTCGCGAACATCCACCGACGGTCTCCCACCCCGTGGTGGGACAAAGAGTGCTCAGAGCTGTACGCGGAGAAGTTCATCGGGGACGACTGGTTACCCGCAAGCTATCGACAGTAAGCGACATTAGAAACGCGAACGAAGAGTCTAATGAAAGCCAAAAAACGCAGTTATTGGCGCCGGTTCGTCGACGGGTTAACAAGAGGAACAGCGATGAAAGCTCCTTAAGGTACGACTTGACGTATGCGTAACCAAAACAGTACTAACGAGAATATGGAATATTTAAACCGCTTTCGCCATGATATGTCCGGACTCTGTTCCGGCAGATAAAATGTACCGTGCCGCATCTCCTCACGATACCACGAACGAAACACCGTTTTCGATGGTGGAGTTTTCACTTGCTCTCTTATCATGCAACAATAAAGCCCCAGGATTAGATAGAATCAAATTTAACTCGCTGAAGAATTCGCCTGAAACTACAAAAAGGCCCCTGTTGAATTTATTTTACAAGTTTCTTAAGGGTAACATTGTCCCACACGACTGTAGGCAAGTGAAGGTCATCGCCATCCAAAAACCAGGAAAACCAGCCTCCGATCACAACTCGTATCGACCGATTGCAATGCTGTCGTGTTTGAGAAAATGATCTTGTTTCGCCTCGGTCGAAGCAAATGGCTTACTGTCATAAACACAATTTGGCTTCCGCAAAAGCAAAGGAACGAACGATTGCCTTGCGTTGCTTTCCACAAAAATCCAAACGGCTTATGCTAGCCAAGAACAGATGGCATCAGCCTTCTTGGATATTAAGGGGGCTTTTGACTCAGTTTCCATCAATATTCTATTAGAGAAGCTGCACCAGCATGGTTTTACATTTCTTATAAAAGAAATGTATAGAATTCGCTCAAACTTTCAAGATTTTTTCCGAGGCCCGGAGGGCCGAGTCTTATATACCAATCGACTCAGCTCGACGATTTGGGACAATGTCTGTGTGTGTGTGTGTGTGTCTGTGTGTGTGTATGTAACGGACAAATTCTCATTCGTGTTTCTCAGCAATGGCTGAACCGATCTTATCCAAACCAATTTTAAATGAAAGAACTAAAAAACAGTATGAACGCTATTAATTTGTTTTTGATTCTGATGTTTAGTTTCCAAGATATGAATGTTTGAATGCGTAAAAATGGTGTTTTTTGCAGTTTTTTTAAATTATCTGCCGAAATTGACAATGTAGATTGACAATTTCTAAGTGTTTAGACAGCTTCAACGAATACCTTTCGAACAAGCTATAGATTGTTGAAATCGGACTATTATCAAAAGAGATATTTATAATTAAATGCGGACGAAAGATTTTTATCATTTCCCATTGCCAGAAATATGACCAAAAACATGTAATCTATTATTAACGCCAAAACGGCTTATTTTAGGTCAATAGTGTCTTCGGAGAATTTAATGGAGGCAATATGCCCTTTCTTTTGGTATTGTGCTTTTGCTGATTAATCCCCCTATAAGTGAGATATTTTCGCAAATTTTCTTGGAAGTGATTATATCGAAATGATGCCTTCAGCAAATTTGTAGCTCTTACTTTTGCGAATAACTTTACTAAAGACTTCAAATATCTATTTTGAATACTTTAAAAGTTATGGCTTGTTGTTTGTTGATTACTCTTTGTCGCCTATTTATTGTTCAATATAGTAATAATCCATTGAAATAAGCTAAACATTATTTCGATAAAACGAATTTTGTATTTCATTTTACTATCTACAACCGCTAGAAATAATCACCGAACACTTCCAAGTTGTCTGGAAGGAACTTGATAACTTAACAGTACAAAAATGTTCATTTGTGCGAACCTTCTGACTGCAATTTTTCTAACTTTCTAACCATCGGATCGATCTGAAACATATCGGAAAATGAAAAGCGAAATAAATAACTCCAAGCAACGGCGTAGCCAAGAGAAGGTTTTGGGGTTTAACACCATACAACCCCCCCCCCCCCCCCCCCACCACAGCCAAAAAAAATTGGATTGAAGTTGAAAATTTATTGATGCAGACTGATTTAATTCAATATTACAATAACAATTATCTGATCCGTAGATTGATAACCTGTTGTTGTAAGCATCATTAGGACTTTTGATAAATTGTCGGAATGGGGTCCTGCTATGTAACTGATCTATTGGTCTTGATTTCACAGTTGTCTAATAGCATCAATATCAAATTCCTGCCAGAAAACATTCCAATAGAAAATTCCAGAGTTCTGTAATCAATCATAATCCTCAGATTTATCTTCAAATTGAGCTCGTTTTTGTAGAAATGTACTGTAATAAGGGTCTTTATTTAATAGGAAGCGAAGTTAAAATTGATTTAATGTCTATGAAACATAGAACTGCTCACCAAAAAAATGCATAACTTTCAACATTTGCTAAAAATGTTTTTGTCTTTCTCATTCACTCTAAAATTCGTCAATCTAATCCCGACCCGGAGGGCCGAGTGTCATATGCCAATCGACTGAGTTCGTCGAGATCGGAAAATGTCTGTGTGTGTATGTGTGTGTGTATGTGTGTGTGTATGTGTGTATGTGTAAAAAAATGTGACCTCTGTTTCTCAGAGATGGCTGGACCGATTTGCACGAAGTTAGTCTCAAATGAAAGGTACAACCTTCCCATCGGCTGCTATTGAATTTTTTATTGATTGGACTTCCGGTTCCGGAGTTACGAGTTGAAGAGTGCAATCACACAGCAAATTCCCATATAAACTAAAATGAAAAATTTTCAAAATCAAATTTGTATTTTTGATGCAAAATGACTTTAAAATGCATGAAACATTGAGATGTTTGACAAAAATTGACTTCTTTGGACTTTGGTACATTTTTGCCTTTCTCATATAGAAAGGTTATGCAATCACTATAAAAATCGTCAATCATACCGGCCCGGAGGGAGTATGCAGTGAGGGGTTGCTACTTTAAAATTAAAACTAATTTAAAATTTCTTGACAAGTTGAAAATTTTCGGCAGGACCTGGACCTCCCGGATCTTTCTCCATGATCCGCCGCTGGTTTCAAGCGATGTTTCAGTATCACATAGTATCTCAAGATCGTGGCTGTCGATCCATTGTATGTATGGGCAAATCGTACTGAACATGTAATATTCATTTCCACCATTGTATTGAACATAAGCCATGGAATCGTAGTCTGGACAAATGAGAAAAGCACAATTGCACCACTAGGTGGATTAAAACAGGTTTATATTTTGGGAATGCGTCGAGTTGAGACGAAAACGTAATATGATTAATAACCGCATAGTGGAATAAAACAGGTTTTTATTTTGGGAATGCGTCGAGTTGAGACGAAAACGTAATATGATTAATAACGAGGATAACACTTTCCGAATGTAGAGAGAAATTTATGAAAAATGACGATTTCCATTCGATTCTAGCAGGTTCTGATCGATTTTGATGAGAATTTGATTTTTGTTGTATGACCAATTGTATGTATAGGTCAAATGTTTAAAAACAGTAATTTAAGGTCAAGATAACATCATTTTGAAACCGCCAATTTCGGAGGTTTAGTATCTTCGATGAGTTTTACAAACGTTAAACAGCGCATCATTTGATAAAATAATTTTGACGGTATATCGTCCAAGAAGCATTTATGGTGAATTTTCTCAGGTTAATATTCATGACTACAATAAAGTCTCAACAAATTCTCTAAAGACACGAACTCTGTTACTATTTTCTGAAAAATTAATTCTGCATAATTTTAAAACTTCAAAAATTACGGTTTCGGAATTAAGCTGTTTGAACAGTAAGATCGATTTTCACCAAACCCCCACCAAACCGAATTTCTGGCTACGCCGCTGACTTCAAGTAAGTAGAAACAAAGTCGTTCTACAGTCGTTCACAAGAAACTTCTTCGAATACTGAATATCTATTATAATACATTGAAAACCCGATTTTAGCAGCCAAATATGAACATATGTTTGATGGGCTCTAGCAGACGAACAAGACTGAATTCGAGTTAATCCTTTCTTGCGCATGTTTTCGTTATCATGAAGATGGAAATATGCAAAAATAACAAGTTCATCATAATCAGAAATAGTTATCAGACTACATCAAGGGACGGGAAGAATATTTTAACAGCTTCAGTTAATTATAAAGAAAAAAAATTGCCCGATTTAGTCAATGTCCCCATTTTGTCAGCCTAAAATACGCCATGAGACTGATAAAAATGGGTCTTTATTGTATGTACTATTCACTGTGTTTCACATTAATAGGTACAATTTTTAAGTAGTTTTCAAGGGGTTATTTTATAGACTTCTTCCAAAATTTGGCGAACCTATTCCAATTCGTATACCAATTAATTGGTATACTTTAGGATTTATATGTTGCAGATGGAGAAAATATTGAAATTTTCAGCTTTTTTCCTACACAATATTACGAAAGCTTATTAAACATTTTTTCCTAATAAGTTTGTGAAAATTATAAACAATTTGAAAATTTTTAATAGTTTTATTTTTTATTTAACCGTGATTTTTTAATAAATAGTGACCATCACTTCACAACGTAGTCTATTTTTCATGGCTTGCGGTGAGCAGGATTTCTCGAATTGCTGAACTGAAAATTATGGAATAGAAATTAATTTTTAGTATTCTTTACAGATTTAACTCGCCGCGCAGATAGCTCTGAATTAGACCCGCTGGTGCCCTAAGACGATTTCGCTAGATTTTCAAAGCACTGTGCACCCAGTGCATTAACGCAAGTGACGGAAGGTTATCGAAAAGTTTCGTGAAAATGAAAATTCCAGTAATGATGATGATTTTCCCGAACGGTTCGTTTTCGAGAGGTTTTTATTTGTTCTTTGGCATTAGGATTAGCGATAATAATTCAAATCAAGGATACTACTGGGAAGTCACCTTTAGAAAAAGTCGATATCGAAGTAAAATTTGGAACTATGCACGCATGCACTTCAGAGATAGCGTGATATCAGAAGCTGCGATTTCATTTCAACGCTTTTTAAAAAAAAATCGACTTTTTTTGGCTCAGTACAATATATAACCCCTTTAGAAAAATTCAGTTTTCCCACCACAATTTAGATATTTTATTAACAGAGCATTAACAATAATTCGTTGGTTTTAAGGGCCATTTTTTCGCTTTCCCATTGATTTGGTTTAAGATTTCTAGCACTGATGTTGTCCTATGCTGATTTGAGCGATTCTCTGAGTCCTGCCACTATCCCATGTAGTATGTGTTATCAAAAGCATCTCGAAGCTTCAAGTTCTAAATGTTCTCAAACGATAAAATATCCGAAGAGAGTGATAAGAGTTATAAGAAATGTCTCATCACACTGTTAGGTGGATTAAAAACGTTTTTCACCGACTTTAAATAACTTTTTGCTAAACCTGTCGTCTGAAAAGTACACGCACTTTTCGCTTGGCGATTCAATAACATCGCGATTTAGCTACATGGGCTATCCCCAGGGCTCCTATCTAAATATCCTACTCTACAATTTTTACGCGAGCGACATCGACGATTATCTTGCCAATTAATGCACGATAAGGCAACTTGCACACGACGGGGAGGTCTCTGTTACAGAGCCCAAAACTGCCGTTTTGCAAGGACCATTACAAGATACTTTGGACAATTTGCCTATTTGGGCTCTTCAGCTGTGTATCGAGATGCCCACGAAGAAAACTGAGCTAGACGTTTTTCTAGGAAGCGTGAGCCGGCGAAACTCCAGCTTCTATTAACGGGTGTAACGATCAATCGGGTCTTAACATTTACATATCTTGCGGAATGGTTCGACTCTAAAGATACCTGGGGATGAAACAAAAATGACAAAAAAGGATCAATTTTCTCCGGACAATAACCGGAACATAGTGGGGTGCCCACCCAGGAGACCTGATAGGGCTGTACCAAACAACGAAATTGTCGGTGATGTAGTACGGGTGTTTCTGTTTCCGCTTCGCTGTGAACATACACTTCATCAACATGAAGATAATCCAGTATCGTTGCTTTCGCATCGCATTGTGTTGCGCGCACTGGACCCATACGATGAGCCTCGAAGTGCTGGCGGGCGTTCTCCCGCTGAAAATCACTTTTGGGATCTCTCACATCGATTGATCACCCCATCTTGAACCCGTTGGTGATTGAAAACCGCTAGAGGCTCGTCGAGCTTAATTCCCAAACCCGTTTATGTGCTCCGACAACATGACACAGAGCATCAATCATTCTTCGTATAATCCCGATCGTGTTTGTTGCTTAGATACTTCGGACCATATACGCGCGAAAGTGATCCCCAATATATTTTATGATAAATTTCGAGAAGTCGACTGCGACAAAATGCTCGACACTGACGGATAAAACCTCGATGAGTCCACTGGCTTCGGTATCTTCAACGATAATATCACCGCTTTATACAAGCTCAATGATCCTGCTTCAGTTTACATCGCAGAATTAGGTGCTATTCAGTATACCCTTGGGATCATCGACACTTTGCCCATAGATTACTATTTCATCATTATGGACAGCCTCAGCTCTATCGAGGCTCTTCGTGCGATGAAGCCCAAAAAGCAACTCCCGTATTTTCTGGAGAAGATACGGAAGTCCTTGTGCACGTTATCTGAAAAATCTTACCAGATTCCCTTTGTTTGCATGCTTTCTCATTGCTCTATCCCGGGCAATGAAAACGCCGACTCATTAGCAAAGCTGGGTGACATCCATTTGCAGTTGCGAGCTCCTTCTAATTCCTTTGAAATAGTAAAGAAATGATCAAAATCAAAGAAAAGAAGCACAACCGCAGAGGTGCTCTCTTTAATAATGTTCCGGCTCATTGTATAGTCTTCGAATTTACATGCTTAACGCGTGCAAGGAAGGTTGGAGAAAGTTCATGATACGATTGCGTTGACGAATGATCGGTTAAAAGATTTTTACCGGAGTCTCTTTTCTATTCCTTCCTAACTTTTTCATCCCAAGTTTCAGTAGGTTTGGCTTAAAGCAGTTTGGTCCTCTTCGGATAACGAAAAAAGTCGTACCTGGCTGAAACAGAAATTGGAGGAAATAATTGGGAGAGCAAGCGACTTCCGTTGTAATGTCGAACAATATAGCCTTCACCAGAATAAGGTATTCCTTTACATTCCGTTGAAATCCTAGGGAATGTTTGAATAGTTCTGATGTTTTGATAAGGCTAGATTTCCACAAGCCTTGTTTGCAGGAAGTTTTCCGAGAAGTTCTGAGAACCAAGTCAGCTACAAAGAAAATACAGCTGTACTTCTGCAGTTTTCGCGGACCGGTCTTTGGAATTTTTGGCGAAAAATGGACATAAATTGAACTATGACTTCCAAAAAGTTACGGCGAAAGTTTATAAACCTAAATCGGTTTAAGCCGCCGAATTTGAATGACAACATCTCTTCGAGGGTGCTATCGTTCTGTTATCACCCTCGGGAGTATTGATATTGCCGCTCATCGAAAAAACTACCTGTTCCGGTGGTAACACCAAACAGGGAACCCCAATTCCATAGTGTCATGCGGCCCGTGCTATGGGTAAAATTGTTGAGGGGGTTTAAAATATTCTCAATGGCGAACGAAGCCTGGGAAGAGCCGGGCGAACTCCCCAGTAACTAGCTGTGGTCCACTAGGAGGTTGATAACTCTATTATCTTTCTCCGGACAAAACCAGCCTAGAGGCCGCGTGGCATCCGGCGGGTTGAAGTATGTCAGTTATGGAAATAACTGTCAAATTCATTCCCAAAGGTGGCCGCTTCACTTATGAGGAGGCAAAGAGCTTTAGACCGATCAGTCTGACCTCCTTCCTTCTCCAATCAGTGGAACGTTTAATCGACCACTACATTCGGGATGGTAGCTTGGGCGAGCACCCGCTGCATGCCATGCAACATGGATATCAGCGGGGGAAGTCTACTACCACCCTGTTACACAATGTTGTCTACAACATTGAAAAATCTTTTTCACAAAAGCAATCAAGTTTAGGAGTTTTTCTCGATATTGAAGGTGCTTTTGACAACGTGTCTTTCGAATCCATTTTGGAAGCAGCACGAGATCATGGAGTACCTTCATATATCACGAACTGGATACACGCAATGCTTAGCAACCGACATCTGTGCTCATCGTTAAGACAAGTAGAGATGAGGAAACTGAGTGTCTGCGGATGTCCTCAAGGTGGTGTGCTTTCACCACTTCTATGGAACCTTGTCGCCGATAGCTTGTTGAGAAAACTTAATGAGCTTGGGTTTCCGACGTATGGTTTCGCCGATGATTATCATATAATGATCACCGGTATTTGCATTAACACACTTTTCGATTTGATGCAACAAGCCTTTTGTGTTGTTGAGCGGTGGTGTCTTCATGTTGGACTATCAGTTAATCCAAATAAAACCTCAATGGTGCTTTTCACGCAACGAAGGATTACAACCGGAGCTCGTCCATTGCAGTTTTTTGACTCTGAAATTATTGTCGAAGATCCAGTTAAGTACGTTGGGGTAATTCTCGACTCAAAACTTAATTGGACAGCTCACATCGATTTCAGGATCAAGAAAGCTTGCATGGCCTTTGGCCAATGTAGACGGGCTTTCGGCAAATCCTGGGGACTCAAACCCAAGTACATTCAGTGGATCTACACAACAATTGTTAGACCAATACTGCCATACGGGTGCCTTGTTTGGTGGCAGAAGGGAGGAGTCATGACAATCCAATCAAAGTTAAACCATCTTCAGAGGACGGTCTTGATGGCGATGACTGGTGTGTTCTCGACAACACCTACTGCTGCTCTCGAGGCACTCTTGAACATAAAACCACTACATGTGTTTCTGAAAGAAGAAGCACTTTCTTGTGCATACCGTCTTAATGTTACTGGGCTCTGGAACAGTAACCCAATAGATCGTGTAACTAGCCACACAGGACTGTGGCCCCAAATGGTTACTTGGGATGAATATGCACTTGCTCCCAGTGACCTTACACTCACATGTAGTTTTCCTACTAAAACTTTCAATGTGAGAATTCCTCTTCGTGAGGTCTGGCTGGATGGAGCGACAACTTGAAGAATACGTAGTTTGTTATACGGACGGTTCTTTGTTGGAGGGCCGAGCCGGTGCTGGTGTCTATTGTCATGAGATGAGATTAAACCAATCTCATTCGCTTGGTAGATACTGTACCGTATTCCAAGCAGAAATCTTTGCGATTCTGTGTGGCGTACAATCCGCACTTCAACAGGGAATTTGCGGTAAAAGAAACTATTTTTGCTCTGACAGTCAGGCTGCCGTGAAAGCACTTAGTTCGGCAGATTCGAGATCGAAATTAGTAATCGCATGTCGAACTCAAATCGAAGAACTTAGCATTTCAAATGCTATCTACCTTCTATGGGTACCCGGTCATTCCGGTATTACTGGAAATGAATGGGCGGACGAATTGGCTAGAGCTGGCGCTGCGATTGATTTCGTTGGTCCAGAACCAGTTCTATCTCTGTCAATAAGTTGCATAAAGCACAAGATTCGCTCTTGGGCTGAATTCGAACATGCCAACCATTGGCGTAGCTTGCAAACTTGGTTCAAACAAAGGCTTTTCTGCCGGATGTGAGTCCGAAAATGTCAAGAAATTTGTTGCATTTTTCCAAGCACAACTGCAGTATTCTGGTCAGGGCACTGACTGGACATTGCAAACTCAATTATCACATGGCTATTATTCAGCGCGCTGAGTATTATTCATGTGATCTTTTGTGAATCCGATTACGGAACATCATATCATTTGATATGCAATTGCCCTGTATTAATGTAATTGGGCATCCGGATTTTTGGTTCTCCATACATAGATGAACCTATGTACAGAGAGCTGAAATTTAAGGATATGCTTTTGTTCCTAACCCAGTGTGGTAAAGGGCTATAGTTTTTTAGCCGTATTTGAATGACAATATCTCTTCGGGGGTGTTGTCGTTCTGTTATCTCAATATCCCCTCGAGGGTGTTGATATATCCGCTCACTGTTTGAGTAGAGGTTCTAAATCCCTCCGTGAGTTGGAAGTTTTATTCCTGCTGTTGTAGCACCTGCAGATCGTTCAGCATCACTCCGGGGGTGCAGAATGCTCTGTTCTAATTGTTATGTGTCGTTGTTTTCCTTACCCCTAACCTTACCACTTCCCCAATCCTTCCCATCAGGAAAATGATGAAAAGACGATTCTTGGCAAGGCACAAATCTCCGATCAACATGGGGAACGTGCCATTTGAGCCAGACGCTACTGATTCCTGATTCCTGATTCCTGATATTGCCGCTCATCGAAAAGTGTCTTTATTCCCTTGGGAGTGAAGAATACATCCGTATTGTTTATGTTCTCTGTGTTATTATTTTCCTTATCCCTAATCTTACCACTTTTTCAGTTCTTCCTTTCCCAAAAAATATGGAAAGATAAATCACGGCAAGGCACAAATCTCCGATCACCATGGGGAAAGTGTTATTTGAGCCAGTCGCTACTGGTTCATGATATATAGCAACGAATTTATTAGGTATCCGAAATCGAATTTAACTTTTTGAACTGTAATTCGGTTAATTAATTGTATTTTCTATCGGCTAATTTAGAAGAAAGTAGAAGAAAATTGTGAAATATGTAAACTTTTACTTCAATATGAAACCCAAAACTCTCCCTTTTCACAATACCATTGAACATAAACAAAACCAAACTTTTTTTAATATCGAATTCATCCAATAATGAAATTAGCAATCAAATATTCTAACAATGGCGGAAAACTCAAACAATATCTTACCGAAAAGGTAGCCAACCCTATCTCAAACTTCATTACTTTTCATTTCACTTTCCACACTGATCATAACTTACACTCCTTCCATCCGCCAACGACGCCGTTCACTTTACAAAATCAATCCATTACGGTAATTAAAACTTTGTAACCATCCGCAGTTCATCAAGTTTCACCTAGTTTCCATCTTCGAACCTCACCCCACCACGCTGCTTTCTGTCAATAGTATCAGGAACTACGATACCGACCGTCGAAATGCATCGGCTCGGCAATGGCTAGGAAAACCCTCTTTCTCACACTAAAAAACACACACACGTGGACTATATCAAACACTGACCCGTTTCATTCCCAATCTTCCGACAACCGGCGCGCCTCTGCTCACTTTTGTTGTGGAACAAAACAGCACAACACTTATTCAATTATGTAAGTTTCAGCATACTTCCGGCCGGAGGGCTGCTGAATTACGGTTTGTACCGGGCGCGCCTTATTTCTTCACTTTTTAACTCACGTTTAAAAATGTGTCAATTTCTTCTCAATCGCCGCTCCTGTCTGCCAACCGGTCACCTACAGGTTGAAACCTTTGCTTCGGCTAGTCACTGGTCTTCGATACCGCACCGTCCAAAACTTCAATCCTCGCGGTCCGAATTCAAAACAAGTACTAATCGGCGATAATAACGATTTTCTTGGAGGCACCTCGGAGAAAACCCGCTCGCGTCAGAGCCCACAACTAACACCCTTACCCGTGCCGTAACACAAACACCGTCGCGAAGAATAAGAACTGACCGAGAGGCGTCCACCTGCGAGCCCTATTTTCCGACCATATGTAGAAGCCAGGTCGCAGTACCAGCTGCGAGGCTCGACTGTTCTTTCTTATTCAAACTCTGACTGGCTTCGTGTCTGCAATGCTCAGCCAAAGCGTTTGTGGGTGGAAGGGTGAAGAAAAGTACCTTTCAAGAGAAGCGCGTTAACGACTGTTCGGTAGGTATGTTATAGGCTTGAGACAGGGACACACCTTGGTACGATGAGCGGCGAGCTGGCGGCGTATGGCGCAAAAAATGGGATCATTCACAATTGAATGATGGGCTCTGAGTTGAAGTCATTTAGTAAAAAAGTTTATGGGTTGAATTTTTAATGGAGACGTATGGTGCTTCATTCGCGGTAGAACATCACGCGTTTTCATTATTATTAATGGTCATTGTATCGGTTGATAACAGGCAGAGGTCAGCATAAAAGCTGCTTTTTGCTGATGTTTAGACACGTACTTTAGAGTGATCTAAAGTTGTATGAAAATGACAGTTGGATCGGTAATAAACTTCCCTGACTTTAGCGTGAAAAAAAACTTTTTATATCCCTTGTTTTGACGTAAGTCTTTGTTTTTTTTCCTTTTTCAAGAATTTTATGAACGTGTCCGCTGGAAAACAGACAGAGAAAGAGATTGAGCGGAACGGTGAAAATGAAGAAATTTTTTTTAGATCTTTGCGAGCAGCGAATTGACCAAAACTTTTGTACATTATACTGTATCATTTTATTAACATGCTGTAATTTTTTTATGCCAAAATATACGCAAACGACTCGGTGACGATGCTTTTTGTAGAACGTTTCTGGAAAAAACTTGATTTGCGGTGTTACCTACTTTACCGATTTTTGCATACACATTCTATGTAAAAAATACCTAACCCCTATGTTGAGTTTTTGAGATAATTTTTGGTAGGGGGGGTGTTAACCATAAAACGGTGGAATTTTTCGTGAAAAATGGAAATTTATATTTAAAATGAGTAAAAAAAACCATAATTGAAAATTTATCTCGAAAACTCAACGTAGGGGTTAGGTTACACGGTTGCGTTTCGGCTTCGCTTCATCAGAAACCGACACTAACTTTTTGTCGGAATAGATTAGCGGCGGCTTGACGCAAATCCCTTAAAACTAAAACACACTTTGTGTTTCAATCGAACGACTGATCAAACGTGATGTCCCGTCCGAGCAGAAGTTCTGTTTATGCCGATGAGACACAGTGAAGCCGAAACTTGTCTTGGCTTAGCAAATTTTCGCCCTAGTGAGAAATTTTGGCGTTTACCCAATTTGTCCTCCTTAGGGTGAAACATAGCATAGTAGGGGTTAGGTATTTGAAAGTTTGAAAGAAATCGGCTAAGAAGTTTTTGAATAGCAGGTAACACCGCAAACCATGTTTTTTCCAGAGATGTTCTAAAAAAATATCGTCACCGAGTCGTTTGTCGATATTTTTGCATGGGAAAATTACAGCATGTTATTGAAATGATACAGTATAATGTTCAAAAGTTATAATCAATTCGCTTTCCTAAAAAATTCCGGAAAAAAAATTTTTGTTCACGCTGAAACCCTTAATCCCCCTTAAGCCTGTTTCTAATGACCCTGCCACTTCAAGTTTTCTGATTTGTATACTTCAAATCCTTGAATACTATGGCTCTAAATTTTCATAACGTTCCCTACCCAGTAATCTCTAGCTAATTCAATGTCGATAAAATGTAAAAAGGACATGTGACTACATATTAGTCGAAATAAAAAAGGAAAAAACTATTTAAAAAGATATTCAAAATTTTGCGAAATTTTAGGGTAACTTCCGCCTTAAATAACCCGCTAAGGAGCAAACAACATCATAAGATACTGAAAGCACTAGTTTTTTACCTTCCTATAGTGGCTGGCTTGTTTGTCGACTCGATTCTTCCCGAGTGTTAGATTCAAATCAAAATGCCATCGTAGGGATTTAAAATGAATCAATATATGGTCAAGGCTTCTGTCTGTCACGTTACATTTTTACGCATATTTTATAAGATAAGTAAGCAAAAACGATAAAATCAGATTCTATCCCAACTGCACATTATTAAGGTTACTAAACCGCACATTTTTTCTACAGAAATTTATTTTCTATCATGAACGGTTTTCGTGTTATTTTCATTTTAATACGTCTGTCACGTTACACAATTTTCGCAGTGAGTTTGGAGGTTGCCCAACTAAATTGAAAAAGTCTGTTCCGTTGGCCCCCAAATTTGCATGAACATAGTTTTAAGCTGAAGCTTGGAAAACAAGGAAGAGTTTGAAATATACTTTTCCTGAAGAAAATTTTTGTTTTCGATTTTATAGAGTATTCTCAATGATCTGTCACGTTACAACCAGAATCTGTCACGTTACAGTTCTATATTTCTATTGAAGCAAGCATATCGAGACAGTCGTGCATAAATCATCCTTGGTCTGGGAACTGAGAATTAACGGGAAATTTCATGTTTATTTTGAAAAACATATTGGTTTTGATGAACAAACGTGAATAACTTATGAAAAGGTCGTAATTTCACGAAATAATATATTATGTCGAAAAAAATCTAAAAGAACTTTAAAACAACTGCATGTTGAAGCACAATTTTTCATGAGAACTTTGAATTGAAAAATCATTTAGAAATACATTCTATAACTAAATCATTTAAAGAAAAAAATTAATTAAAATAAAAAAATTAAAATCTGAAAATTAAAAGAAATTTTGAAATATGTTAAACCTTTTATTGTTATTGTCTCGACAATGCAATTATATTTTAAACATTTTTTATTTTCAATTGAATTTTAAACGTGTTATGTTTTTTCGTTTGGTATCTGTGAGTTATTTATTAAAAGGGCGAATTTTCTAGATTTACTAAAAATTACTAGATATTTTTGCTGAAGAAAAAAATCAAGATATTTCGGAAAATTTTTCATTTTTATAATTTTGCTTCAAAATTATATTTAGTAATAATACTTTACAAGAAAATTTTATTTATGACTGGCAAATACTAAGAAATTTAGAAGCATACTTGAAGTTAAAAATGCTTCCTTACTAATAACTTCCTAATAATGTAATTACAGTTTCTTCAATTTTTAGGTTTTCGTTAACAAAAAATCATTGTTTTTTTGTAATTGCATTTTTTAACATGTTTTTTTCTTATTGAAAAATTTCACCAAAAAATTTTCACACAGAATTGATTCCCTATAACTCGCTATCGCATAGTTTTGCGATTTTCGAACAATATATTTTGAAAGTAGTGCATTCAAGATCTAAAACGCCCTTTTTAAATATTACTCTTGAATGACAATTGTTTGCTTAATAATGCAAAATACTTAGTCTCCCATAAAGATGAAACGTAAAAGGTTTCATCAGAATCGAAGATAGCCACCATTTTTGACGAAATCGAATCAAACTTTATGGAATTGCTTCACAGCAGAAAACATCTGTCACGTTATATAAGATCAACTGTGTTTTCTCAAAAATGAATAAAACTTTAAGGTTTTCATAATACAGTTTCAAAAAGTAGACTCAAAGTAGTAAGAAAAAATATAGGTTAGACATTGTATGCATGCTTTTAGAGTGGTCCACAAAACTTTTTCGAATTTTTGATCTGACACGTTACAAGTTATATGGTTTCCATTACTTCACAATTGAAAATACTAAGCATTTATCCATATTCATCTCAATTTTTCAAGCAATATTATCAAATTTAAATTAGACTACGAAGGAAAAATGTGGTTCCAGGCAAAAAGTTGAAAATATGGATTGTGTGTACATTTTTATCTCTTTACGGTCTTTTAGTCATTTTCAGGTCATGCAAGTAGCATCAACAAACTTTTATAAATGACAGACATGGGATTTTTTTCTGGACTCATCGTTCATATTTTTTCATCTTAGAGGTTATGTACATACGGAAAACAAACAGTTTGACGCAAAATTTGATAAAAAAAAATTTCGCCTGTGGTTGCCATTTTCGGAGCCTTGACCATATGCATTCCTGTAGATGCGCAATCATAAAAGCAAGAACTTCTCCGAAAAGACTATACTCCTAAAGTTTACGGATTTAAGCTTATACACACGGTAAATTTTTTACCACGGGGCTTGCTTTTTAAAAAACCAAACGTTCTTCTTGCACAGCTAACCTTAGACTAACGTTATTCACGTTAATTACTTTACACCTAACCGACGATCACACTTCGATAACCGCTGCCTCAGTGCCTCGTGCGATGGGTTCGCCCGATGACCGATACATCGATTACCGTTGCGATGTGGAGTATTTTTGGTGACCGACAAGATTGCCCCGGATGACGATATCGCTAACTTGCCCCACCTAAGTGATGAGGCTCCGTCCGAATATTGTTTCCAAATCCATGTGTTGAAAACTGAACGTAACATCCCTGGTTTTTGGTGCTTCCTTTGGGGATCGTTCATAACTTACGTAACGCAAAAATTGCCTTCCCTCCCCCATGTTACAAATTGCCCTAAATTTCTCTATCTCCCCTCTCCTAATACGTAACAAATTCTTCGAAATATTTTTTTGTTCAGTAAAAACATGTTACGTAACGAACTAGCTTACTCCCCCTCCCCTACAGGTCACAACATGTCGAATCCCCCCCCCCCAAACGCGTTACATAATTTATAAATGGTTTATTGTTGGTTGGGTCAACTGAATTTTCATGGCTTGCCTACGAGTGAAAACATAGAGTAAGATGACCAAGCCAATCAGGAAGGTTCCAAGGACAACAGATCAAAACACTGGTTGCAGGGGAATATGTACCCAACAGTAAAAAAGGTTCCAAGGATTGACCAAAGGGTCCACTGTATGCTGTTATGCTGTTATTCTATAGTCTCATTTCTGGAGGTAATGAAGGTGTTCCAAACTAATATTTAGAATATGTTGGTCCTTAGTTATGTTTATTCGTGATGTTCAAGATTAAAGGGCGTACACGAAATTATTGCGACACATTCAACAGGGCATAACTTTTTTTACCATTGGGTAAAAATCAACCAAATTTTGCACACTTTCTCATTGATGTGTATTGTTTACATGCTGTCAAACTCGAAGTTGTATTTTTCGATTCAACGAAAATGGAGGTTAACCAGCGCGAGTCAAGAGAACAAATTCTTTCCAAACACCTGGAACTTCCTGACCTGTCGCACCGGCAGTTGGGAAAAATGTTGAACATTCACCATTTAACCGTCTCCAGAGTGTTGAAGCGGTTGACGTTGGACCACGGCAAAGGAGCTGGAAGAAAACCGGGACCGGAGAACAATAAGACGGATGGAAAGGTGAAGCGTATGATTAAAGCAAATCCCAACGTCTCAAGCCGTGATTTGGCTAAAAAGATCGGCATGTCGCAGAGCTACGTCCAGAATGCAAAGAAGAGAGCTGGACTACATACATACAAGGTACAGAACTTCCCAAACCGCGATGAGCGGCAACAATCGACGGCTAAAACTCGGGCACGGAGGCTCTACGAGAAGATGCTGACAAAATATGGCTGCTGTGTGATGGACGACGAAACGTATATAAAAGGCGATTTTAAGCAAATTCTGGGGTTGGAGTTTTTCACCGGCAAGAGCAAGTTCTATGTGGACGACAAATTTAAGAAGAAGAAAATGTCAAAGTTCGCCTCCAAATATCTCATTTGGCAGGCCATCTGCTCTTGCGGACTGAGGAGTGAGCCTTTCGTGACAAAGGGCACAGTAAATGGCGAGATCTACAAATCTGAGTGCCTCGAGAAGCGCCTTTTGCCGTTCTTGCAGCAGCACGACGAAGCTCCGCTATTTTGGACATATTTGACATCATGCCACTATTCTAAAAGTGTCCTGGAGTGGTATGAGGCCAATTCTGTCCATTTTGTTCCAAAGGACATGAATCCGCCAAACTGTCCGGAGATGCGCCCGGTGGAGCAGTACTGGGCAATGATGAAGCGGGAACTTCGGAAGAGCAAGAAGACAGTCAAAGACGAGAAGGACATGTTAAGAAAATGAAAAAAAAACTGACAAACTGGTACCGGATGACACTGTAAAGACTTTGATGGAGGGCATCAAGCGAAAATGCGTTCAATTTTACACTCAAGGCTCCATCGATTAACGTTTCTTTTGATTTTTGAAGTAAATATATGTATAAAACTACCCTAAAATGTTGGTTTGATATTAAACATTATAAGAAAATTGGCATGACATTTTCGGTGTCGCAATAATTTCGAGTTCGCCCTTTAAAAGTCGGCTAGCAAAAAATACTTTGTAAGAATCGGAAATGTTTTGTTCCGATTTTTATACTGAAGATTTTTTATCCGATTCTTAAGCTTATATCCGGTTTTTATACTCTAATATATTTGAAACGGATTTAACGAAGCATGTTCTGTCCTTGCGACTTTTATTTTCGGTCGTTCATCTATGGAAAAGATTTCCTCTGGTATTTGGTTTAAAGTATAATTACAGGTAGCTGGTTGTCCTTGTATGAGTTTGGGTATAATTTTCGAGATGGTCACCCATGAATCGCTTATCATGAATCCATTTAAACCAATTTTTATTATTTTGTCACAACTTTGTATGGAGTGGTGCAACTGTGTGGCAGGTCAAGACAGGTTATTACGAGGTGTGTAAGCGAGGAGAGTCGGTTAATTGATCTTACACGAAACAGGGCTGCATGTTGCTTGATCAATATTTTTGCAGAGAAAAATTACAGAATGTTATTGAAATGATGCAGTATAATGTACAAAAAAATTCGATCAATTCGCTTCACCCAAATTTCTAAAAAAAATCGCAAAAAAGTGCCTTGAAACCCTTATTCCCTTAATTAATTTTCTCTTGGAAGATGTTTTTTTTTTAATTTTACAAAATTTTCGTTTTAAACTGTGAAGTTTCTTCCAATTTATTAAAAAAATTCTTCACGTCGATTCAGTTGGAACCCTAAATCCCTGCTATCGCTATGATTTGTGTTGCTCCCAAGCCCAGTTTGTTCGGAAAATTCGATGGTCAAAAGTTTTTCCAACCCGAAAGAAAACCTTTTTTTACAACTAGAATGTTCCCAATAAAATCCTTTTTACGCTTTTTTACCACTTTCCTTTTTTTCTTTTTCAGACGTACTTTTTTACTCTGACATCAGACATCATATTCGTCGCTGTTGTGCTGTCTTATGACAAACGCAATTTGGGGGTAAACTGAGTTAGATATGCCACCTTACTTATCTAAAAAATATCTACAAAGTGCCGTTTACAGAATTTTGGCATTCTGCTTGGTTACTGAGATATAGCAAGAAACTGAGAAATTTTTAATTTTTTGCTTCAAATGACTGTGTCTGGGGATTGGCTCAAATTATCTTGATGTATAAGAAGTTTTTATATGTAAAACTATCACAAAAACACAATGGCATAATCATTTTCAAAACAAAAATGCACGAATTGTGAGAAAAAAGCAATTTAGGTTTTAAACTGGAAATATAGCATATTTGGCAACACTGTAACCATAAATTACTATTTTTCTAGATTCCCTGACTCATTTCCTTCAAAATGTCCTTGGTATAAAAATTTGTTTTCAGCGGTTTACGTTTGTTTTGGCAGTGGATGTTGATGTTTCATACTACAGTCGAGTCTCCTACTACGCGGATTCCTACAACGCGGCTTCCTACTGCGCGGATTCCTACTGCGCGGTACCCGCGTTGTAGGATACCCATAGCCCATGGGATTTCGACTAATTGGGGCTGTGGCCGATTATTTCGTCCGTGTCAACATGTAGCGCCATACTTTCTTTGGCAAAGTTGTTGTACTCACTTGGGCCTACAACTTAGTGTAATTGGGTATCCAATTAGTTGAGGACTATGCCGCCAGGGGTGTTATGAAGAGAGAGTAAATAAATCGAAATTCTCGTCGTAATTTCGACTATCATCAAATGGAATCAATGTCAAATATATCAAGACCCTGATTATTTTGAAAGGTGGTGTCTTCGGGGAATTTATAAAAGAAGTCCAGAACTTCTGCATGGTAGAAAGTATAACTCGCAATTACCCCACCAGGCGGCGCTAGTGCTAATGCAAATATTCAACACATGTTAAAATAATTCTATATCTCAACAACTTGATTAGATAGACTAGTACTGTCTTAAGCAAAGTTGCTCGAGAGGTCGAGGACTACCCAACGGTGACAGATTAGTTTGGAATATTCTCACTATGCGGCGCTAGTGAGCGTAGAAGCTTTCAACATATGGTAGATTATGATGTATCTCAAAAGTCTAATAACTTGGAAAATGGTGTTTTCGGCGAAGTTCTCGAGGAGGTCAAAGGCTACTGGATTATGGATAGATTAAACTGGAATGAACCCGCCAGGCGGCGCTAGTGAGCATTTTATTTCAAAGCATGTATCTCGAGATCATGATCATTTGGAAGGGTGGTGTCTTCGGCAATATTTATAGGCAGGTCGAGCTCTGTCCTACGGCGAACAAATTAGTTCAGAACTCGTCCACTAGATGGCGCTAAAGAGAATGAAATTTTCTTAACATTATAGATATATTTCTAAAGTCTGATAATTTTGGAAAACGCTGTTTTTGGTAAAGTTCTCCAGGGAGACAAGTGCAGTTTGACAATGTATAGGAAAATTTCGATTTTACCCACTAGGTGACGCTAGTGAGCACGAATTTTTCCTTTAAATTTATACATCTCAATATAAAGGTAGTTTAGAAGTGTGGTGTTTTCAACAAAGTTTCTCGAGAGGTCGAGGACTACACAACGGTAACAGATTAGTTTAGAATACTCTCACTATGAGGCGCTAGTGATCGTAGATGCTTTGAGCATGGAGTAGATAATGATATATCTCAAAAGTCTAATAACTTAGAAAGATGGTGTTTTCGGCAAAGTTCTTGAGGAGGTCAAAAACTACTCGATTATGGATAGATTAAAGTTGAATGGACCCGCCAGTTGGCGCTAGTGAGCATTATTTTTCATATCCTGTATCTCGAGATCATGATCATTTGGAAGGGTGGTGTCTTTGGCAATATTCATAGACAGGTCGAGCTCTGTCGTAAGGCGAACAAATTAGTTCTGGACTTGCCCACTAGGCGTTGCTAATGAAAATGAAACTTTCTCAACATTATATATTTCTAATGTCTGATAATTTAGGAAAACGCTGTTTTGGTAAAGTTCTCCAGGGGACAAGTGCTGTTTGACAATGTAAAAAAATGTTTTGAATTAACCCGCTAGGTGACACTAATGAGTACGCATTTTTTCTTTCAATTTCTGCATCTCAATATAAAGGCAGTTTAGAAGGGTGGTACCTTCGACAAAGTTGCTTGCGAGGTCCAGAACTACCCAACGATTAGTTTAGAATACTCTAACTATGCGGCGCTAGTGTGCGCAGAAACTTTTAAGACCTGGTAAATTATGATACATCTTAAGAGTGTAACTTAGAAAGATGGTGTTTTCGGCAAAGTTCTTGAGGAAGTCAAGGGCTGCTCGATTATAGACAGACTGAATTGGAATGGACCCACCAGGTGGCGCTAGTGAGCAAGCTTTTTTCAAATTTTATTTCTCGGGATCAGGATAATTGGGATGAGTGGTATCTTTGGCAAAATACATCGACAGGTTGAGTTTTATCTTACTGTGATCAGATTAGTTCAGAACTCACTCATTGCTAGGGAGAATACAACTTCTACTACGTAGTAGCTTAAGTCAAAAGTTTGATAATTCATGAAAATGGTGTTATCAGATTAACGTGGATTTCAGTTACTAGGTGGCATTAGAAAGAAAAAAAAATGTTTACGTATTTTAGCACCTCAAAATCATGACAGTTTAGAAGAAGGCTTTCTTCAGTGAAATTCATCGGTAGTTCTAGAGCTGTTTGATGATGGCAGATTGGTTTTGAATACTCTCACAATGCGCCAGAGAATGGGTTGATGAATTTATCCTCTTATCCGTTTTGAGGCTACTTCAGAAATTTAAATAATATTAACAAGAATCAGAGCAGTAAATAATCTATTCATAATCGAGTAGCCATTATTCTTCCTCAAAAACTTTTCCGAAAACACCATCTTTCTAATTTATTAGACTTGTATTTGTATTTGTATAAAAAGTCCAACTGACAATTTGTCTAAATGAACTAAACTAAACTAAGTTAAACTAAACATAATTAAACTAGTGACAATACACGACGACGAAACTGCGAAGAATTCATGACGAAATCGAAAATTTCAGCAAACTCGTTGAAGCGACGACTCATTGCTAAAATTGGGCAATTGCAGCGTAGTTAGTGCTGCGCATTTCAGAATGTAGTAGGGCTCGTGGGCGAAGAGAACGGGTAGGCGCGTAGAGGCTGATTTGCGCTAGTAGCTCCGGATCGACATATTCAGCCAGCAGAATCTTTGACACGAAGGTAGCCTGCGCTGCATGTCTCCGATGTGTTAAAGTATTAAGTCCTAAAAGACGACAACGGTCCTCGTACGGTGACAGGTTTAACGGGTCGTTCCATGGTAATCCACGTAACGCATATCTTATGAATTTACGCTGGACTGCTTCGATCCTAAGGCTCCACGTTGCTTGATAGGGGCACCAAACGACATTTGCAAATTCCAACTGCGGGCGCACCAATGAGCAATAAATCTGCCTTGCAACACAGAGGATCCCGAAATTTACTGGAAATTTTGAAAATAAATCCCAGTAATCGATTGACTTTGTCGATGGACGCAGAGACGTGATGAGTATACGTTAGCTTTTCATCAAGAATGACTCCTAGATCCTTCACGTGGTCAACGCGTTGCAGCTGAGTTGCTGCGATGTTATAGTTGAAGGTAAGCATATTCCTCGTTCGAAATTAGCTGATGACAAAACATTTTGCCACACTAAGGACCATCATGTTTCTTACACACCAGCTATAAAAGGTGTCGATAAGATGCTGTAGCTCACGGCAATCGGCTTCATTTCGCATAACAAGAAAAAATTTTAAGTCGTCGGCAAAAAACAGCTTTCCTCCACGCCTTAAAATGAAAACTGCATCGTTCACGAACACTGAAAAAAGCAGTGGACCCAGCGTACTACCTTGAGGAACTCCGGAAGTGTTGATAAAGGATTCTGAAACAATATCGCCAATTTGAACAACGACTTCACGGTGTACAAGGTAGGATCGAAGCCAATGGCAGAATCTAGTAGAACACCCTAGCTTATCAAGCTTTGTTATCAGTATCTCATGATTAACTCTATCAAAAGCTGCCTTTAGGTTAGTGTAAATAGTATCCACCTGTAATTTGTTAGACAATTGTTCCGTGCAAAATGACGTGAAACAGACGAGATTCGTCTCGACCGAACGTCCGGGGAAAAATCCATGCTGGGATGTACTGATGTAGTGTCAAAAAGCAGAAAATAACGCTTCGTTGATGATTGATTCAAATACTTTAGATTCGACTCCAAGCGAAGGGACTCCGCGGTAGCTCTCCATGTTGCATCTGTCACCCTTCTTGAATACCGTGAACATTACTGAGCGTTTCCAATCCTCAGGAAACGTTTGCTGCTGAAGCGATAGGTTAAAAATATATGCAAGTGGTGTTACAAGTAAGTCCGAACATTTTTTCAATACAGTTGAAGGTATAGCACTGAGGCCGGGTGCATAAGATGACTTGGTTTTCAGGATTGAATATAACCATTTGTTCGGAGACAGTAAACACATCCATATCAACAGCACAAGCAGGAACGTCACGAGAAGCATTTTCGAGTTCGATTGCGGTTGGCGAGTCAGCTGAAAAAACACTCGAGACGAATCTGGCAAACAGCGTACATTTCGCCACAGTTGTCGTAGCTTCTTCGCCGTCGTAAAACATCCTTGATTGAAGTCCAGTTTCTTTTCGCTTCGTGTTGACAAATGACCAAAAGCCCTTCGGGTTTCAACGTAGATTATTCTGCATGCGGTTTACATAGCGTTTATACAGAAGCTTGTTGTAACAACGATACTCATTACTGGCTAAGTGAACATGCGCTTAGAAAGAGGACTCCGTCGATTTGTGTACGCACGTAGGGTTTTTGCTCGAGTACGTTTTAGCTTTCGAAGAGTGCTGTTTGACCAGGGCGGCTTGCTTGCTTACTTCTGAGATAATTCATTATCTACCATATACTGAAAGCTTCCACGCCCACTAACACCGCATAGTGAGAGTATACCAAACTAATCGGTCACCATTGGGTAGTCCTTGACCTATCAAGCAATTTTGTTGAAGACACCACCTTTCTAAACTTCCTTAATATTGAAATGGTGAAATTGAAAAAAAGCGTGCTTACTAGTGTCACCCAGAACACGTGCTTACTCGCGTAACCTAGCAATTACCAGACTTTAAAAAAAGATCTACAATATTCTGAAAATTTCATCCTCGTTAGCGCCGCCTAATGGGTGAGTTCTAAACTAATCTGTTCACCGTATGGCAGAACTCGACCTGCCGATGAATATTACCAAAGACATCACCGTTGCAAATTATCATGATCTCGAAATACAGAATATAATATATACTTGCTCACTATCGTAACCTTGCGGGTCCATTCCAAGTTAATCTATCCATGATCGAGTAGTCCTTGAGCTCTTCAAGAACTTTGCCGAAAGCGCAATCTTTAGACATTTGAGATATATCACAATCTACCACATGCTGAAAGCATGAACGCTCACTAGCGCAGCATAGTGAGAGTATTCTAAACCACCCTTCTAAACTGCCTTCATGTTGAGATGCAGAAATTGAAAGGAAAAATGCGTACTCACTAGTGTCACCTAGCGGGTAAAATCGATATTTTTCTATACATTGTCAAACAGCACTTGTCCCCTGGAGAACTTTACCAAAACAGCGTTTTCCTAAATTATCAGACATTAGAAATATATAATGTTGAGAAAGTTTCATTTTCATTAGCGACGCCTAGTGGGCAAGTTCAGAACTAATTTGTTCGCCTTAGGACAGAGCTCGACCTGTCTATGAATATTGCCAAAGACACCACCCTTCCAAATGATCATGATCTCGAGATACAGGATATGAAAAATAATGCTCACTAGCGCCAACTGGCGGGTCCATTCAACTTTAATCTATCCATAATCGAGTAGTTTTTGACCTCCTCAAGAACTTTGCCGAAAACACCATCTTTCTAAGTTATTAGACTTTTGAGATATATCATTATCTACTCCATGCTCAAAGCATCTACGCTCACTAGCGCCTCATAGTGAGAGTATTCTAAACTAATCTGTTACCGCTGGGTAGTCCTCGACCTCTCGAGAAACTTTGTTGAAAACACCACACTTCTAAACTACATTTATATTGAGATGCATAAATATAAAGGAAAAATTCGTGCTCACTAGCGTCACCTAGTGGGTAAAATCGAAATTTTCCTATACATTGTCAAACTGCACTTGTCTCCCTGGAGAACTTTACCAAAAACAGCGTTTTCCAAAATTATCAGACTTTAGAAATATATCTATAATGTTAAGAAAATTTCATTCTCTTTAGCGCCATCTAGTGGCGAGTTCTGAACTAATTTGTTCGCCGTAGGACAGAGCTCGACCTGCCTATGAATATTGCCGAAGACACCACCCTTCCAAATGATCATGATCTCGAGATACATGCTTTGAAATAAAATGCTCACTAGCGCCGCCTGGCGGGTCCATTCCAGTTTAATCTATCCATAATCCAGTAGCCTTTGACCTCCTCGAGAACTTCGCCGAAAACACCATTTTTCCAAGTTATTAGACTTTTGAGATACATCATAATCTACCATATGTTGAAAGCTTCTACGCTCACTAGCGCCGCATAGTGAGAATATTCCAAACTAATCTGTCACCGTTGGGTAGTCCTCGACCTCTCGAGCAACTTTGCTTAAGACAGTACTAGTCTATCTAATCAAGTTGTTGTGATATAGAATTATTTTAACATGTGTTGAATATTTGCATTAGCGCCGCCTGGTGGGGTAATTGCGAGTTATACTTTCTACCATCCAGAAGCTCTGGACTTCTTTTATAAATTCCCCAAAGACACCACCTTTCAAAATAATCAGGGTCTTGATATATTTGACATTGAATCCATTTGATGATAGTCGAAATTACGACGAGAATTTCGATTTATTTACTCTCTCTTCATAACACCCCTGGCGGCATAGTTCTCAACTAATTGGATACCCAATTACACTAAGTTGTAGGCCCAAGTGAGTACAACAACTTTGCCAAAGAAAGTATGGCGCTACATGTTGACACGGACGAAATAATCGACCACAGCCCCAATTAGTCGAAATCCCATAAGCTATGGGTATCCTACAACGCGGATTCCTTTTTCACGCCCCCAGTTAATCACGTAGTAGGAGACCCGACTGTATTTGCAGACATATTTCAACGAAAAAATCGATTTTCAACCCCCAAAGATCTTTTCAAATGTTGCGAATTTATTATTCGAATGCTGTAGGGGAACTAGGGGTAAGCACGACATCCCACGACTTTTCCCAGATATCAAATTTTAAATCATGCAATAATGACAGGATATTATTATTACGATTATTTTAGGCACTTCGATACATATCGATTCCATATGAGTTCATTAAACGTCAACAAAATAAACAAAACAAGCGAAAGCAAAGTTGATGCTCTTTTGAATGTTATTTTTGGTTGATACATTTTATGGTTTTAATAACACAAAAGCTTTGAAAATGACCAGTTTTTTGTCACATATTCTATTCTACTCTCCATAACGTTATTTGTGTGTATTGAAGATAAGTTTGAGTATTTCAATACTGTTAATTGAGCATTTAAGGTTGGACAGAGAAAGGGTAAAATTCGCAAACGAAAAAAGCAGTTTCTTTGCACACCGTATTTCAGATTTTCATAAAAATCAATCAGCTGTACTGTAACAACAATCTACATACGCTGATTGATTTTTATGAAGATCTGACATACGGCGTGGAGAAAAACTGCATTTTTCGTTTGCGAATTTTGCGCATTCTCCGTCCAACCTTAACAAAAATGTACACTGTTGGGGTAAGACCGACAGTTTTTGGATGAGGTAAGACCGACACGGTGTTTAGATGATTGGGTTCGTTTTTGATTCGATACAAACAACTCGGTATATTTTTTGTGTTCAATTATACTATAATTACGTCGTGTTAATAATTGAAATACACGGAAACTATTTTTTTTGCATTTATTTATCAGTATTGTTTCAAGCCGACCAAAAAAATGAAGAATTAAATTGAACGTGATTCATAATAATATTACAAAAAGAAACGAAAAGTATAATCTAATATGAGATTTCGAAATGATATTAATGAAAAATTTTCGTTGACCGTCGGATTGTTGATCAACAGTGTTCCGAAAAATCACAACACGAACCGGATAGCTTACTACGAAGCGTGCGTCACTTCTAAGTGAATGAGTCCTAGTAACAGCGTATATAATCTGCTTGCAAAACAGCTCTTCTTCGTTAGAATGGCTATACAAGTGGCAATAAAGCTCGAAAGAATTACTTGAGAAAACTTGTACCATAATATAAACCATGCGTTAAACATTATTTATTCATAACACCACGCATTCGAATGCTCTTCCTCTTGCTACGCGATGAAACTACAGAAAGCATGCAATTGCATTACACATACTCAAATACACATATATCACATATACACAACACATTTTGAATGAAAAAAATTGGACAAAAAGAAAACTAACAAGGGTGTCGCTCTTGCCCCTTTGAGGTGTCGGTCTTACCCGCAGCGTTTTTAAAATGTCATTTTTCTCCATTTTTTGGCAACCAATAATTTTTAATGAATTCAATTTTGTGAAACGCTGAAATAATTATATTTTTTTAAGAACCACCTAAACAAGGATTATGCACAGAATATACAATTTTAGGAGTTTTGTGGAATTTTAGAAAAATTATTGCGTTCCCCTACCTCCATAACCCTAGAACGTTGCACTTGCGTTCTCCACCCTGGAACGTTGCACTTGGGCACAAATGTACCGCGTTTGACCGCAATTTTCGCAGGTAAAAATGCAAACAAAAGAAATGTCTAATACCGTAAACCGGGGTGACATTGATCACTTTTCGAAGTAATCATTACACATTTTTAGACGCAACACATTTTTTTCAATTTTAATATTTTTAAACCATGTACTGATGTATGGAGAACAAGATTGGATGGTTTTACCTTAAATTGTCCGTTTACAGCTATTTTTTCAAAAATAATTTTAGGTTGAAGTCCATTTTCGTGTTCTGGGGTGACTTTGATAACCTGCATGTTCACCCACATTAAGTTATTGATGTCAATGTTTTTTATTCAAATGTTTGTTTAAACTAATTCTGGAAAGATACTCATTGTTAAATAGATGTTAATTAGTATTATACAAAGTATTTCAATGTACTGTAAAATTCGAGTCCCCAAAATTCGTATAATTTGTGTCCAACTAGAATAAAAGATTCTGAAAACTTAAAACTGCCAAAATTGTTTTGTTTTCAGTATTTTATCAATGTACAAAAAGTTTCATCCATTTTAACACGTTGAAATATTGAACAATAAAAAAATGTTGCGAATTTTAGCTTAAAATAATTTGGAATGATTGCCAATTGTTTCACAAAAAAATGCATTCAAAATAAACAAGCTCTTAAAATTAAATTTAGCGTATCCCAATCTAAAGCAAAATAAAAACTCGCTTGTAATTTATTACTCTTGCTCAAATCTGAGATTTATTTGTTTTATAAAAAATAGACACTGCGAAGCTTCGTAGAAATCAGGTAAAGTCAAATTTCGGTTTTTTGTAGTTTTTGTACCCAAAAACCGAACAATATACTCAAAAAGTATAACAAATCAGTATTTTATAAGTTTAGAGTAAAACTCATTTCAAATTAAAATGATTCGGTAGACTATTCTGGTTTAATAAGCGATCTACGAAAAAAGTTTCGAGTGATCAAAGTCACCCCGATGATCAAAGTCATCCCGGTTTACGATACATAATTTTCTTCGTTTTTTAATCGCGAAAACAGCTGGGTAAGTAAAAGTACGGAATTTATTGAATCAATGATGCATAAATAAGTTTAAACAAAAAAGTGAAAAAATCGCGGTTTTGACTTTTTCACAAGCAATACTGTAACTTTGCGAATTTTCTAGCGATTTGAAAAAAACCAAATGATTCTAAAAGTTGAAAGAATGGTCTAGAAGCATTATTAAATGGGAAATGGATATTTTTGAAAAAGTGCAATTATTTGGCAGAGTGAATGTTTAAAAATCGAGTTTTAGAAAATACCACGAAATGGGATGGAAATTTGTATTTGTATTTCTATTTGGAACTCTAAATTGAATTTTGGTTAGGGTCCCAGGTCGATAAATGCGGAATTCTCGTCTTCACACGGCTCCACAGAAGGCGTAGGGTACTTTTGTACCGCAGTGCAACGTTCTAGGGTTAATGATTTCCGATTGATCTAAAAGCGTTCTGCTCAAAAAAAATATTTTGTTTCGCAGTGGTCGCAAACTTAAAGTCAAAATAATCAACACCGCGAAACTCGCGTTAGGATGTCAAGATTTAACAATAAGAAACAGAGCTACTTCGCCAGCATAGCTGTTCTGATAAATCTCAACATAGTAACGATAACAATTGTCCCAGAAACTAAAGAGGTCTCCGAATTTGAACCCACCATTCTTTAGTGATTTACTAGCTGCTGTCGAGTACCGTTAAATTAAGCTACTCACCGAATCTAGGTCAAAGATTGATAAAAGAAAGTTCATGCCGGGCGAATGGGTGGTGAGTGCGAAAAAAGTGAAACCACTAACTTTTCCAAACAAAACAAACAGTTTCCTAGCATGACGCGTTCGAATCACTGTATTGTGCTTGGTTTTCCCTCATTTCAAAGATTGCGGCATGTTCACGCCAAAGAAGGAGAACTCAACATGACGAGAAGGAAAATTCCTTCGCTCAGAGGATGAGGCAAGCTAATTTCGCCTGTTGGTTGTTTCGATACCAGCGCAGTGCCTGTTACCTTTAGAGCTTAAATATTTCTATACGAGAAAAGTTTTACTTTCCATTAGACGACCCCAAATCCAACGACAACATGGTCTTTCCGCACGATGCGAAGTGGCAACGAAGCATAGTTTCCATTCTTGTGCCCACCAGCTGTTATATTCTTCGATATGTAGAACAATAATGTTACACTTTTCATGCCCAATTCAACCTCCTCCTACACCTTTCCATAGCCGGTCAAGTGAGGTATGTACCTACTTATTAAAAGGGAGCGTAGAATGAAATTTTTCGGTCAGTCACACCTTTCGGGCTCCCATTAGATTTTCCTTTTTTGAAGTGTGCCATCGCAAAGTACATAAGTAGCAGTGGCGGATCCAGGGCAAGGCTCCTGGGAGTCCGGACCCCCTCCGAAAATTTTCAACTTGTTGAGAAATTTTAAATTAGTTTAAATTTTATGTTATTTTCAAACTTTCATTTCAAACCAAATTTGACCACCAAAACTGATTTTCATTAAATGAGGTTTTAACACATAGCATATTGTACAAGGTTCATTCCAAAATGAAATATTTCGGACCTCTCCCGAATTTTTTTTTCTGGATCCGCTCCTGGTAGGTAGCCAGAAGCAGACTACTTCGCCTTCGTCATTCATTACAACGCGTCGCGTCGGATCACAGTTCCCCGTTAGCGCTGGGAATGCCAAATGTTGCTTTTTAGCATACACACACGGAAAAGTGTGTTAATAGAGTCCTTTATTAGTTGGCAAAAGCGGCCTAATTTAAGTATCAGCCCTCGCGGTTTGCCTAAACAATGTCAACAAATCCGCCTAGCAATGAGATAGAATTTTTCTTAGTCCAAATAAGGGTATGTAATATAAGAAATTCGCTATGATCCCCGCTTTTATTCAGCACGATTACTATGCAATAAATCGTAAATGAATGATTGGTTCCAGCTTTGTAATCCACACGCAAAAAGCAATTAATTTCAAAATTTCACTGTATTATGCAAAATAGATGCTTTGTAAGCATTCGTCATGCTTTGATTGGATATAGCGTGTTTTGCTGAGAAAAGTAATATGACTCACATTGAATTTTTCACTTGGTTATGAACGACACCAGTGTTCACTATCCGTTCTAACACTAGTTCACAATGGCATAATATCCGGAGTTTGTGGGTAAATTGTGTGATAAGTTATATTCATAATAGCCACCCTGTTATAAAGTGCTTGTCCACGGAAAGGGGGGTTTATAGATTGTCCATGTGGCTTCTGACTTCCACTTTTTTACAAGCGTTTATTTTTTTCCTTCAAATTGTCCAATCAAAATTAAGCAACACTTATAGAGCTAATAACAGTATAGTATGTACATTGGACCTCTCCACCTTTTGGAAAAGTTTTGAAATATACCTGGGTCAGCTCAGATTTTTGTTCTACGTGTGGATTTAAAAACTTTCGCCAAAAATGATTTAATTTGGACATGATTTAGAGGTGTCTCCAATAAAAAATCGTGTTTTTTCTATGTTTCCATAGGAAGATCACTTACATTCTGATTTTATAGGCCCTACATGTCCACGTATCATCAAAGGTTGTTCATTATACGTATATTAACCCTCGAGCACTCGCGCTGTTGTACTTTGTACAACACTTTGGGATTTTTCGTTATCCTTTAGTTGCAAAGACATTTATCAATGCCAAACCACTATGTATTCCTCAGAAATCATGTTTTAGACAAGATACACTTATTTTTGTGCACTGATATACCTCAAGTGCAACAATACAATCTGAAATTGTTTGATGAAACCAGACCAATAGAACGCGCGATGTGGGAAGTTCGACCAAACAATATTCTGATCAATATATCTCGTGATCTCGATCATATGGAGGGTTACTTCCTTCGGCAAACTTGTTCAGAAGATCAAGAGCTAGTCAATGGAAGATAAAATAGTTTGATATAAAATTCTGCCGCTAGGTGACGCCAGTGAGCATGTTATTTTTTCAGCTTACTATATCTCAAGATCTAGATTTTTTAGGAAGTTGCTAAGCAGATCAAAACCTATGAGGTGATATAACGGCTATTTCAGAAAACTACCATTAGGCGGCGCTAGTGAGCATGCCAGTTGTTCCACCTAATGTATCTCAATTTCCTGATTTTTAGCGAGTAAGTGCATTGTTGCTCACGATATTAAAACCTTCGAGGTGGTATATCGAATAATATGGAATCCTTCCACTAGGAGACGCTAGTGAACTTGAACATGTAATTTTTTCGACCCACTGTATCTCAGTTTCCTGTCTCTTTGGAAGGTCGTTGTTCTCTTTTTTCTTCGAACTACAACCAAAAATGGTGAATGCAACCAAGGGAAAGAATAAATCGATGATATTCCGAAAATAAGTTCACTAAATTGTCAGATGATGTTCCTCTAACTCAACTAAACTAATTTTTTCATTTATAATTTTATAATACGCAAAGAAATTAAGATTTGGAAGTCGTAAAACTCATGTACACAATTTCTGTAACACCAATCAACCACTCAGGATGGTAATCTGTAAAAGAAGCTGCTTATAACATGCACAAAAATAATTACACAACCTGCCTAAGTACAGAAAAATGCTAAACAAACACAATTGTTCTTCAATTTATTCAACGCACTGATTTCATTCGAAAATAGTATAGCTCACTTATGACATGAATTATACTATCATACTTCTAAATAGTCGCAATCTTGAGATTCAGAAATCATGAATCGCTACCTAGTGGCAAAATCCTAAACTATTGAGTGTTTCACTTCGTAGGTATTTATCTCTTGTGCAACTATATCGAAGATACCGTTCTGCTAACAAATTAGAAATTCGAGATACAGTAGGCCTAAAATGGTATGGCGTCTAGCGCCACGTAGTGGCAGAATATCGCACTATTTCGTGTACCAACCTCGTAGGTTTTGATCACCAGAACAACATTGCCGTAGACACATATCTGCTGAAAAATCAGACACTTTAGATACAGTAGATCGAAAAAAATAATGCTCACCAATGCCGCCTGTCGGTAGAATTCCATCATGTTAATTCGCCCAACCGAAAGGCCATTATCTACTGCCCAAGTTTGCAGAAGAAAGTAGTGCTCCAAATGATACGGATCATGAAGTATTCTAAAGACTATCTGTATTGTACAAAGTACAACGCGCGAGTGCTCGTGTTACAAAATTTGGCGCGAGTGCCGGAGGGTTAACATGTTTTAACAGGTGATCATAGTTCTAATCGCAAGGAAAATTAGTAGTATTGCAAGATGATGTCATATGAGTAAAATGCTCGAAAATGCCAGTTCAGCGAGCTTGTTTACATGGTGTTAGAATTCCAACCAAGTTTCTTGTACTGGGTGTAATCAAAGTCCATGTAAACAAGCTCTTTGGACTGTAAAAAAGTGAGGTTATACATTTTCATGCAATGTTCTATAGAGACAGAAATTTCGTTCTGAGACTGGTTATCTGCTAGAAGTTCGTACTAATCGGAAAAAGTCAGAACTACAAACTATCAGTTTGCTGTTTGTAGTTCTGACTTTTTCCGATTAGCTTTATATCGGATGCAGGAGGAGGGTCCTAGGGGCCCGGACCCCCACCGAAAATTTTCAACTTTTAAGGGATTTTAAATTGTTTGCAAAAGCAATTCAAACTGCCTGAAGGAGCCGTGGCCCGACAAGAGCTATTTCAGTTGGAAGGTCATCTCTCCGTGCTTTCTATTGGCCACGTCGACAGGTTTGGGATGAGCCGGTAGGTCCACTTTCCTTTCTCCGTATTGTCCCATTTCTGCTGCCAAATCGAATCGATCCTCATCATCTTCCTTACGTTTCTGGCGTTTCATTGATTGTAGCATTTGATATCCTCCGCCAGGGTGATGTAGATTTCAATATATATTGTCTTCGAATTGATAATTTTCGTGCAGGCTGAAATACTATACTAACTTAAACCTATTTTCAATTTGAACATTTCTCTACTTAAATTAAAGTCAAAATGATGAAAAACGCTATTGAAGAGCTGGCAGCAAACATCTACCGGGTTATTCTGGCCGTACTGCGTGCGATGAGTAGAGCGCCGAAAGAAGTCCATTCTCCGCAGAGACCTACCAGAAACGTTGAAGTCCAGCTTAGTGAGAAGCAGAGGGCAGTCAATGTTGTCAGCGAGAAAATCGAACACAAAAAGTCGCTGCAGAAAAACTCTCCTGTTTCGTAGCGGAGGCAGGTTGATAAGAGCACAACGATGCTCATACGGTGGTAGTTCAAATCGATTTAGCCAGGGAAGCCGTCGAAGGGCATACCAGACGAAGCTCTTTTACACCCGTTCTATGCGATAAATGTGTACGGTGTGATACGGGGCCCAAACGATAACTCCATGCTCTAGAATGCTGCGTACCAGACTGATGTACAGTGCCTTCAGGCAGTAGACGTCGTTGAAATTTTAGGTTTTTCGTTTGATGAGTCCTAGTACTGCATAGGCTTTAGCAGTTACTGCATTGAAATGTTCGATGAAACGTAGCTTACGGTCAAGTATAACCCCAAGGTCCTTGATTGATGAAACTAGTTCTACTGGCGCAGCGCTCACTGCATACTCAAACGTAATTGGCGAGAGTATTCGTGTGAATGTGATTATGTTGCATTTCTGAATGTTTATAGTCATTCCGTTTCTATCACACCAACTCATGATCCTATCTATGTCCATCTGAAGTGCACACAATCTACCAGAGTTGTTATGATGCGATAAATTTTCAGATCATCTGCGTACATCACATTACACGATGTCAATTCGCTGCAAATGTCATTCACAAAGAGCACGAAGAGAAGAGGTCTAAGGTGACTCCCTTGAGGTACACCCGATGTGATGTCGAATGGGTCTGAAAGTACAGTTCCAAGTCGCACAGATGCACTGCGGTTTGTAAGGTACGAGAAGATCCAATTGGTCAGCCAGTCCGGAAATCCGATTCGCCTCAACTTTTCAACAGCTAGCTGATGAGGAAGGCGATCGAAGGCTTTAGAGAAATCTACATACAATGCATCAATTTGTTATCGCTTTTCTAATTTATCAATCAGCGTTGACACATAGCTCATTAGGTTCGTCGCTGTTGAGCGCTTTCTAACAAACCCATGCTGATCTGTAGTAATGATGTGTTTTACTGCAGGGTAGAGAATATCTAACAGCATAATTTCAAAAACTTTTGGAAGGCAGCTCAGGATTGAAATTCCTCTGTAATTTATGACCTCATTGACGTTACCGGCTTTATGAATTGGTGTTATTAAAGCCTCTTTCCACTTGGCGGGAAAATACTTTCTCCGAGAGAGCGATTGAAAAGCATGGACATCGGTGCAGCTAACGATGAAGAGCATTCCTTGACGAAACACGGTTGTATTCCGTCCGATTCTGGTCCCTTTGAACCATCAGTTACAGGCAAATTCAAGGAGAACGTCGGCAAACTACTCAGGTACGATTCAGACAAAGGTGGTAGGCTATTACTTAGCACACTTTGAAAGAAAGACGAGAATAAATTTGCTGACTCCGGAGGTGTCGTTGAGGTCCTGTCACGGTAGTTCACGTTTTCAGGAAATCCACGGGTGGATGTTTTGTTCCGCAAATAAGCCCAAAATTGCTTCGGCTTGTCCTTCATGTTACTTTCAAGTCGTGAAACGTATGATCGAAAGCAAGATGCATTCAATGATTGAAATTGCCGCTCTAAATCTCGCACAAACGATTTATCATCTTCACCTCTTGTCCGGAAAAATCGTTTACGAGCCTTCCTTAACCGATTTCGCAGATTGCGCAGCTCATCGTTTATTTATGCAACGGCGCTTTCGCCTTCTGAGAGGCACGTATTGTTGAAAAATTAAGTCCAATTCACGATAAAACCTGTCCACAGCCTCGCCGAGAGTACCCAGTGATAATATTTCAATCCAATTGATGCTTGAGATTCTCGCATTTAGCTCGTCGTAATCGCATTAATTAAAATCATACCACACATCTACATCGTCAATCACTGGTGAACCGTACAGAGTCTCAATGGTCAATACAAACGGATGATGATTACGATCCAATTTCATTAGCGGTACGGGTGGTTCTAGGATTTCAAAATCACTGACACTACTTACAAAGGCTAAATCAAGTAATCTTCCATTGTCATTCTTCAGGTAGTTTACTTGTTGTAAACCAGAAGCGATCATAGTTTCGACTAACAACAGCTCGTGCTCAGAGGATGCATTATTAGGGATAAAGCATCCGCTTTCGTCATCAAAGCTCCAGCGTAGCAATGGTAAATTATAATCACCGAGTGCGATCATCAATGTGATTGAGCAGCTTATCCACACAGGCGGCATGCTGCTCATATAAAGCGAGCTCGGAATTTGGTGGTAGGTAAATCACACAAATAACGATAGATACGGTCCCACATGTGACTCGAACGGCAATCTGCTCTAGATACTCAGCCCCATCGATAGCTACAATATTGCTTCGATTGTTTTTCTTTATACCTATCAAAACACCACCACCACGACTGTACGCTTGTGGAAGAATTTCGATCACAACGATATATTGTATACTCATCGGTCAGCTCATTATTAAGTATATTGTCGTTGAGCCATGTTTCAGTAAAAACACCACAACGTCATAATCAGTAATCGAAAGTGCTGCAAAGAGTTGCCGGGTCTTGGAGCGGAGCCCTCTCGTGTTTTGATAGAAAATTGTGAATGGACGTTTAGTTTCGTTGTGTGAGTTGTTAGTTTTCGGAGCTTTGTGGTGTGAATAAGGTGTTTAGAGTCGGACTAAAGACGATGAATCCCTCTGGATAATGACTCGCCAACTCTATCTTATTCTTATTATTTATCAGTAAGTGTCACTCCAATCGAGCACGAGACCTGTCAAAAGCCCTCAATCCGAAGAAAATCGCTTCGAATCCTTCTGGAACGAGGGCCATTGATAGGTCTCGTGCTCGATTGGAATGACACTGACAAATAAATGGTAAACAAACAATTGACGTGTCGAGTCTTTATCCAGAGGGCTTCAGCGTCTTTAAGTCGGACTAGTGTTAATGATAGGTGACAAACAGGAAACGAGCGCGGTTGTTGTCGTGGGTGTCGGTTGTGATTCATCCCAGTTGCGACGATTGAAACTGAAAAGTCGATCTGGTGTGGAAGTCAAATTCGCGAAAGATGATCCCCTTCTGCCAGGTGGCCTTTAACAGCGATACGGATTTTAGCTGCATACCAACTCCAACTTTGAACGACACGAAGGAAAGATTTTTGCACTTGGGAACTAATTTTCGAACGTCAACAGTTTCGCTAGTGTTCAGGTTTCGCTGCCCCAAACCGCGTATGTCATCCTCTGTAGCATTTGGATTGAAGCCGGATAGGTAAAGCCAAAATAAATCTTCGTTCGTTTTCCGTACAGCCAGATGGGGATCATCTCTGCAATAACGCATACTGTCTCCGAAGATACGCAATCGCAACTCGTACGACCACCAGCAAGAACGTCCTTTTCAGCGTTTTGCGGTTCCGCTTGGTTTTCAGCGCCGCACCTCAGGCAAGAACCCCATATCGCAGTATCGAAACGCTCGATAACAAACCGACTTTCCGCAAGTGTAATCAACGTGGTTGTTGAAGCTCAACCAGTCGTCGATTATCACTCCCAATTGCTTCAGTGCACGCTTCGATTCAATCACGTGCCCTTCGACGGTGATCTGTATCCGCTGAACCGCTTTGCTGTTGCTGACCGAAAACACAGCTTGACTATTGTCTCCGTCACCGACACCTCCACTTCTCTAAGTGCCTTACTCGTCATCGTTAATGACACGTCGTCCGTGAAACGCACGATTTTAATTTTCAAGTGTTAAGACCCCATCGTACATCCCGTTCCAAAGAGTTGGTTCGAGAATGGAATCCTAAGGAACGCCCGCTGCGACTCGCATTGCCTTCTACCCCTCGTCCGTCTCGTACAGCAGTTCTATACTCTGGAAGTAGCTGGTTCATTCTTCTGTGCATTGGTCTATACGAGGCTGGGTAGCCCAGTGACTCCCTTGACTTTGGCAGCAAACACATTTCGGGAAAATTGCCATCATCCAAGCACTTCTGCAGAAACATCCTGAATATGTTCGGATATGCTAGTATCGCAGCGTTCAGTGCCACGTTTGGTATTCCATCCGGACCTGGGGCTTTCTTAGTCACATCGACGCTTCTTTGAGCTCGTAGTTAGTCGCATGCCACTCGGCTGTGTTTGCTTCTTCTTCGCCGTACGGTGTCGGTGACCAGGTAGTTGGATCGTGCTTCGGGAAGAGACCCTCAACCCTCAATTATCTTTAGCTTTTCATTTGTTAGGGGAAGCTTTGCCACTGCGACCACTATTCAGGTTATTTTTGTGGCTGTCCCTGTTTGCTCTATACATGATACAAATTGCCCGAATCCAATGTATCTGGAAGCGAGTTTCCTTTACCCTGGCATATTTCAGCTGGTGTTGACGGGCTCTCATCTTCGTCATAGCGTCTACTTCTCAGCACAGCTACTTATGGCAAACTGACTAGCTAAGCTTGATCAACCATTTTAAAGCGTCCCTAACTTCTCGATACGTCGCTTGTGCTCCTCTCTCACTCGCCGATCTTGCTCTTTGAGTCCGCCTTCTGGATGTAAGACAAGCAGCGTGTAGCGTAGTGAGCTAGCCAGTAAGCTGCACGCCAACTGCTGCATGGCTCCAGCTTTCGTGCCATTGTAACGTCACAAGCCGTCACAATCCTTCTTGTTAGATCAGCCGCATCGACGTACTTGATTCCGCGGTTCGCCGAAGTGACTCAACAAAGAGGTTTTTGTTAAAAGCTTTCGTCTTCCACTTTAGCTTGCCGGTCGACCTTCTCCGTGCTGCAGCATAGTTCCATTGGGCAATGCGGTAGCGAATCGCCCGGTGGCCACTATGGGGATACTTCTCGCACACTCTTCTGTTCATGTTCGCCGCCCTTGACCGTACTACAGAATGTGGCGGAATTTCTCTCGATAGCGATGACGATGATTTTTTTTTACCTTCACCAACAGGCCCCTTGGCCCCAATGGTGGTTTCTTAAACTAATTACATTTTAAAATTGCCAACATTTTCGCTTTTATCGTATTTCGCGGCCGGTTGAAGCCACACTGTTAAAAATTCGCTGGAGTCCGGTAACAGCGCTCTGGCAACCATAGTTGGTTCTCCTGAACGGAACTCGCAGAAGAGAGTTATTACGTAGAGCTCGAACGCGGGCTTGAAGATCCAGACGTCCGAGGATTGTAGGACAATCCACTCTGGCAGAGAGTAAGTCCGAGACGAACAGGGCTCGAGACCAGTCCCTCCGAATGCTGAGTGTATCGAGGTGTATTAGCTAGCAACGGTTTTCATAGCTCGGCAGCTGAAATCTGTTTCGCCATGGGAGATACCGAAGGGCGAAGCGTATGAACCTGCGTTGAACAGCCTCGATTCTGTCAATCCCGTTCTGGTAGTACGGATTCCAAACAGCCGAACAATATTCTAACGTTGAGCGGACCAACGCGCAGTAAAGCGATTTAAGACAATATACGTCCCTGAAGTTTTTCGCTATTCGGAAGATGAACCAAAGCTGTCGTGATGCCTTATCCACGATGTATGTGAGTGCCGAATCCATGATGACTACGAGATCTTTGATGTGAGAGTGTCTTGGAATGCTCGAGCCGAAGAAATGGTAGTTAAACTGAGTCGGATGGCGTTTCCGCGTGAACGTAACGATTGAGCATTTGCTCGGGTTTAAAACCATTCTGTTTGGATCACACCACGTGCTAAAGCTGTCCAGTTCCCTCTGAAGAAGCTCGGTGTCGGTTTTATCCCGTATTTGTTGAAAAAAATTCATGTCGTCGGCGAAAGAAAGGCGGGGTCCTTGTAATGTGAAATTGACGTCATTAAAGTAGAGGAGGAATATTACTGGACCGAGAAGGCTTCCTTGTGGAATGCCGGATGTAGCGAAGAATGGTGCAGATAGACAGTCCTTAATGCTGATTTTGAGTTGCCTTCCATCGAGGTAGGAACGAAACCAGCGCAAAAGTTATCCATGAATGCCGAATTTGTCCGGCTTCGCTATTGCGATATCATGGTTGATTTGTCGAAGGCCGCAGATATATCCATGTAAATAGCATCGGTTTGCAATCCGTCAGCGAATCCATCCATTACGTATGTTGTGAACGAGAGCAGGTTTTTCGTTGTCGATCGTTTAGGCATGAAACCGTGTTGGTCATCTGCAATGTAGTGTTTGCAGTGAACAAAATAGGATCTAACACAACCAGCTCGAGCAGTTTTGATACGGCACTTAAACACGAGATTCCCCGATAATTGTCAATGTTCGATTTGTTTCCTTTTTTATGAACTGAAAACATGTGCGCTGCTTTCCAGGAAGGGAATCTACCAGTAGTGAGGCTCGAAGACTCGCCGAAGTGGTTCAAGAAGCCCGCTGATGCACTTTTTGACAAAAATTGAGGGAACACGGAGGGAATTCGATGATACATTATCGTTAACGGAGTTTCCGATGACGTTGACGGGTGGTTAACGTTATCGACGATGACGATGAATTATCGATTAACAACATCATGCTGATCCGTTTCGATTTTCATCAGATGACACCAATCGGGATATTGTGGCAGATTCACTGGGTGCCACGGTAAGTTTTTTAAAGCCATACGAACGAAGCGTTTCTGTACAATTTGTTCTTGTGAAAGGAATTATTAATGTTATAATTGAATCTACCAGGGCATACAATTCGATGAAGCTTGGTCATTTTTACCAAGTCAATGACAAGTTTACGTCCACAGAGCCAATCAATAAACAGTTGTAGCAGATATTGTAAGCGCCGTTCGTATACACCAGCTTGCATCTATCTCCCGTAATCATAATATAATATCGTTGAAAAATAGTGCGAACAGCAATGATACTAATTCTTGTGCCTTGTGGAACACCTGATTTATTCGAAAACAGCACATGTAAAACTATACCGTAAAGATAAAAATTGCAAAGTAATTCTGAAACGGGAGTAGTTGAAAAGAAGAATCTTGTGACTAGGGTAAATGTACTATAATTCGCCCCCCTAAAACATTTGTTTGCAGAAAAACTTTAAATTTCAACAATTTTGAATTGCTCTAACTAATTTTATTTTATCATTCTCGTCACGTATCATACAGTATCCAATAATCCTGAATAAAAGTGATTTAAAACATTAAATTAACGAAAAAATAACAATATTCTAAATCAAGATGTGTTTCAATTTTCGTACCCCTAAATTTAATCTTCGCCCCCCTCTTGCTCTATTCTTCGCCCCCGTGCGCCCACGCTCAATTTCACGACTTCTATCATGCTACAATATCACAGAATTGGTAATAGAGAAAAGATTAGACAAATCCAGATTATATTTTCAAAAACTATCAAACAAATAATACGTTAACTTACAAGCTCTTGTATTTATAGTCTTGTTATGTTGTGTTGTGTTGCGAAACGAGCGAGAAGCACTCCAAGTTCGTTCGTTCGCGAGCGTGTACGAATAGCACTGCCCATGATCGCATATTTGTCCCGTCTTCTATGGGATTTCCTATCTTTATGGGACTGATTTGCGGTCATGTGCAGAGCATGCCTAGCACTCTTCATCGTTCGCGACCGGGTGAAGCAAAATCTCGAGCGGGAATCCTCGCAAGAAACCCAAGCTTTCATCTAGTATGTAGGGCATATCCAGGAAGCTTTTCTCGCAGTCTCGTGTGCTTTTTTTTATATCGCAAGCGAGAAATGCGTTGAAGAGCACACGCGAGTGTGGATGCACGAAGAGCATGGACTACTAATGGCATATTCGTTTTGGACAGTGCACTACACCGGTGTAGTCGGTGTTACACTCATTCAAACTTGGGTGTAATCAGTCTATCTCTTTCTTTGCACTACACCGGTGTAGCACCAAGAAAACACAAAAATGCCATAAGAGTGTTCTCGATATTTCGCGCGAACAAGGAAGGCGATGTACGCGCCAACGAACGAGAATAGCCAAAACGAACAAACCATTCGTTAACTAAATAGCATTACTAGAAAAATACTCTAAATGCTAGAAAAATCAAGACACCCAAGGCTTCTCACTACATTTTCGTAACTGCACAGGATTAAAAAAAAAATTCCTCCGGTTTTGCAGCAGATGCAATGGATACATAAATTAATATGTATCCATTGCATCTGCTTGCAATTTCAATTTTTTTCAAATATTTCGAATATGCCCAAAATGACTACAGATGCTTACTTAAATTAAAAGGATATATGTGTAGATACGAAACAATAACTATTCTTTAGTCTTTCTTATCGTTATACGCAAAACTACTCCATGTGCAATGGAATACCCAATACACATGAGACAATTCTACGTAGAGTGGCAGTATAAGTTCTTAAGAATGTTTTTCCAAATTATTATAAATATCCAAGTAGTAGAACTAACATTATAGCGTATTTCATTATTCCCTAATGAGGTCTCGGGTATATACTAGAAACTTTGCACGTGATTATCTCGAAATCATGTTTTTCCAAAAACGTCTTTGCTGTGACTACGGTTGCCGAAAATGTTTTCAACCGATGTCTCTTAGACAAAACGCGCTTTTGTGAAAATGGTTATAACTTCGACAATTAGGGTGGATGTACCAATAGTCGCATGCTCAAGGAAAACTTTGGCTAAAAATCGATGAATAGACCTATGGGCAATGTTAAAACATTAAGAGGAAGCTTTCAATCCCTACTTCATAGGAAAAATATAAAGATTGTTTAATAACCAATTTATGTATTCAAAACCGCTTGTACCACTATAGGAACACATGTACCAATAGTGGTGCAATCGCTAATTTCTGGTCCTATTGTTGCAAATCCCATTGATTTCTTATGGGACTTGCAACTATAGGTACACTATGTCAACTATAGGTGCAAGGAAGCACCTATTCAAAGAACATCAACTTTTTAAAAGTTTTTTTTAGCAAATTTCAAGGATACCAGTTTTATTGTCGCATAATTTTAGTGCGATGAATCGATAAAAAAATATTTGTTGATGATTGGTACCTTAGTTAGACGTATAACCCACTACTGAAACTATTGGTGCACCTCAACTATAGGAGCACCCACCCTATTAATATTTATTCATGTTCACAAGTGGGTTTTGCAAAATAGACATTGTACTACGCTAGACGTATGATAAGTATTTGATATAAATAAGGCTACACACCTTCATAAAATTTCAAATTTTTCCCTTTTGCCCTGCACCTCAATATATAAAACCCCTCAACCACAGACAGAAACTCCGTTGTATTTGTTTTTATTAAGGCTTTCCAAACGAATTAATTTTTGGCTTGCTTCTCTATAAACTATTAAAAAATGAATGGAGAGGTTGTATTTTGATAGGTTTTGTCTTCCCTGCAGAGAAAGCCTAGAAACCTGCTCGGTGCTGTTTAGAATCCGCATATCATGAATATACATTCGTAAAACATCAAACATTACGTGTGTAAAAGGTTTTTTAATTATAATTGATATAGTTTAATTGAATTGTTAATAACATATTTAAGAAATCGAAAACAACTGCGCTGGATTCAAAGATAGATTGCAGAATCTGATTATCTTCACTGCAACTGAATAGGCAGATAGCAGTCTTGTGGCGCTCTTATTTTTCCAGTATATAAAAAAGGTACTTTCGTTTAGTTACCAAGTAGTTTATCCGTTTTTACTCGGTTTAGAGATATTGATCTTAGAAAGAGTGAATAGCTCTGTAAATAGCGAAAAGCGACGCGAAAACAGGTTATGGTATTTTAGAAAATTGTCTATTTCAGCCGTCTATATTACTTTCGAGAACATCAGAATTTGCTTGAAGCTCCATAATAGAAGTTATGACGAAAAAACTGTTTTTGAGGGGCCTTTCACAAACAGCGCCCTGTATCTCGAAAACCAAGAGCTTCCGAAAGAAATCTTCCTGGTAAGTTTCTCTAGAACTTAATTGAAGTGAGTATTTTTCTATCTGAATTATTGAAGAAAATAAATTTCGTAACTAACTATTAAGGCTCAAGTTACCTCAAGGCTTGGTAGTATGCGTAAGAAAAATTGTGTTCAGCTTTGCCACCAGATTATCCATTTAAACCTTTTCAAAACTCTAAAAGAAGAATATCAGTCGATTTATTAGATCATCACGATTCAATTCATGCAAAATACCTGCTGGAAAAACCATCGGCTTAGCTGGATGGTGCTTTTGAAAAAGTGGCTGTGATTTTTTATCACACTACCACACCGAGCTGGGGTACGCAACACAACTGCGCAATGAAAAAACCACAGCCACTTTTTCAAAAGCACCATTTAGCTAAGCCGATGGTTTTTCCGGCAGGTATTTTGCATGAATTGAATCGTGATGATCTAATAAATCGACTGATATTCTTATTTTAGAGTTTTAAAAAGGTTTAAATGGATAATCCGGTGGCAAAGTTGAACACAATTTTTCCTACACACACTACCAAGCGTTCAATTCTAACACATGCTTAAAAAAGGTAACTTGAACCTTAAGAGGATTAGTCAACG